>NC_081826.1:173468111-173775611 GCF_030867095.1 Alligator mississippiensis | reverse complement strand
TATTTGCTCCAGCATGCTCAGGCAGCATGCTGGAGTAGCAGGGGAATGTGGCAGCCATAGAGACACTCTGGTGGGTGCTAGAGTGTCTCTTTGGAGGCCCTAGCCTCTGGTTGCTTCATGGGAGCATGCCCTGTGCCACATTTTTCCAGGATGATTTTTTTTTTATACTGGGATTCCCGGTATCAAATTTAGAGTCTGTGCTGCAAATATGCAACACAGGAAACTATTTTTTTCATTTATGCCATGCCTCCTGTGGCATCTCAAACTGCTTTGAGATGCCGCAACAGGTATGTGCTCGCTCGCCTGGATGCAGCCACTGGTTGCGTCTATACATATGCTTTACTGTGGAGTTGACTAATTGGTTCCGCAGTAAAGCATCACAGTCTTCACATGCACTAGTATTAAGGTGCAGTAAATTCACTGTTGGGGACAGTACTATCTTAAAGTTGAGTTCTTTCCTGAAATGCACATTTAGATAGTGGCAGGGGCTGGCTGAGGCATGAGGGTGCTAAAGCGCAGGACTGCCTGCTGCCCCACCCCACACTTTAGCACCCTTGTACCTAAGGCAGCCCTTCCACCACCCAATGCCACCACCCAGAGCCTGGGGCTGATTCCCCATGCCCCTGCCAGCCAGGGGCTGCTCTACCTGAGCTCAAAGTGCTGCAGTTTGGGGTGCACGTGTAGATGCTGTGCCTGGGAGCAGTTGAGTGGTGCAAACTGCACCAGAGTTTATCATGTCACCTTAATAGCATGTGTAGATGCACCTGATGTGTGTAAAAATATTTAAATATTTTTCTATTCTATATTTCTCGGATTAAAAGAAGTGATTTTTTAAAATAGTATTTTTAATTCAAGCTAGGTAGAACATGGGCTGGAGGGGTCACAAGCACACTTTATCTTTGGAGCATTATCTATGAAATTCTGGCCCCACTGAAATAATTTCCTTAACTCTCACTGACCTCAATGGGACCAGGATCTCACTCTATTGCCATTCAAAATATTAACATGCTGGTTGACTATGACTGGGTTTCTGTAGAAGCAACAGGCAGTGCTGACTTTTGTGTAAGAGGCTGGCTGCAGTACTTTTAAAGCCAGGCAACAATAATTTGGTAAATGGTTACAAAATGTGGTGGATCAATACCAAGATCTGTTAATTTCCATTCTCACCTCAGCCCCCAAGTTTTGTGATTAAATTTAATTCAAAAAGCATATTCAGAGGTAAAACAGAAAGAAGAGAGAATCAATTATTTCTCTACAGACTACAAGAATACCTTCTTAAACCTGAGTGCTTAACTAATAACGTACTCAGAAAAAGCACTCTTCACAGCAGGTCATAAAAATGACTTAATTTGAAAGACAATGTGCTTGGCATGAATACACAGTAGGTCCCATTCACTAAGTTATTGTGGTTTCATGTTAACATAATGAAATACTGTACTGTTCCCTCTAGACTAAATGTTTCTTTACTGCCTCAGATCAATAGTCTAATGACACTTTACCACTATTTTAGCTGCACCAAGTTTGAAATCTGTTGATATAAAATAAGGGATCATATACTATCCAGAATTACTTCTTCTCTTTTTGTGATCTTTCTTACAGTTAAGTGTGCTCCTGAGAGTGGACCTGGTGCTTTTGAGTCACCATGGGGGAGGGAAGGAAAGTTTGTTAAGGCAGATAATCAAAGCAGAACTTAATTTCTAGTGATTTCAGACACAGAGCATACATGAGACTTCAGTACAGGTGCTTATTCTGAGTCAGGCACTGAAAGTTACTCTGCACAAAATTCTTACTGTACTTGGATCTAGAGTTACTCCCAGGTATTACTGTTTTCACAAATTCATGCTCCCCAAATGGCACTTGGTCTTGTAAGGTACTGAACATTCTTGTGTAAGTCAATAGGAGTTGGAGCGGTATTGAGAACATCACTGAATCATGCTTTTAGTGAGAAGCAAGTGGGGGATGCTGATATAACTGTACAACAGTGTAACAGGGGGCCTTCTCAAGGCCAGTTTACCGTTGGCCTGCCCACCTGTCTCTGGGCTAACCACCCACCTTTCTCTCCTGCTACGGCTCAATAATACACGATTACAATGTTACTCAGGCAGGAGACTACCCAGTTTGAACTCCAATGTTCAGGGGAATATCTGCAGCTCCGTTCCACCGCTACACTGTGGCCCAAGCCTTGCAGATGGCATTTCAGGCAGCTAAACTCAGTTGTACCCTTCACCCCATTAGCTCTGGCCCCCTCTCTGGGACCTTTGACTCCCCCTTAGGCCCTGGCCCCATCTCAGGCCAGTTGGGATCCCAAGCCTCCTGCCCTTTGGACATCCCTTTGCCCTTTGACCCCTCTCTGGGTCCCGGCCCCAGCATGGACCAGTCAGGTCCCTTGGGACAAGCTTAAGCAGCTTGCCTGCTTTTACCCTCACAACTCCATTGGCAACTGAGCCACAGGCCTTTCTAAACTCTCACAGGTCTGGGCATTACCCAGCTAAGACTGTGTGGGGGGCTGGAGGTTGTTAGGTTCCCCCAACCCACCTTTCACCAGGAAGGTTTGTGGCTCTGGCATTTCATAGGGCTGCTGCACCAGCAGCAGTCCCACCCTGGTAGGGTGCAGTTTTAGGTCATGCCCAGGACTAGGAGCCTCCTCCATCCCCATAGCCCCAATCCATAGACCTCCAAGGTGTTTCTGGCCTCAGCTCTGCCAGCTGATGCCTCGCTCATGGCACGACAACAGCAAACTGCTGCTTCCCCCATACAGTCTGTCTCTCAAAAATGGCTGCCGCATTCAAGCACTTGGCTGCTGTCAGCTCCAGCCCTTAAAGTGGCATGCACCAACAGTGCAATTTATTGGATAAATCTGTGCCCTGACTAGCAGCGGTCTTCAGAATTTCCATCTACCATGCCTCTACCCAAATGTGGTTTCTTCAGCGTCACAGCTATAATTCTATTTAAATATTAAACAAGTCAACTCATTTACCTTGAGTAATTTTGTATAATAACAGGAGGTTGCACCCTCTGGTTTGTGATGTTGCTAATTTTAGCAATATCACTTGAAATATGGGAGAATATATTTTGAAATGGGAGGAATTTTTGAAGGCCTCAACCCAGGAAGATACAGGTGTTCAACGCTTAGGTGTTTAATTACAAACTTCCTTGAACTGGGGTGGAATTAAGCAGATACTTATGTGTTTTCCTGAACTGAGGCCAAAATGTGACCACAGTATTTCCCCTAGGGACCTGATAAAAATATGTTTTTTCCATTGGGGTCTCTATTTATTTAGCACATGCTATAGTTGCCTTACATATAGTGGGCACCCTTATACTACCATTTAAATAAATGGGTTCAAGTAGTAGTAGAAACATTCAGATTATTCACGCACACTCCACCAAATGATGACAATGACAACTGAATTGGCTTTGAAAGAGAAACAATAGATCATGATAACAGGATTTAATGATTATACATTGTTCCTCGAATAATAAGAAGCACAAAGAAAAGGCGAGATAAAGATAGTAGTTAACAAACAATAGCTGATTTCTGTGCTGCAAGTTATAAAATCTCTCAAAAAATGGTCATGCTGGGGTCTTGATTTTCCTAATTTTTTCTCCTTCTAAATGCAGATGTGCATGACAGAGGTAACTCATAAATGTATCTTCTTAATGATGAACTTGAGTCAAAGTGCTTGCTCATTAGAGAAGTTTTAGATAACTTCCAAATGTTTGCTGATATTAATGAAAGTAATGCAACAGATATTGCACATAAAATAACAAGATCTTTCTATCATCCAAAAATAATTGTTTTGAGGACAGTTTTCTGATAAAGGAACATCATACATTATATCACATCATCACTTGCGTGTTATATATCTGCACTTCACAGTAACTGACATAACAATTGAATGTAGCCATTGCTGGATAATTTGAAACCCTTGCAATACTTTAAGTGTGAGGAATCTAAATGTGCAAAAAGCTTAAGTATTAATTCCTTTAAAGATCAGCTACAAATTCATCACCAAGGGTCAGTTAATACAGCTGAAATATAGCATTCAATATATTACCTATGGAGCCTGCAGTAGGGAATCTCATTACTCATTAAAGTGCATTATAGGGTAATTTTTAAATGCCAGTTAAGTTTCTTTTTATTCTAATGGGTGGTTTGCTTTTAAAAGTGTGGCTCAAGAAGAGCATTGGATGGTTGTGCTTTGATGGCTTGCTCAATCAACTGCCTATTCTACAGGAAATTTGTTCCCCACAGGAGCCAAGGAACTTACACCATTTTGGCTAGCAAAGCTGGGTAGATTCATTATCTCCAGGGACTGAGGTACGTCTCCTGGGCTAGTAAGGCTTACAGTATCTCAGGACACAGGTGACTGGTAGGGGTGGCGCGGGAGGGGCTGCCTCCCTCCCTCGCTACCATGGCCCTTCACTCCCTTGGCCCTTCCCTCCCTTGGGTACTTTTTCCTGCCATGGCAGGGGGTTGGACTTGAATCTGTTCAGGTCTCTTCCGACCCTACCAACTATGAAATTATGAAGTTAGTCCCAGCTCTAGGCCAAGTAAATGAAGCCCTGCAGTGTGGCTCTGCATTAAACTAAAAGAGTTCCAGTGCCCCGAGCAGGACCCGGGAAAGGGAAGGACCCCTGGTGTGAGGCCAGGGACCTGGAGCCAGTAAGGGCTAGGCTCCTATGAGAGCACCTGGGGTGTGCAGCATGCGGCACCAGGACATCAAGAGGTGCTGGAAGAACTGCTGGAGAGAGGCTCTTATGGGACTGGCCACCAGGGGACAAGCCTTAGCTGCTTCAGAGCAGGAGCATGAGTTGCTGGGGAAGCAGGTCCCGCAGGGCAGGTGGGCTTGGGAGAAGGGTCTGCCGCCTCCACGCTCCTCCATTGTGGGAGGGGGCATGTCCACATCCTGGGGCCCTAAAGGGGAGGGGCTCCAGGGAACACCCTATGAGGTGCTGAGTGCACCCCCTTATTTTGTGATTGTTGTTGTTTCGTACTGTAGAGGTTAATATAGACGGCAGGAGAACTGCATCAGAGAGACCAACTGGCGGCTTCGGCAGTGGTGTCTGGAGGCAGGCTTCGGCTTCCTGGACAATGACCCGCACATCACGATGAGGGACATGCTCAGCTGGGATGGGCTTCACCTGTCCCCCAAAGGTAAGCGTGTTTTCTTCTAGGTTGGCGGATCTCCTCCGGCGGGCTTTAAACTAGGCTCGTCGGGGGGAGGGGAGTACGAGGGCAGGGGAAGCTGTGGACCACCAAACCATGTGGTACCCACAAGGACAGCCCAGCCTGAAGAAGGAGAACATTGGGAACCTGAAAGCCATGGGGAGGCCAGCACTACAGAACAGGTAAGGAACAAGAAGGTAAGAAACAATGGGCCCCATGGGACTGGGAGCGGGGGGGCAGCAAAGGCACCAGTCGCAGGGCTCAAGTGCCTATATACTAATGCTAGGAGCATGGGGAACAAGCAGGATGAACTAGCGCTCCTGCTTGCACTAAACACCTATGACTTAGTGGGGCTAACAGAGACCTGGTGGGATTCATCCCATGACTGGGCGGTACATATTGAGGGCTATAGATTGTATAGAAAGGACAGGTCGGGGAAGAAAGGGGGGGGGGTTGCACTTTATGTCAGTGAGCAATACACATCAACCCTCATCAAGACAGAATCCGAGGTTGAGGAAGTAGAAGGATTGTGGGTTAGGCTACATGGGGGGCAAGGAGAAAGGGATTTGGTGGTAGGGGTCTGTTACAGACCCCCACACCAAGGGGAAGAAATAGATGCGGGGCTCCTGAGGCAACTCTCGGAGACCATAAAAGCTAAAGAGGCGGTAGTCATGGGGGACCTAACCTACCCGAACATCTGCTGGGAGACGCAGACAGCAAGGTCCCATCGCTCACGCAGGTTTCTAACTTGTGTACAGGACCTCCACCTGACACAGGAGGTGCATGGTCCCACTAGGGGGAATGCCATACTGGATCTGGTATTGGCAACGGGAGATGACATGATAGGGGACCTCCAGATCGGTAGCTATCTGGGAGACAGTGATTACCTTATAATAGAATTCAACATAAGACGGCGAGTGGGTAAGGTAACTAGTAGGGTGAAAGTGCTAGACTTTAGGAAAGCTGATCTCAATGCACTCAGGCGATTAGTCAAGGAAGCACAGCAGAGTAGGAGTTTTGATGGGATGGGTGCCCAAGAAGGGTGGCTGTGCCTAAAGGAAACGATCCTTTGGGCACAAAGCAAGACGATCCCCGAGCGAGGCAAAAGAGGGAAAGGGGCCAGGAGGCTTCCATGGCTGACCAGAGAAATCCAGGGCAGCCTAAGGGCCAAAAGGGGAGCACATAAAAAGTGGAAACAGGGTGAGATCACTAAAGATGAATATACCTCCTCTGCTCGTGCTTGTAGGGAGGCAGTTAGGTGGGCCAAAGCTACCATGGAGCTGAGGAGGGCAACCCAAGTAAGGACAACAAGAAATTGTTTTTTAGATATATTGGGAGTAAAAGGAAGGCCCAGGGAGGAATAGGACCGCTGCTAAATGGGCAGAAACAATTGGTGACAGATAGGGGGGACAAGGCTGAACTCCTCAATGAGTTCTTTGCCTCAGTGTTCCTAAGTGAGGGGCACGACAAGTCTCTCACTGGGGTTGTAGAGAGGCAGCAGCAAGGCGCCAGACTTCCATACGTAGATCCTGAGGTGGTGCAGAGTCACTTGGAAGAACTGGATGCCTTTAAGTCAGCAGGCCCGGATGGGCTCCATCCGAGGGTGCTGAAGGCACTGGCCGACATCATTGCAGAGCCACTGGCGGGAATATTCGAATGCTCGTGGCGCACGGGCCAAGTCCCGGAGGACTGGAAAAGGGCTAACGTGGTCCCCATTTTCAAAAAGGGGAGGAAGGAGGACCCGGGCAACTATAGGCCGGTCAGTCTCACCTCCATCCTTGGTAAAGTATTTGAAAAAATTATCAAGGCTCACATTTGTGACAGCCCGGCAGGGCAAATTATGCTGAGGGGAAACCAGCATGGGTTTGTGGCGGGCAGATCGTGCCTGACCAACCTAGTCTCTTTCTATGACCAGGTTACGAAACGCCTGGACACAGGAGGAGGGGTGGATGTCGTATACTTAGACTTCAGGAAGGCCTTCGATACGGTATCCCACCCCATACTGGTGAACAAGTTAAGAGGCTGTGATGTGGATGACTGCACGGTCCGGTGGGTGCCGAATTGGCTAGAGGGTCGCACCCAAAGAGTCGTGGTAGATGGGTCGGTCTCAACCTGGAAGGGTGTGGGCAGTGGGGTCCCGCAGGGTTCGGTCCTTGGACCGATACTCTTTAATGTCTTCATCAGCGACTTGGACGAGGGAGTGAAATGTACTCTGTCCAAGTTTGCAGATGACACAAAGCTATGGGGAGAAGTGGACACGCCGGAGGGCAGGGAACAGCTGCAGGCAGACCTGGACAGGTTGGACAAGTGGGCAGAAAACAACAGGATGCAGTTCAACAAGGAGAAATGCAAAGTGCTGCACCTAGGGAGGAAAAATGTCCAGCACACCTACAGCCTAGGGAATGACCTGCTGGGTGGCACAGAGGTGGAAAGGGATCTTGGAGTCCTAGTGGACTCCAAGATGAACATGAGCCGGCAGTGTGACGAAGCCATCAGAAAAGCCAATGCCACTTTATCGTGCATCAGCAGATGCATGACAAATAGGTCCAGGGAGGTGATACTTCCCCTCTATAGGGCGTTGGTCAGACCGCAGTTGGAGTACTGTGTGCAATTCTGGGCGCCACACTTCAAAAAGGATGCGGATAACCTGGAGAGGGTCCAGAGAAGGGCAACTCGTATGGTCAAGGGCCTGCAGACCAAGCCCTACGAGGAGAGACTAGAGAAACTGGACCTTTTCAGCCTCCGCAAGAGAAGGTTGAGAGGCGACCTTGTAGCTGCCTATAAGTTCATCACGGGGGCACAGAAGGGAATTGGTGAGGATTTATTCACCAAGGCGCCCCCAGGGGTTACAAGAAATACTGGCCACAAGCTAGTAGAGAGCAGATTTAGACTGGACATAAGGAAGAACTTCTTCACAGTTCGAGTGGCCAAGGTCTGGAACGGGCTCCCAAGGGAGGTGGTGCTCTCCCCTACCCTGGGGGTCTTCAAGAGGAGGTTAGACGAGTATCTAGCTGGGGTCATCTAGACCCAGCACTCTTTCCTGCTTATGCATGGGGTCGGACTTGATGATCTATTGAGGTCCCTTCCAACCCTAACATCTATGAATCTATAGCTATGGGTACTCCTTAAGGGAGTTTATATGGGTTTATCTGTCTTCATTGCCTATATGTGTTTATTGCCTATGATTGGAACTTACCTGTATTGCTGCCTGTGTACGTCTATGGTATTGCTACCTCATCTTACCTCAGGTATCTAAGTTGATGTTCATATGTGTTTATTGTATTGATGCCTTGACTTGCCTGTTCCAAAGGGATAATGCTTATTCTGTGCAGGGGGGTTAATTATTGTATATGCTGTGAATCACCTGGTTTATGTTTTTGCAGTCCCTTGAAGTGATGCAATGTGTTGATTATAGGTTATTGTATATGGTGTCACATACTAATTTTACTGTAAATATGTAATGTTTCTTATTCATATTTATTTATTGTAGCAATAAATTTGTATGTAGTTAAGTGCTTGGTCTCAGCCTGGCTCTGTAGAGAGAAGAGGGAACTACTCTCAGGTGGCAGGCCCCTTTCTCTGCACTCTTACCTGGCCACCCCATCCCTTCCACTGGCAGACAGGGCACACCCCTGGGTTACCCAGGCTACAATTAATTTATATATATTTTGCCTTGGGATGTAGAATTCAAGGTTTGTTTTTTCTCTAGATGAAATTCTTGAGATTGTTATTGACATCGAGTAAGGTTCCTACACTATAATCCAAGCCCATAGACACAAGGACATTTTTATAAATTATAGTTAAGTACACCTATAACCAAGTTGTAACTTCCAAGGACCAAAAGTAGAACAGGGAAGTTTGGCACCCAGCAAAGCAGCAGCACAAAGAAATAGCGGATCTTCGATGCCACTGCCAGCCGTGTAGCCTACTGATTGCAGTGGCAGTTGTAATTTTTCTGGCTCCTCCAAGCTGGTACCTGCAGTTGCCGCTTCAGTTATGTTAGTGGAGGTAAATTTGTACCTTAGTTATATTACTGCCCAGAATACTTCTCCCGGTCAGGCTTCTACAGGTTCACTGTTGAGTTAAAGCAAACAGAAACTGAATAGCTTTTATTTGTTGCGAGTTAGCTGGTCAGTTCAGCTCACAGAGGGGATAAGTGTCAGAGTGCACAAATTCAGGGTGTGAATGAGCTTTTCCAGGGCATGGTTTATGACTGACTTTGGATTGTGGACCACAGCAGATAGATTTCCTTTCTTCCCCACTTCCTCCTTCCACTGGAGGCTTTCCCTGTTGTCTTCTGAGTTCGAAACAGGAAAGGAATACCTATGGTTTTGTATCTTCCTTTTGACTGCAATAGAATTATGCTAGATACCTTTTAGGGCTGATTCTGGTTGTCAGGGACATGACTAGGCAGGTAGGCCATGGAAGCAATATCTATAGTGGAGTCAGGAGAGGAGGTCTAGGAGTAGGCAGTCACCCCTAAAGGGCAGAGGGTCAGGAATAATGCGTGCATTTGCACAAAGACGCTTTACTCACTGTAACAGGAGGGACGGCAGGGCCGCCTCCTCTACTGTGCCAAACTTCGGACTTGCACCCTCCTATTCTCACCCGCCACAACTTTGATGATATGTGTTTTTATAGGGAAGCTACCTCTCCTCCACTTGGCCACAGTTCTCCTGCTCCGGGTGCCCTGCATATCTAAGCCTTGCGGGCCTTCTCTGTACGCCATCCTTCTCACTAGGGCCTTCTCTGTACTACTGCCCTCCTCACTGGGGCTTCTCCGGGCCCTCACTGGGGCCTCTCCCTAATGCTGCCCCTCTCACTGGGGCTCTCCACACCCACACTGGGACCTTCTCTGCAGGGCTGCCCTCTCACCAGGCTCTTCCCTCTGCAGGGCTGCCCTCTCACTGGGCTCTGCTTTGGAGCTTGGGTCTGTACCCCCGAGCTCCGTGCCCTCACTGGGGCTGGGGTCCTCACTCTACCGTGAATCCCCTATGAGGCCTCCTCCATCCCCTTATAGCCTCACCCAAACCACCGGCGTCAAACAACAAAACAATACAGAAACTCAAGCCTCCAGGCTACAACTTAAACATAAGCCACCTGGCTGTAACAACATTGCTCCGACATCTTGGAGCTGCTACCCTTTACTCTGCTAGCAGTACCTGCAGTCAGACTTCTCCTCGAATCATTGCTCCAGGAGCTCCTCTCTCTCTCTCTGGCTGCTGGCAGGGAACTTCTTCTGTCCTGGATGCCAGTAGGGAACTGCCTCTGGCCTCAGCTCCCCCTCTTCATAAGAGCTAGGCCTTGCCCCTTATAGCCAGCTGACCGCTGGCAGGTATGGGTCATTTGCTGCCTCCCATTGCCCTGGCAACCAGCACCTGAGGAGCCTTCCGGGCTCTCTCAGTAGCAGGCACCTTAGTGTCCTGCTACACACCTCCCCGCTTAAGATTTCAGACTCACCAAAGGTGGATCTTCATAGATGTTGTGTCCCTCTGTGGTTTTTCTCAGCCTTTCTTCTGGCACCCGGTGACTCAAATGTTGGAGGCGGAGGTTTTCAGGTGCCTCCTCCTCGCCTTTTACCCAGGGCGCACCACGTGGGATTTCTCGGGAGTTACCGTGCCACAGGTAGTCCCCCCACATGAGCCATCCCTGGTAGGGTGCAATTCAGGCCTACCTTCTTTTCTTCCACAGCCTCTTCAACATGATGAGACAGCCTCCTCTCTCTTCCTGGGAGAGCTGCCTCCTACTACTTGGGGTGTCTTGTCCCTTTTCATGTGTCCCAGACCTCTTCTTCTGTGTGTCCCTCGTAACAAATCCCTCCTCTCTTTGGTTTCCTGCCAGCCCATGAGCTTACCCCAAAGCTCCCACTGCACCCTAAGTGCTCACTGGGCATCTTCCACTCTCCAAAATTCTATCTTCCCCTGGCCAGTAGATCTTTCGCCAGGCCCTGTGTACACTTTCACAAACGCTACTCCCCCAACTCTAGCTTCAGCAATTTTTCTCAGGGTTCACCATCTGACTTGCCCTGGGAGGTTATTAACATACACGCATGGCCATCTTCCTCCCCTCTGTTCTTTCTCCCACCAAATTACCTTTGTTGTCAATGGGCCTTCTGCCTCTTTAGTTTGGCCTGCAGTCTGGGTTTGGCACGGTCTCTGCTTCTGTGCAGGGCTGGGTTTCTCATCCTTTGGGTAGAGCTTGAGATGTACTTCTCCTCCCCACTTAGTTTCCCTGGGGTTTCGGCTCCTCCAGTCCATCTCAGGCCTTTGGACTTCTCTTTTACTTAGAGGTTCTGCCTCTCTCTCTCTCTCTCTTCTGGAAGCTGTACCTGTTCTACCAGATACCCATGCCTGTGCCCTCCTCGATCTCTGGCCTTCTTGTTCTAGGTGTCCTTCCTTTTGAGTGTGATCAGGGCAGCTTAGGTCACCGTTCTGGTTTCTCCCACTGACTGGCTCACTCTTTTGTACCGCTACCGCATTTCCCTTGTTTACTTCCTTCGGTTGCACCTGTTCTGGTACAGTCAACGCTCCAACGTCATACTGCTGGTAAGCTTCCCTAGTTTCTTCCCCAGGCAGTTCATTTCTACTGTATACTGGCTCACCCACTGCCCCCATCTCTGATCCAGGCACTCCCCAACTGTGGAGAGGATCTCTTCCCACATCCTTGTGGGGTCTCTCTCTGCGAGTGCCTTCATCCTGGTATTCTTTTCCTGCTGCCCTGTTTCCTCTTCTTCTCGAGGATTTTCCAATTTTACCATACTGGGTTGTTCCCGAGTTCTCCGGATCTTTAAGAGCATAGGCCGTATAGTCCCTATCAATTTTTCCGCACCTGTTAACCCCTCTTTCAAGCCTTCCAGCTCCTGAAGGTACTCCTCAAATCCTGCCTTAGCCATGGATGCATATTCTTCCAGCTGCTTCCTTATTGCAGTCAGTCTTTCACTCTGTGTTTGAGCAGCCTGTACTGGTTGCTGCTCGATCTCTTGTTGTAAAGCTGCCTCTCTGGCTGTACTCCCTTTTAATAGGGCCTTCAGGGACTGTCTCTCTTCCCCCAGTTGGTCATTCTCCTTTTCTACCCTTTGCCTTTGGGCCTGCAACTCTGCACACTCCTCCATTCTGGACTTTACCTCTGTTTCCCGGACTGCTTCTGATCTTGTAATGCCTCGTGCATTGCTTCCACACACTCCCCCATTTGAGCCTTTAGTCCTGCTTCCGTCTGGGTTCCTGTACTTATTAACTCTGGCCCCTCTGACTCCTTAGGGTCTTGGCCTTTTGACGCTCTGTGACTACTAGCTGCTCATAGGATCTCATTTTCTGCCTCCACCCTCTGTAACTGGGCCCATAACCTCTCAGTCTCTTTTGTCCCAGCATTCACCTCACCTTCAAGGGACAAGCTTCGATTGTACAGGTCCTCGTAATTTGCCAAGTTAGCTTTTATTTTCTCCATTTCCTGTGCAAAAGCCTTGCCCGTTTCTTTTGCTTGGTCATGGCCTTTAAGCAGTTCGTCCTGCAGCTCTTGTGCTTGATATTCTGCACGAAAGCACTTCTGTTGCCACTCCTCCAGCTCATCATGAAGTTCCTGTATATGATCAGCCTGGCTGTGGACTTCTTCCTGAAGAACCTCCATCACCCCTTTGGCGACCTCCAACTTTTGTAATATCTCTTTCTGTTCCCTTGCCTGGGTTGTGCCGGTTGTAGGAGACTTTTCTCTCCACGCTGCCATCTCGCTCTGCATCCTCTGCAGCTTTTCTTCCTTCTCCCGGCTCTTTTGGGCTCCATTTGTAATAAGCTGTTCTAATACGCAAGCCCTCTCTGCTTCTGCCGCTATTCTGTGCCTGGTCTCTCTTGAGCCTCCTTCCCCTTTTCCTGCATGGGCCCGCTGTTCTAACCCCGTAGCCTTTGCCTCAGCTTGCTCTCTTTGAATTTGGGCCACCTCTAGCTCCCAATCCAATTGTTCAACTCTCTCTTCTAACTCATCTATCCGTAAGCATCCGGCAAAATTCTCCTGTTTCAGGCCCTCTATATCCTCCGTCATCGCCATCCTGGCCTCACGCCTTCACTGGTCGGGCCCTCCAGCTTCCCAGTACCGTCCCAGGGCAGAGCCTTACTGCTTTGCCCTCTTTATAGTTTGTTGCCGCTGTCGTCTTACAGCCCTCACTCTATCCTAGTTTTAGCCCTTGGGTTCGTCTTTTCGTGCACGGCCTTACAGTTCCCGGCCAATGCACCACTGTAACAGGAGGGACGGCAGGGTCGCCGTGCTAGCCCTTGCCGCCTCCTCTACTGTGCCAAGCTTTGGACTTGCACCCTCCTATTCTCACCCGCCACGACTTTGATGATATGTGTTTTTATAGGGAGGCTACCTCTCCTCCATTTGGCCACAGTTCTCCTGCTCCGCGTGTCCCGTGTATCTAAGCCTTGCGGGCCTTCTCTGTATGCCACCCTTCTCACTAGGGCCTTCTCTGTACTGCTGCCCTTCTCACTGGGGCTTCTCCATAATGCTGCCCCTCTCACCAGGCTCTTCCCTCTGCAGGGCTGCCCTCTCACCGGGCTCTGCTTTGGAGCTGGGGTCTGTACCCCCGAGCTCCGTGCCCTCACTGGGGCTGGGGTCCTCACTCTACCGCGAGTCCCCTATGAGGCCTCCTCCATCCCCTTATAGCCTCACCCAAACCACCGGTGTTAAACAACAAAACGATACAGAAACTTGAGCCCCCGGGCTACAACTTAAACATAAGCCACCTGGCTGTAACAATATTGCTCCGACATCTTGGAGCTGCTACCCTTTACTCTGCTAGCAGTACCTGCAGTCAGACTTCTCCTCACATCATTGCTCCAGGAACTTCTCTCTCTCTGGCTACTAGCAGAGAGCTCCTTCTATCCTGAATGCCAGTAGAGAACTGCCTCTAACCTCAGCTCTCCCCCCCATTAGAGCCCGGCCTTGCCCCTTATAGCCAGCTGACCGCTGGCAGGTGTGGGTTGTTTGCTGCCTCCCGTTGCCCTGGCAACCAGCACCTGAGGAGCTTTCTGGGCTCTCTCAGTAGCAGGCACCTTAGTGTCCTGCTACACTCATGATTAGAGAAAATTACTTTACAGTAAGCATCATTGTCTACATGTACAGATGCTTACTGGGCACGTCTACATGAAATACTTTACTTGAGATTAGCACCAATTACTGTGCAGTAAATGTCTGTGTTTACACGTGCAGATGCTTACTGCACAGTAAATTGCTTTAATCATGAGTAAATTTGCTACCTGCAAATATGAATAGCAAATTTACTCATGATTAGTTACTGTGCAGTGGTACACATAGTAGAGTACTGAACATGTAGAGGCTGACCAGAAGCAAATTTGCTGCAGGTCAGCCCTGTCACTAGGGAGCTAGCCTCAGGCTAGACCCAGGACCCTGGGGTGGGCCAGCTTTATGCCTACCCCTACCCCAGGACCTTAAGAGCCTACGGGGATGCTGGGGCCCTGGGACACTTGCTAGCAGCCTGTGTTCACTGCTGACCACCACATACCCTGGAACAGGTATCAGAGAAGCTGCAGCAGTCTGCCCATATCCTAGTGCTGCTCCCTGGCACTGCATTGCTGCATAGCTGCCAAGGGTGCACCAACCAGCTGTGCAGGATGCTGCAAGCACCTGCCAGGCCTGGCAGTGCCCAGGGTCACCTGCAGCCAGGTTCTGGCCACTGGTTCCCATGGGTGACTGGTGCTGCCTCAGTCAGGGGGAGAAACAACCAGGGGAGGGGGTCCCCCTATGGCCAATCTTGCTGACGGAGGGTCCCCCTCCTCAGCTGATCACGAGACAGCCGATTGGTTCGGTCAATCAGGAGACAGCCGATTGCTGCGGCCACTTCCAGAACTGGCTGTTGCCACTTCTGGGAGTGCCACAGTGCTCCACTTCCTGTCCAATGCTTGCAGGGGGGGGCACCAGTGCTCCTGCCTGCCCTCCTGCCTGTTGCCTAAGTGGTAAGCTCGGCCAGTCAGGGGGTCCACTGGCACTCTCAGGGGGTGCACATGCACCCATTCCATGTCGTCACTGCTGGTTCCTGCTCCAGCTGGCCCCAGACTACCAGCCTGCCCAGACCCTGCAGCTGGTGCCTGGCACTGCATCCCTGCATGCCTGCCTATTCCACATTGTGCCCCTGCACTGAGTGCAGCAGGCAGCTACTTAGGCCCACCAGCACTGGGACTGCAGCATGGAGGCCCAGCAAGCCATTACAAGGGCCACTCTGGCATCCTCCTGAATGCCACATGCCACCTCCTGGGGCCCCAGCAGGTCCTAGGAGCAGACTTCAGACCTTGTGATGCTGTGGGAAGAAGCTGGAGTCCACAGCCATTTTTTGTGTGGAGTGGATGCTCCAGTGTGCACATTTATGAGGGACTGTTAGGCTGCACGTGGGAGCATGGGCACCAGGTTGGTGTACCAGTGCCATATAAAGGTTAAGGCCTTGTGGGCACAATTGGTCATGGTCACCAACCACAACCTCCAGTCAGTGTCTGCCCGCAAGTCCATGACCTTTATGCAGCAAGTGGATGACATCCTCATACCCCAGGACCCTGGCCATAGCTGTACTATCTATTTGAGCAGGAGTGGCCTACCTAAGCCTCCACTGCAGCCTGGCATCCGCAGTGATATGTCAATGAGGGAGGACCTCTTGACCTGCCAGGAGCCTGTCCTGCCATGCTTCCTACCCCCAGTGTTGTTGAGCAGCTCCAGGAACCTAGGCCAGTGCCTGCCTGGCCAGTTCGTGGGCTCAGCCCTGCCCATGAGGCCAGGTTGGCCATGGCACTGCAGGCCACCAGCAGCTTCAGCTCCTCCCCAGAGGGGGCCCATACCTGGGAAGCCACACGTCATGCCCTGTTGCCCCAGAACACCACCAGGAGCTGCATGTCCTCCCCACCAGTGGGGACCAACTCAGTATGCCTCAGCACCTGGTAAGCTCCACAATGGGGGAGGGCCCTCCCCACCCCTGCCCTGTCCCCTGCCCTGTCCCCACCTGGCCCACCCATGCTCCTCCTGGCTTCTGGAGTGCTGCCTCCCCCCCGCCCCCCCCCAGCATGCAGGGAGGGTGGAGACAATGACAAAGTTTATTGAGGAGCCTGTGGCACCCCAGATAATCAGGCATGGGCCTCTCACATGCTGAGGAATGCATCAATACCAACAGCAATGAACTCCTTGGCTGCAGAGTGGGGGAGAGAAGGGACATATAGCACAGCCACAGCTAGCCCTCCAGGTGGTAGTGAAGGTTGGAGGGCAGGGCAGGCTTGTCCTGTGCACCATTGAAGCTCAGAGTCTTGTCCCAGGTTCTCAGGTGCACCCAGGGCACCATGGCAAGCAGCAGCAGCAGGGTGTAGTGGATGGGACACCTCTAAGTCCATGAAAACAGCTCCTTGTGGCATGCCTGGGACACTCTCAGAAGGGGCATGCTCAGGACCCCGAGTCAGCAAGGCTGGCCCTGGGTCCCTCTCGAGAGAGGCCCCCTTTGTGGGGGGCATGTGCACCAGAAGCTCTGCATCTGAGTCAGATGGGAGCCCCTTGCCCCCATTACCTGGGTGCTGTGGGCTTGGCAGCAGCACAGGAGATACTGGCCTGCAGGTGGAAAAGTGGGAGGAGTGGCTCTGGAGCCACAGCAGCAGGTGCTGCCAGGAGCCAGGGAATGAGGCACCCAATGGCCTGCCTGCCCTTGCACAACAAGTGGGAACAGGGGGCTTGGATGGTGGCTGCCTGGGCCAGGCCCCTGACACAGCATCTTATACCAGAAACATTGCAAACTCTCACAAACAAACTCTTTCTCCTGGATCTGTAGGGGGAGTGCTCCAGGAGAGAGGCATGAGTTGACAGCTGGGATGCTCTATCAGGGTCACTGCCAGCCTTGGCTAGGGCCCTGCTGATGTGCTGGCTCCAGCAGCACAAAATTCAGGACTGGACCCGGCTGCTGGACTGACTGGTCACCATGGACAAAGAATGCTTGGTGGACTCATGGGCCTGGAGGGCAGAGAACATTGTCCATGATGAGGTGAGGGACTGGTGTGAGCAGATGAGGGACTGGCACAAGGGGGCAAGGGACTGGGTGGACCAGGAGTTCTGGGCCAGGGTCCTGGCCCTGAAGGAGATACTTGTGAGCCCTGGAGCAGCAAGCTGTTCTGGTGGCCCTGGAGGATGACTGCTAGGTGATGGACATCATCTTGGACCTAGTAGTTACCTTCATGCCACCTGCTACTCTGTCCCCAGCCCTAGCTCTGCCTGCCCTCTGTACACACACACACACACACACACACACACACATATATAGTGACCCCACCAAAAGCACAGAGCGTCTGCTTGGGGATTGCCCAAAACCATGGTTTAATTACCTTGATTAAGCCCAGGGAAGCCAGTAATCCACACTTAATAATGCATGGATTAATGGCTTTCTCAGGCTTAATCAGGGCAATTAAGCTATGGTTTGGGACCATTTGGCAATCTGCAGGGAGCAGGCAGGACTGCCAGGGACCCTCAGCCAATCAGAGGTGGGGGGTAGGGGGGAGGGCTGCTGTACTTTAGTAAAACACTGGAACAGGTTACCCTGAGAGGTCATGGAATCTCCATCCTTGCAGGTTTTTAAGTCCCAGCTAGACAAAACCTCAGCTGGGATGATATAATTGGGGATGGTCCTGTTTTGAGCAGGAGGTTGGACTTGATGACCTCTTGAAGTCCGTTTCCAACCATAATTTGCAAGATTTTTATGGTTCTGTTCCACAATAGCTACTCAAGAGACTGGGCTAATAGAGGATAAGTACAGCCAGAAGATAAGTACAGCCAAATTACACATGGTTAAAAGTGAAGTGTCTTAAAAATCTGTAAAAAGTCATTTATGAGAAAGCCACTTTATATCGCCAGAGACTCTGGCCCTGTTTCCTACTCCTTTGTAGATTTCCTTAGCTAAGGTTTTTTCTTTAAAATGTTTGTAGCAGAGATGTGCCATATTCTACCAAAATCATAGGATATTTAGCAAAATGCAGCATCTACAAGTTGGCAGATGCCAACCTGTTTGCATGACTTTTATTCTTCCCACTGTTTTTATTTTGGCTCATACACTGTAGCTGCCATCCAAACTGATGGTGATAATTCAAAACAGCTACAAAAAAGCATATTTATTTAAATGTTTCTTAATTTATATAGTGTCACAGTTAAAACTGGCAAGAACTACCTCACTGTATTCAAAGCACCTAGGTGTATGTAACCCTTCTGCCAGGCACTGGATGGCAGTAACAAGGGTTGGGTTCAACTTTAGGGGTTTTGAAGATAGTCAGAGTTCTGAGTCAAAATTTTAAATCCTAGTTTTGGGTGCCTTTGTTTTGTAGTCTTTTTTGCTGAGGTCCCTTTATCTGTATTATTCTGAATAGTAGATACCCGCTCGGGATTAAACTTCAGACAATCAGGCCCCAGGTATCTAAAATTGTGACCATCAAAATCTATGGACACATCCAAAATTTTGGAACCAGAAGACGTACCAAGGTCACATAACAGTGGCATTCCAATTTTGGAACAGACTTCAGGACTACTGACTTTCATATCCCTGCTTTGGACTGGTCTAAATGAACACTTTGGGGAGAATAGCATTTGGATACAAAAATATCATCATTATCACTGAGTCTTCTGTTTATATAGTATACTCTGGGGATTTAATTTTTTTAAGCACTCAGTGTAGTCCTAACTCTGTACCCATTGAACCCAATGGTTATTTCATGTAAGAGGCACCAAGTTAATGAGAGGCCACCTTTCAAAATGTCTTCTCTGATATTGTTAGGGTTGATATTAGTCTTAGAGATATTAAAATAATAATAAAAAAACAAACATTTCCAATCTGGGGCTGGTAGGCATTAGATATATTTTAAACCAAGTGCTAGGGAGTGCTATAGACTGAAACACGTGTACGTCTAATACGGTCCTGCTATTTTGAAACACTTTTGGCCACTTTTCGTTGTTAAAATCTGTCAAACCATTACAAAAATTATGCTTATGCTTGGGACTACTACTGATCCCTCTCTATGGCTGGGAAAAACTCTCACCCCTCTCCATTGTCAGGGGCCATCAAAAAAACACAGGCTGCCTGCACATGTGCTGGTTCGTATTCTAATTAGAACACATCAGTGAAGACTTAATTAATAAAATCTGCTCTGTATTCTAATTAGAACTCTCAAGCATGGCTTCACCATCACATGTATAAGCCCCAGGATATTTTAAAATGGCAATGGGGTGCTTAATTATACCTTGTCAAATGAGGTTTACATAAATCATCCCATGGCCATTTTTAAACTTGCAGGGGCTTAGTACATGTAATGGTGAGGCATTTTAATTGGAGCAGCTCTCCTGGAATCACTCTAATTAAACCTCCTCACACCTGAGTACGTGTATATGCAGCCACAAAGATCAAGGAGCCCCTTGGCTTCCAAAATGGAGACCTCTGAAGTAAGATCAAAGAGGCAGATAGAGGACTTGGCTTCTCTGATGCAAGGCATAGTTAGAGAGATTGTCAAGCATTAAAATTGCAGTGAACTGTGCGGGCCGGGAGCGGTCCGAGGCCCTCGAGGGCGCGCGGCGGGCTGTGGTCAGCAGCCCTGGCACGCGGGTCGGGGAATGCAGGCCGGCGGACTAGAATTAGGCACGGATGCGTAGCGGTTGATTAAAGATTATTTTACTTACACCATAGATGGTCGCGGTGCAGGCAAGAAAACTTGCTTGAGTTGCAGTTACAGATAGGAAAGAATAGCGGACAAGAGTTCTAATCTCGTGAACTCTAGCCCAATCCGGCTGAAGGCTCTAAAACCGCAAGCCCGTTGTGTCAACCGAAGAAAACAACTCGGAGAAGAGCTCTGGATACACTCACACGAAGTTTGCTAGGCTTCGTGGAACTTGTGCGCAGGGAAGGGGTTTGTCGAGGGATCGCACTCGGCGATGGGGAGAGGCCAGAGGTTGATCGGACCCCTATAGCCTTCTCAAGGTACACGCTGGGTCCGTTAGGCTCCACAGCGCTTAGAGTTCTTCACGAGACGTGAAGTCCTCTTCCTCCAGATGGTTGTGGAGTCCTCCAACTTGGGCGGAAACCGCTCAAGCCTCTTATACGGCTAGCAAGCCAATCCCTAGCCGCCACATGGGAATAATTTAGAACTGGCCAATAGTGGGACACAAATTTGCATGCGGGTGGCGGGAACTTCTTTGCACCGGGGTTTTCTCTTTGCAACTGAGAAATGCACCTTGCAAAGAAAGCTCCTCGTGGCGGGAAATAATTTAGCAGGCCGAAGCGCGCACACACAAAATCACACCCTTGGGTTGTGACATGAACAAGACTCCGAATTTTTTGATAAATGTTTAGACTTCATTGGACACCCTAGTGAAATGGGTTCAGGGAGTGGAGTACAGGGTTTCTGCCTGTGAGGACTGGGCTATGGAAATGGCTAGGCAGCCAGGCTCTCACACCAAGGAGCTGCAGGCTCTGAGGGACAAGATTCTGGACTTGGAAGGGAGATCCAGGAAATACAACATCCGCATTTTGAGGTGCCTGAAAAAAGTAATCACACTGAGTTTGTAACAAAACTACTTGTTAGCATATTAAAACTTATGTGAGACATTGATTTGGAGATAGGAAAGTCTCACAAGTCTCACTAGAAGAAGCCTGAGCAGGGAGGAAAACCTAGGGCCTTCAGAGCCAAATTCCTGCCATTTATCACCAAAGAGAGTGCTCAAAGGTGCCAGATAACTAGGAAAGATGATGTGGGGTGAGCCTGGCTGAGGTGGCTGACAAGCAGTCTCTGTTTAAATCAGCAAAACTATAGGCCAGATGCAAGTAGCTGAAGTACTTCATGAGGTACCTTGCTGTCCTGAATATGATTCACTGAAGGAAAGCCTGCAGTTTCTCTACCCTATGGAAGCAGAAACTGTTATTACATCAATACCATCTGAGGAGGGTATAATCCTTCAGAATTATGGAATAATTTGAGTTGCACAAAAAAAGAAAAGAAAAAAAGGGCGGGATTTTAGATTGTTAAACACTACTTATTAATATGCAGTAGCTTTCATGTGATTTTTATTAATGTCTTTGTCTTTGTTGTCATAGAGTGGTAGAAAACTTTGGTTTGCATTTGCCCAAATATTCGTGGCAGACATAGGATGTCACATAATAAACTTACTGTTAGTACTTTTAGTACTTTATAATTAGTTTTTCTTAGGGTTGGCATGCTGGTCAGTTGACTGGTCAAATATTGTCAATTGACTGGTAAATTGAATGCATACTTTTGACCAGTCAAAGATTATAGCAATTTTTACAAAAAACCCCTACATTTTTGTATTTATCTTGACAGAAAGGTGATTATTTTATTGGTTTTGACATATTTCTTAATGGAAAATTTGCACTTTTTCTGTGTATTATTTGGACCCATTGGCAATTTTAAAAAAATATTTGACTGGCCAATTGACTGAACTGTATATGACAGGTCAGTTCTTTTCCCCTTTCCCCTGATGATTTTTTCAAAAGTGTGTTTTGGACTAAATGTTGTTATGCACTCTAAAATATGGGAGAATGTTGATACCACAAACTATGGCAGTATACAGATAAATGGGGTACATTTGATTTAAGAAAACTGGCAAATTGCCAGTTATAGACAAAGTTGAACATAGAAGATAAAGCCTCTGAGAATGACCCGTCCTATTAAGCATGTATCTTGGAATGTAAAGGACCTTAGTTAAAAAAAAGAAAATATATTTTCTTAAAAAACAGAAGAACTGTATAGCTATGCTCCAAGAAACTCATCTGTCAGCAGAGGAATCTCAACAATTAAAGCATGGTTGGGTGGGGTTAACAATTCTTAGTGTGTATAAGACAGTTATGTGGAGTT
Source organism: Alligator mississippiensis (assembly GCF_030867095.1). Lineage (NCBI taxonomy): Eukaryota > Metazoa > Chordata > Crocodylia > Alligatoridae > Alligator > Alligator mississippiensis. Next base: position 173,753,570 of record NC_081826.1, on the reverse strand, counting down.
CCTATTTTAGTACATAAAAATTTTGCCCTCATTTGACTGACATATCTGATGATCAAGAGGGTAGGTTTGTTTCTGCAAATGTTAAAATTATGGATTTCATTTTTACTTTGGGATTTTTTTATGGTCCCAATGCAGACAATCCAATATTTTATCATTCTTTTTTTGTTAATCTTGCTGAATTTGGGAAATACTCTTATATTTTGGGGGAGACTGGAATGAATGCCTGTCATCGATAGGACTTGTGCTCCCCTGTCCACAAAATCTAAGGAAGTTATTAAAAGTTATATGTCAGGATTTAGTAGATATTTGGCAAATAATGAATTCAGCTATGAGGGATTGTTTTGGGGTTGTTTTTCTCTTCAATGCCTCATTCAGCATATTGTAAAATTGCTTTGCGAGGCCTCTGATCAGGCATGCCTGGCTAGGCCAAGCAACTGAGTCACCACCCCTTCCCCTGATCCTTGGCTAATGTGACTGTCTCAGTTCTCTGCAACTAGATGGGCTGCTGAAGGTGCCACTCACCCATTATAAGCCCACCTGCAGCTTCAGGCTGAAGACATTAGTGCAGCACCGTCAATAGCTGGCCTGCCCACCCCCAGCGTCCCGGCTCTTTAAAACAAAATAAAAAATAAAGTGCAGGGTTACTGGGGCCAGGCAGGGCAGCCATTGACTGGGCTGGGAGAGTGGGCGGGGGATGGGGGATCATGGCATAGCTCCCCCACACAGTGTGGGGCATTGGGGTGCAGCAAGGATTCCCGCCCCCCCCCAACCTTGCAGGAGCTGGTGAATACAGGGCTTTTTTTTTTTTAAATGCCAGGATGCTGGGGCCAGGTGGGGCAGCCATTGATGGGGCCGGAAGCACGGGTGAGGGATGGAGCCTGGTTGATTTGGAGATTCAGCCAATTTGGCGGCAGCTGAATCTCCAAATCAGATTCCGCCAAATTGATTCGGGACAGTGATTTGAATCACCGAACCAAATCACTGTCCCTCAAATCGGCCTAATCTGAATCCGAAGTAAATACTAGCCACTTTGCAAAAGCCTAGCAGTCATGCCTTTACATAGCCTCAGTCTGTTCTGGCAAGCCTCGCATTCTTTGGTTTTCCTGGCTCCTGACTTGGCTTTGGCTTTTCCTGGCCCTGATTTCAGATCTCTCCTGGAACTTGGTCCTGACTCTCTGATCCCTGGTTTCAAATTTTAGCGCACTTATTTGATTATACCTCTCAGATCTAGAGTTGGGTATTGGCTGGTCAAATAAAGTTTGGTCAGTTGACCAGTCAAAATCAGTCAAATATTGTAAAAAATTGCCAAAAGGTCCAAATAATGCACAGAAAAAGCACAAATTTTCCATTAAGAAATGTTCCAAAAAACAATAAAAAATAATATTTGTCAAGAAAAATACAAAAAAAATTAGTTGTTTTGTAAAATTGCTATAATCTTTGACCGATCAAAAATATGTAGTCAAAACAATATTTGACCAGTCAATTGACCAGATTGCCAGCCCTACTTGGATCTCTCCCTTCAACTCTCCTGGAATGTGGTACCCTTCCTGTCTGCTATTCTGGCCCAGACCCCAACCTGACACTTGGGTAATTGGTGCTCCCATCTTGCTGACTACTAGGTTCCTCCTAGTGTAGGCTCAGCCACCTATGTTCCAGGTGGACCCTTACACTGACTACTCTTTAATTTCTTAAAGCAAAATTAATTCTGTGGTCAATGTCACTTTTGGCTATATCAGACCATGCTGTCTCAGACCATGATGAAGTGAAGATTCAACTCTTCCTCACAGAAAGACCAGCTGTAAATAATTACTGGCAACTCAATGCCTGCTTGTTGAATGATTATGAATTTGAAGCATTCATTTCAGAGGAGTTCAAAAATGTTTTGGAGCTTAATCAACCTACTACATCTTTCACTCTGATATTATGGGAAACTATTAAAGCCTTCTAATGAGGGTGTATAATATCATATGCTTCTGCAAAAAAGAAAAAGAAAAAATAGGATACAGAAATAGATCCTTTAATAAGAAAACTTAACTCTTTAGATGATGATTATGTCACAAATCCTTGCCTGACAAGCTCGGTGTCCTTACAATATAAGATATGAATCAAATGAATTACTGGGGCGTACAGATGTTCAGGGAGGTTAGGGGGAGGTTAGATTGCATTAAAAATGGCCATCTGATCTAATCTAGTTAGCACAGGTGCAAATTTTACACTTGGCATCCTAGTTAGGTCAATCTAAGTGTGAACTGTACAAAAATCACAGGAAGGTTACATAAGTCTAAAAATGGCCAACCCAATCTAAGTTGACCTTACTTCTGAGTTTCACCTACCTTAAATTGGGTTGGCCATTTTTAGATCAATTGAACTTACCCAAACTTCTGTGTAGCTCCCAGCACAGACCTAGGGTGGGAAAGCATTAATGGATGGGTCTGTATCATCTTGGTGGGAGGTGGCCAGTGGTGTCCTGCAAGATTTGGTTCTTGGTCCTGTGCTGTTCAACATTGTCAACAATTTATAGATTCATAGATGTTAGGGGCTGGAAGGGACCTCATGAGATCATTGGGTCCAGTCCTCCTGCATTTGGGCAGGAAAGACTGCTGAGGCCAGATCTGACTCCAGCAAGGTGTGCATCAAGGTGTTTTTTAAAGATCTCCAGGGTAGGTTAATATAACACCTCTGGGGGGAGTCTGTTCGAGACCCTAGGCACTCATATCATAAAGACATTTTTTCCTTATGTCTAATCTGAAGGGCTCTTCAATCAGTTTGTGTCCATTGTTTCTTGTCTTCCCCTGGGGTGCCTTGGTGAGCAGATGCTCCCCCAGGCCTTGATGTACAATCCTAATGTACTTATAGGCTGCCACCAAGTCCCCTCTAAGTTTTCTTTAGTCCAGGCTGAACATTTCTATGTTTTTCAGCCTCTTCTTGTAGAACCTGCTCTCCAGACTTCTAATTATGTGCGTGGCCCTCTGTCCCAGGGAGACAGTTACTGAGGAACTAGAGATCCCTCCCGCAGCAGGATCCAGAATGGGGGCTCACTGTCCCTGCAGAAAAAGCCCTGAAACCAGGGCAAACATGCCTATTTCAGGCCAGGGAGAGGTGAACAAAATGCCCATGTGGTTTGTGAGCCGCATCTGTTTCTGGCTGATGCCAGCACGGGCGGGTGATGCCGCCTGGCTGGCATGAAAGCCAGCACTGGGGAGAAACTGGGGGAAGCAGATGGAAAGAGTGCTTCCCACACTTGGCAGGAGCAGTGCTGGTGTGCAATGAGGGACCAGGAACTGGACCAATGGGAGGGGTCCATATTGGTGGAGAGGAGCCAGGACGATGTCAAGGGACAGCTGGGGCCTCTGGCATCATATCTGTGAGTGGGGATGGGCCATGGCTCTACCCCTCATTGTTCTGTTAAAGTTCTTTTTTTTTCTTTTACCTTATTGATGGGATGACCTGGAGAGGCCCTGAGGTGAGGGCCAGAGAATGGGTGGCACTTCAAGGGCTGGAATGGCTGGGAAGTCATGGCAAGCAACTGGGCATAAGTAAAGGCACAGCAGAAGAGCAGGGAAGCCCTAAACACCCTGAAGACATGGTGGCTGGAATGGATCAACTGTAGCCCTGTCAATGAAGAAAGTGGAGATTGACAACACCGAAGGGAGAGCTGCACTAATACCAAATGGCCATCCTGGAGGCTGGCACATGGATGGGGTATTGGGGAAGTGGAGCCCCATGGATACCCACCAAGAGGTGCAGCCAGCCTGAAGGAATGCACAGGAAAGGAGTCCAGCAATGAAAGAATAATCAAAGTCATGACAGATGAGTTTCTAGGCTTTCCGCGAGGTGACTACGGACTCCCTCAGAGATCGCTGGAACTCACACAATGGCCAACACCATTGGCGTGGGAGCACCTCCTCAAGGCCAGGTGGGCACCCTCTTTTGGTACACCCTCTTTTGTACTCTCTCAAGCTTCTCCACATCTTTCCTGAAGTGCAGCGCCCAGAACCGGATGCAGTACTCCAGCTGTGGCCTCACCAAGGCTGAGTAGAGTGGGAGGATGACATCCTTAGTCTTAATTGAGATGCACTGGTGGCCATCTATAAGTATGTAAGGGGTGAATATCAGGAGCTGGGAGAAAAACTGATCACTAGGATGCCCCAGGGGGAGGACAAGGTGCATTGGCCATAAGCTGTTAGAAGAGGATTTCAGGTTAGATATAAGGAAGAACTTCTTTATGGTAAGGGTGATCAGAATTTGGAATAGACTTCCCAGGCAGGTGGTGCAGTTGTAAACCTTGGAAGTCTTCAAGAGGACACCTTACTGGAGTCATATGATCTCAGCAGTATTCCTGCCCAGAGCAGGGGGTTGGACTTGATGATCTTTTGAAGTCCCTTCCAGCTCATAATTTCTATCATTCTATTATGTGCTTTTCCTCTCCTCCCCAGAACTGGGCTATTTTTAGCCTCCTGGCCCCTCACCTCACCGCCAGATGAACAACCCCTCCAAAGACCAGACACCAAACCCCCCCATCCCATAAACCACTCCCAGGGCTTGTTTTACCAGCATTCACCAATGTTGGAATCCAAGAAGGTAAGTCCTGGTGGGGGGAAGGGTGGGAGAGATGGGGGAGTTGGTTCACTGAGGGTGGTTGTTCATCTGGGAGTGGGGGTTTGGAATCTAAAAATAGCCCCCAGTCCCTGGGTGAGCCCCCATGTTCTCCCATGGATCCCAGAAACCCCGTGGATCCTGACAAACTCTCCCAGATCCCACCAACCCCCGCCCCCCCCCAGATCCTGCCTGCCTCCCTGATTCCCACACAGACAGTGCTTCCCCCAACTCCCTCAATCCCCCACATAGATCTTGCTTGCCCCCTCATCCCCCCCAGCCCCACCCACTGTCTTAGAAGGTAGGGTATGCTTATACAGATTATGCCAAGATAATTGGGAATTGGAGGAACACACAGAAAGGTAATTGGCATATAGTCTAAAGAGCAAACCCAAGTATAATAAAATATTTGATTTAAGAGACTCTCTAGGGCAGGGGTGGGCAAAATGCAGCCCGCAGGCTAGATACAGCCTGCTAGGCCATTCTATCCGGCCTACGGGGCCCCCCCCCAAAATTAGAAAATTAATATTTATCTTCCCCTGACTGCCTGTCATACAGCCCTTGATAGCTTGCCAAAACTTAGTAAGCGGCCCTCTGCCCAAAATAATTGCCTGCCCCTGCTCTAGGGAATATGTATATGACAGAGAAAAATCAACCAACAGTTTACTCAGTTTTATTCCAATTTGTACACCAAAAATCTGTATGGTACTAGTAAGGAAATAGATGTTTCTGGAATTTACACCGATACAACAATTTCAGAGGTGAAGAAGGACATTTTAAGACTACTTTATCATTAGATAAAATAACTTTGACCTTAAAGGACATGAAAAATAATAAATCTCCATTCAGTGATAGATTTCCTGTGGAGTTTTATAAAAAATGTAAAGCCATGTATTACCTCAATTATTTAATGTGTATATATATATACTACCAACCACTTTATGTGAAGCTGTTATTTCTGTAATTCTTAAACCAGGCAAGGATTTCTAACTATAAACCAATTCATTTTATGAATATAGACACTAAAATCTTAGCCAAAACTTTATCACACTGATTGAAACAGGTTGATCCTAAGTTAATTCACAAAAATCAAGTAGGATTAATAAAAAAGATGTGGTTCAGATAATATACATCAGGTTTTTGGTATAGTATCAGCAGTACAAAATTCCAAAGTCCCTGTGGCTCTTTTAGTACGTAATCCAGAGAAAGCCTTTGATTGTGTTTCTTGGAAGTTTCTTTTTGTTGTATTATAAAAGGTGGGGATTAGCAAAGAATTTTTAGACTAGGTACAGCTGTTACATATAAAACCCACTTCAAGAGTTGTGACCAATAATATTTTATCTGATCCATTTCCCTTGCAAACGGGAACTCAACAAGGTTGCCATTACCTCCCCTTCTATTTGATTTAGCATTGGAACCATTGGAACTACTGGAACCATTACAAGAGCTAGACAAAAGGCATTAAAGTAGGCTATAGTGAACACAAGATCCTGTTGTATGGACATGATGCACTAATACTTCTGTCACAACCTGAGAGATCAGTTCCTGCTCTCTTATCAGTAATCAACAATTTCAACAATCTATCTGGTTAGAAAACTAATTGGACTAAATCTGAGTTACTTGAACCAAAAAGGCTATCTTTAGCAAATGGCAGCTTGAATGGCAGTCAGAACACATAATTTAAATTAATATATTAAAGCATGCAAGAATGTTGATGTTACTGTCTTTCAGATGATTCTCAGTGGGTGAATCTACACGAGATGCTCTACTGCACAGTAAAGAGTCATCATCTACACTTGCATGGCATTTACTGCACAGTAAATTAATCTACTGCATAGTTAACTAGTACTTGTAGATACCTGTAGATGCAGGTACTAGGTTAACTGCACAGTAGCTACTGCACAGTAGCAAATGTGTAGATACTGCTGCAAATTTGTTCCTGGTCAACCACACCAGCAGGGGGGCAGCTTCTTTCCGGGGGCAGAGACACATGGCTGGGAGTTCCTCCAGGCACATCCCATAGATGCCTCTGTAGCTGGCCCAGGCTGGCCTCCAGACCCCTGGCCTGACCCCTGTGGCCTGTGCCCTTCTGCTGCAGAATTGTGGTATGCCCTGATGCTGCCCAGAGTCCCTGCCAGAATCCCTGAGACCCCTGGCAGCACCTGGGATGGCAGCATTTCTGATGCCAGAGATATCAGCCCAGGGCCCCAACTGGACAGAGCAAGAGACTGGTGACCTCATAGCAGTCTGGGGTGAGGCAGACATTCAGCAGAAGTTTGGCTAGGGCACCTGGGCAAATGCCTACATCTATGAGACCATGGCAGCCTACATGTGGGAGTGTGGCCATGAGCAGTCTGGGTGGCAGTGCCACATCAAGATCAAGCCCCTGTGGGCCAAGTAGGTCCATATCATGGACTATAACTGGCAGTTCAGGGCTGTCCGCAGGACCGTGCCCTTCATGTGGCAGCCAGACTGCATCTTGGCTGTGAGGGACCCTAGCAAAGGCTGCCATTTGTATTCCAGCACAGGCAGGCTGCCAGAACCAGCACTGAAGGCCAGTACTGACAAAGACTCTACAGGGGAGAGCCCACTGGGGCAGCAGTGGCAGGACCTGGCATGCTCCTGCCCTCAGCCTCAGTTGGCAGTGCAGGCAGACTGGGATGATGCCTGCCCTGCCAACTTTGGCTGTGCACCCCAAGTGTGGAGGCCAGGTCAGGGATGGCCCCTGTGACAAACAGCTGCATCTTGTCCCCAGAGGGGGCCACTGTCCAGGTGGCTAGGTGCCATGCCACTGTGTCCCAGGACACTATAGGCAGCTGTACCACCTCGCTGCTACCAGGCTTGGAGTCCAACTGCTCGGACCACCTGCCATGCCTGTCCAGTAAGTCCCACACAGGGAGGAGGGCTGGTGGGGGAGGGGGCACTGGTCACCTGTTCCCATGCCAGCTCACTCACCTACCCCCAGGCTGAATGCCTGGCAGCAGGGGCCCTGCACAGAGGGTGAGGGCTCCCTTTCCTGTCCCTTTCCCACCCCTCCCTTCCCCTCCTCATCCTGCCTGACCAATTTCCCCCCTGCCTCTTGGAGTTGCCCTTCACAGCACACAGGGAGGCAGAAGCCAGCACAGAACTTACTTGAGCAGTCAGTGTCCTCCCAGCTAGGCAGCCAGGGGACTATCACATACAGAGAAACTCTTTGATGGCAGTGGCAATCTCTTCCTTGGCCATGGAAGTCAGGGATTCATAATGTATGCAGAGATACCCTTCCAGGTGGTGGCACATGTTGCAGGGAAGCTCAGGCTAGCCTGGGGTGCGGTCAAAGCTGAGGGCCACATGCCACGTTCTCAGCTGCACCTGGGGCACCATGACAATCATCATCAGCAAGGCTTAGTGGATCAGGCACCCTTGGTGCACTCAAACAGCTCATCACAGAATGCCTGGGGGACTTTTAGTAGGGACATACTTGGGGCACAGGCCATGTGCAGTGGAGGCCCTGGCGAGTGGCTGAAGAAGCCTGCAGCAGCAGCAGCAGCAGCAGCAGCAGCAGTGGTGGGGGGGATGGATGATGAGCAGCCGAACACAGAGGGCCCCTTGGCTGCAGGGGGTTTTACAGGATAGGATGGGCTGGCCCTGCCTGGGCACCTGTGTGCACATGACCCCCCCATTTGAGGCTGGGTGGTGCACAGGTCCTCAGTACAGTGCTTGTTATCTCTGAAATGTTGCAAACTCACAAAGGGCCTCTCTGTCTCTTTCAAGTCCAGCACCTGCACATGGGAGAAAATCACAAGCCATTGGCAAGGATGCTTCTGGGATGCCACCACCATAAGCCAGTGCCCTCCGCATGTGCTGCATCTGTCAGAGCAGAGGCCCTTAGGACTGCACCATCCTGCTGGACCAGCTGGTCACAGTGACACAGAGCTCATGGACTCATAGGCCTGGTGAACTCAGGACCTGGAGTGGAAATAGGAGAGGGATTAGGAGGACCATGCCTTCCAGGACAGGCTCCTCACCCTCAAGGAGAGGCATATTGCCCTCCCCAAGAGGATGCCCAAGGCCCAGGAGTGGCAGCCTGCCATGGTGACCTAGGTAGTGGAGGCAATGGAGGAAGACCACTGGGTGTTGGACACCATCCTGGCTCTGGCCGTCACCTTCATGCCACCTAGCACCCATGCCCCAGTCCGAGCCCCAACACCACCTAGGCTCTTACAACCACCTGCAGCCCAGCACCAAGCCCCTAGCGGGCTTGGAATGAGGTCCAGCACCATCTGCAGCAGTCAGGGTTCCCTGCCCCTGCTCCAGAGCCTGATGCTGCACCTGGGCTGCTACCCACCACTAACTCGGCTACCACGTGGTCCATAAGCAGGAGTTGCCTGCAGCTGGACCAATTCCACATGCAAGCCCTGCTGGCCCTGGCCCCATGGTGGAGGAGGGGGAGCAAGCTGAGCAGGCTAGATAGTGCCCACCCTTGCCCCTGGGTGAGCCCACTGGCCTTACTGCAGTATCTATAACTATGTTTGTGCCACCAGAGGTCAGGGTGTTGTATGCTTCTTCTAGGATCCAGCCAGAGGCACCTCCACCCCACTGTTCCCCCACTTACAGTTCAGAAAGCACATTGCACATAGTTGCGTGGGAAGCAGGACTTTTATTGTTGGTGCATGTTGAGGTTAGGGAAGGGTGTGTTGCTGAGGGGGAGAGAGGAAAGGAGGGATTGTGCTTTTGGGGAAGGTGGGAAGGAGAGGGTCTGTTGTTGGGGAAGGAAGAGGGGTCTGTTATTGTGTGGTGGAGGGAAATAAAATTTAGTGTATGTTGCAAACTGTCCATGGTGTGTGTAGTCTTGGGGTTGCCTTGTGGGCCTGGGGCTCATGGGCAGCTGCCCAGACACCCCAATGCAGGGGATGGGGGAAAAGGTGGTGTGTGAGTGTCTTGTGGATATAGTGCCCTGACCACTGCTGCCAGGGGGAAGGGCTGGGAGTGTCCATGGTGTACTGGCCACAGGCTCCTGGATAGAGTCCTCTGCCAGCTTCAGCCTGTCCCCCCAAGACCCCTGCCAGGCAGAGCCTGCACCCCTGGAGCCCCCTGCCAAGTAAAGCCTGTCTTTTGGAGTCCCCTGCTAGGCTGATCCTGCCCCCAGAATCCACTGCAAGGCTGAGCCTTCCCATAGAGCCTCCTTGTCTGCTAGGCTGAGGCTGCTCCCAGTGCCCCCTATAAGACAGAGTCTGCCCCCTTAGAGCCCTCTGCTAGGCTACACCATTTCTCCCCCCCCCCCCCCCCGACTACCCTGACAGTTTGAGGCTGCCTCCCAAGCCCTCTGTCAGGCTGAGTCTGTACCCAGAGCCCACTGCTCCCCTGGCTGCTGCAGGATGGCAGAGCAGGGTAGGAACAGGCCTGGATCTGTCTACTCTGATAAGGAGCAAATCTGCTCCCAATAGGGTGCACATGTAGACACATTCCTGGGGAAAGCTTAGTGGATGTGTCTACACATGCATTTAATTTGGGACCAGTTTACTTGTGAGCAAACAACTCATGAGTAAATGCTCCTGGGCAAGCATCTACATGTGCAAGGAAGCAGGACCAGATTTACTGCCCATGGCAGCAAACTGCTTCCACTTCCTGGGGCCCTGCAATGTGCCCGGGCCACCACCAGGGGGAGCTGGAGGCTGCCTGCGGCCAGAGGCCACTTTTAAAAGCTAGCCCTGCTCCCTGATCCCTGGCCAGCTGCATTTCTGGCCAGGTGAAATGTGTAGAGCACAGGGGCAGCACGTGGCAGCTCCCTGCACCATGGCTACTCCAGCCCCTGCCCCTGGAAGCAATGACCACTGCCCCAAGCTCCTGCTGGCTGCTGTACTGGCCCTGCTGGCCTGTCATGCTGGCCACCACCTGGCCCATTGCTGTCTGGGCATTGCTGGCTCCCCCATGCACAGCAACCACTTGTCCAGCCTCACCATGTCATCCCAGGGCCATTGCTGCCACGCAGCTTCCACCCAGACCACATCATGTTAGTTGGACTCTAGCAGGGATGCTGACAATGTGTTCCTGGATATCACCACCACAGCCATCTGCATCCTCCTGGGCCTCCATTCCACTGCCTCTGGGCCAGCTGGTCCAGCCAGGACTGGTGGCTGAACATTGTCTAGGCCACCTGGAATGGCAAGCAGTGGCTGGAGACATTCTGAATGATCAGGGCCACTTTCCACTGCCGGCAGCTCTGACTCAGCACCCATGTGGATCCAGGGTGAGCAGCAGGGCTGGGTCCAGGTAGGGGGGCTGGGTGATGGGGGACCCAGGGTAGGGACTGGGGCAGCAGCTTCTGGCTGGTAGAGGTGGCACTGGATCTCCTGGTCCTACTGTTGGGCAGTGGTGGGCTGCCAGGGGCCAGGAGGGGCTAGGGTTGGGGGCAGGGTAGTAGGTGGCATGTAGGTGACTGCCAGGCCAGGACACTGTCCAGAACCCAGTGGTTGTTCTCTGTGGCCTGCACTGGCCTGGCCACAACTTCACTCTGCTTCTGCAGGGCCTCTACATGCTCCCAGTCTAGGGCCAGGAGCTGCACCCTGAACTCCCTGAGCTTTGATGGTACGGTGGGAAGAGGCAGACCCAGGCTGCCATGCAACCTCTGCTGCCACCTGGAGGGCTACCTATGGCTGCATTACACATCCCTGCCCCCTGCAGCTGAGGAGGACATTGCTGATAGCATTGACACATTCTTCAGATTGAGAGAGGCCCATGTCCACTTACATGTGGGGGCATGGGCTTCTCAGTAAAGTTTTGCACTGGATCCCACCTCTCTGTGTTCTGTGTGGGCAGAACTTGGAGGCCAGGGAGTGCAGCCAGGCCAGGCAGGGAGGACCTTCCCCCAGTGTGAGGCTTATCATGTGGTCAGGGCTAGTGTATCTGATACCTCTGGTTGGTCTTGACTGGTGGCTATGGCATGTGGCTCATGGTAGATTCATCAGTAGTAGGAGAGTGGCTTGCGGGTGCCTGACCAGGGGCCACCTCCAGGGAGGAGCTAGTGCTGCTGGCTACTGGTGGTGTCATGACTGGCTATGCCTCATGGCTGGGGATGAGGTTGAACAGCTGTTAGGACAGGTGCTGGCCCAGCTCCCTCAACTTTTTTGTGGAGGCTGGCATGGGGAGCTTGGCAGGATGGGCTTCTGGGGCCCTGAGGGTCCCTTCCCTGATGACATGTCACCATGGGTGCTAGGCCAGAGTGGGGGCTCAGGAAGGCTACTGATGGTGCTGTATATCACACAAGGATGGCATCCAGTTGCCTCAAAAAGGGCATGGACTTGCAGGCACTCCCCAACCAATGACTGTGGTTGGTGATGTTGATTCACTATGCCCACAAGACTTTTGCTTTTATGTGGCACTGCCATGCCAACTGGTTGTTCCTGTGCTCCCTCATCCAGCCCGACATTCCCTGATAGAAGTGGGTGTTGGAGTGCCCACTCCACACAAACTGCCGCTGCACCTCTGCCTTAGCCCACAGCACCATGTGAGAGAACCCCCGATCACCTGATGGCAGACTACAGTGCTCTGGGAGGCGTGCTGAGGGAGTTCGGTGCACAGGTGGTATTCTCTTCCATCCTTCCAGTGAACGGACGCGGAAGACGACATGAGAACTGCATCAGAGAGACCAACTGGCGGCTTCGGCAGTGGTGTCTCGAGGCAGGCTTCGGCTTCCTAGACAACAACCCGCACATTACGATGAGGGACATGCTCAGTTGGGATGGGCTTCATCTGTCCCCCAAAGGTAAGCGTGTGTTTTCTTCTAGGTTGGCGGATCTCCTCCGGCAGGCTTTAAACTAGGCTCGTCGGGGGGAAGGGAAGATGAGGGCGGGGGAAGCTGTGGACCACCAAACCATGTGGCACCCACAAGGACAGCCCAGCCTGAAGAAGGAGAACATTGGGAACCTGCAAGCCATGGGGCGGCCAGCAGTACAGAACAAGTAAGCAACAAGAAGGTAAGAAACAATGGGCCCCATGGGACTGGGAGCGGGGGGGCAGCAAAGGCACCAGTCGCAGGGCTCAAGTGCCTATATACTAATGCTAGGAGCATGGGGAACAAGCAGGATGAACTAGTGCTCCTGCTTGCACAAAACACCTATGACCTAGTAGGGCTAACAGAAACCTGGTGGGATTCATCCCACTACTGGGCGGTACATATTGAGGGTTATAGGCTGTACAGAAAGGACAGGGTGGGGAAGAAAGGCGGAGGGGTTGTGCTCTATGTCAATGAGCAATATACATCGACCCTCATCAAGACGGAATCAAAGGATGAGGAAGTAGAAGGATTGTGGGTTAGGTTACATGGGGGGCAAGGAGAAAGGGATTTGGTGGTAGGGGTCTGCTGTAGACCCCGACACCAAGGGGAAGAACTAGATTTGGGGCTCCTGAGGCAGCTCTCAGAGACCATAAATGCTAAAGAGGCAGTAGTCATGGGGGACCTAAACTACCCAGACATCTGCTGGGAGACACAGATGGCAAAGTCCCACCGTTCATGCAGGTTTCTAACCTGTGTACAGGACCTCCACCTGACACAGGAGGTACACGGATCCACTAGAGGGAATGCCTTACTGGATCTGGTATTGGCAACGGGGACAGTGATCACCTAATAATAGAATTCTTCATAAGACGTCGAGTGGGTAAGGTAACTAGTAGGGTGAAAGTGCTAGACTTTAGGAAAGCTGATTTCAATGAACTCAGGCGATTAGTCAAGGACACACTGCAGAGTAGGAGTTTTGAAGTGATGGGAGCCCAAGAAGGGTGGCTGTGCCTTAAGGAAATGATCCTTCAGGCACAAAGGGAGATGATCCCGATGCGAGAAAAAAGAGGGAAAGGGGCCAGGAGACTTCCTTGGCTGACCAGAGAAATCCAGGGCAGCCTAAGGGTCAAAAGGGGAGCACATAAAAAGTGGAAACAGGGAGAGATCACCAAAGACGAATATACCTCCTCTGCTTGCGCTTGTAGGGAGGCAGTTAGACGGGCCAAAGCTACCATGGAGCTGAGGATAGCATCCCAAGTGAAGGACAACAAGAAATTGTTCTTTAGATACATAGGGAGTAAAAGGAAGGCCCAGGGAGGAATAGGACCCCTGCTAAATGGGCAGAAACAATTGGTGATGGACAGGGGGGACAAGGCTGAACTCCTCAACGAGTTCTTTGCCTCAGTGTTCCTAAGCGAGGGGCACGACAATGCTCTCACTGGGGTTGTAGAGAGGCAGCAGCAAGGCTCCAGACTACCATGCGTAGATCCTGAGATGGTGCAGAGTCTCTTGGAAGAACTGGATGCCTTTAAGTCGGCAGGCCCGGATGAGCTCCATCCGAGGGTACTGAAGGCACTGGCCGACATCATTGCACAGCCACTGGCGGGAATATTTGAACGCTTGTGGTGCATGGGGCAAGTCCCGGAGACTGGAAAAGGGCCAATGTGGTCCCCATTTTCAAGAAGGGGAGGAAGGAGGACCCGGGCAACTATAGGCCAGTCAGCCTCACCTCCATCCTAGGCAAAGTCTTTGAAAAAATTATCAAGGCTCACATATGTGAGAGCCCGGCAGGACAAATTATGCTGAGGGGAAACCAGCACGGGTTCGTGGCAGGCAGATCGTGCCTGACTAATCTAATCTCTTTTTATGACCAGGTTACAAAATGCCTGGACACAGGAGGAGGGGTGGATATCGTATACTTAGACTTCAGGAAGCCCTTCGATACGGTATCCCACACCATACTGGTAAACAAGTTAAGAGGCTGTGACTTGGATGACTACACATTCCGGGGGGTGGCGAATTAGCTGGAGGGTCGCACCCAGAGAGTCGTGGTGGATGGGTCGGTTTCGACCTGGAAGGGTGTGGGCAGTGGGGTCCCGCAGGGCTCAGTCTTTGGACCGATACTCTTTAATGTCTTCATCAGCAACTTGGACGAGGGAGTGAAGCGTACTCTGCCCAAGTTTGTGGATGACACAAAGCTATGGGGAGAAGTGGACACGCTGGAGGGCAGGGAACAGCTGCAAGCAGACCTGGACAGGTTGGACAAGTGGGCAGAAAACTACAGAATGCAGTTCAACAAGGAGAAATGCAAAGTGCTGCACCTAGGGAGGAAAAATGTCCAGCACACCTACAGCCTAGGAAATGACCTGCTGGGTGGCATGGAAGTGGAAATGGATCTTGGAGTCCTAGTGGACTCCAAGATGAACATGAGTCCGCAGTGTGACGAAGCCATCAGAAAAGCCAATGGCACTTTATCATGCATCAGCAGATGCATGACGAATAGATCAAAAGAGGTGATACTTCCCCTCTATCAGGCGCTGGTCAGACCGCAGTTGGAGTACTGTGTGCAATTCTGGGCACCGTACTTCAAGAGGGATGCGGATAACCTGGAGAGGGTCCAGAGAAGGGCCACTTGTATGGTTAAGGGCTTGCAGACCAAGCCCTATGAGGAGAGACTGGGGCACCTGGACCTCTTCAGCCTCCGCAAGAGAAGGTTGAGAGGCGACCTTGTGGCTGCCTATAAGTTCATCACAGGGGCACAGAAGGGAATTGGTGAGGTTTTATTCACCAAGGCGCCCCCAGGGGTTACAAGAAACAATGGCCACAAGCTAGCAGAGAGCAGATTTAGATTGGACATTAGGAAGAACTTCTTCACAGTTCGAGTGGCCAAGGTCTGGAATGGGCTCCCAAGGGAGGTGGTGCTCTCCCCTACCCCGGGGGTCTTCAAGAGGAGGTTGGATACGCATCTAGCTGGGGTCATCTAGACCCAGCACTCTTTCCTGCCTATGCAGGGGGTCGGACTTGATGATCTATTGAGGTCCCTTCTGACCCTAACATCTATGAATCTATGAATCTATGTGGTTGTCAGTCTCCTCCTGTGACCAGCTGGAACCCTAGGTAGCGGTGTATGGCATTGGCGATGGCTCCATTGGGGCTCCCACACTGGCTATCTGGGCCTTCACATGGCTGTTCCTGTGCTGCTGGGTCTGGGTAGCTGCTTGCAGCATAGCATGGGACTAGGAGCCGCAAAGTGAGGCAATGCCCCACAACTCCTGCAGGCCTTCAGTAGGCTGCTGGCAGTTGGCTGTGGGTAGCTGGCACTGGCCCAGGAGGCCAGGAACTGGCTGCAGCTGGGCCCAGGTGCTGGCAGGCCTGGCAGGAGCCTGCAGCAGTCTGCATGGCTGGACAGCGCAGGTCTGGCAGCTGCCCAGCATTGCACTGCCAGGCAGTTGCACTGAGGTGGAGGCAGGCTGGTACAGGTAACCTGCAGTCTGTGAAGGGGCAGCAGAGGCCAAGAGTCCCCTGAAGCTCCCTGCTGTTGTGCCCCAGGACTCCAAATGCCTGCAGGCTTTAAAGGGCCTCGGGCTAGGGCTACCAGAGAGGCAGGCCGGCCTGATTGGGAGCAACCCCCGGATGGTATCTATATGTTGCAAGTTGTTCCTGCTCAGTAACTACTCACTAATAAATTTGTTACTTGCATTTGCAGGTAGAAAATTTACTCATGAGTAGTGAAGTTTAATGCACAGTAAGCATGTGCACATGTAGACATGTACGCTTACGGTGCAGTAAACTATGTTACTGCACAGCAAAGCATCTCATGTAGATGCACCCACTGTGTCTTAATTTTACTGTGCAGTAAGCCTAAGTAGCATTAATATGTAGACGCATAGTTTCATAGTAGTTGTTTCATAGTTGGTAGGGTCAGAAGGGACCTAAGCAGATCATCAAGTCCAACCCCCTGCCATGGACAAGAAATGATGCTGGGGTCAAACGACCGCAGCTAGGTGATTGTCTAGCCTCCTTTTGAAGACCCCCAGGGTAGGGGCGAGCACCACTTCCCTTGGAAGTTGGTTCCAGTTCCTAGCTGCCCTGACTGGGAAGTAGTGCCTCCTGATATCTAGCCTGAATCTACTCTCAGTCAATTTATGGCTGTTGTTCCTTGTTACCCCTGGTAGTGCTTGGGGGAACAGGGACTCTTCCATTGCCTGCTGGTCCCCCTTGGCAAGTTTATAAGTGGCCACCAGGTCCCCTCTCAGCCTTCTTTTGTGGAGGATAGACAGGTTCAGGTCCCGTAGCCTCTCCTCATAGGGTCTACCCTGCTGCCCCTTGATCACGTGAGTGGCCCTCCTCTGGACCCTCTCGGTGCTATCCATATCCCTCCTAAAGTGGGGCACCCAGAGCTGGACATAGAACTCCAACTGCAGCCTGGCCAATGTCGCATAGAGAAGGAGGATCACTTCCCTGGACCTGCTCATGATGCATCTATGGATGCATGACAAGGTGTGGTTAGCCTTCCTGACCACGTCCCCACATTGGCGGCCCATGTTCATCTTGGAATCAATAGCGACTCCAAGATCCTTTTCTGCCTCTGTGCTCACAAGAAGGGGCTTCCCCAGCCTGTAGGTATGCTGCTGGTTCTTCCTCCCCAGTTGCAATGCCTTGCACTTGTCTGTATTGAAACCCATCTTATTCTCATCTGCCCACCTCTGTAACCTGTCCAGATCTAGTTGTAGCCTGTCCCTCTCTTCTAGCGTGCTCACTTCTCCCCATATCTTAGTGTCATCTGTGAACTTGAACAAGGTGCTTTTCACCCCCTTGTCCAAGTCACTGATGAAGATGTTGAACAGTGTGGGCCCAAGGACTGAACCCTAGGGAACCCCACTGCCCACATCCCTCCAGGTTGAAAATGACCCATCTACCACCACTCTCTGGATGCAGCCCTCCAGCCAATTTGTGACCCATCTGACTGTGTAGGCATCGACACCACAGTCACCTAATTTTTTAATGAGGATGGGGTGAGAGACAGTGTTGAGGCCTTCCTGAAGTCCAGAAAGAATTTTCTCGAAGAGCTTCCCCAGGACTGAGGTAAGACTAATGGGCCTATAGTTTCCTGGGTCATCTTTCCTTCCTTTTTTGAAAATGGAGACCACATTGGCCCTTTTCCAGTCCTCTGGCACCTTGCCAGAGCACCACGAGTGCTTGTAAAGCTGTGCCAGAGGTCCTGCAATGATCTTTGCTAATTCCCTCAGCACTCTGGAGTGGAAATCATCAGGACCTTCTTTTTTGAACACATCTAGTCCCTCTAGAAGTTCCCTGACTAGGTCCTCTCTGACCCTACGCCTGATTGCACCTCCCCTGGGTCTGTCCAGAATCCCAGTGGGGGGGATGTCCCTGTCCCTGCTCAAAAAAATGGAAGCAAAGAATCTGTTAAAGAGATTAGCTTTGTCATCTGGTGCTACCACCAGATTACCAAACATGTCCTGCAGAGGCCCCACATTACTTGGTACCTTCTTTTTACCCCCTATGTCTTTAAAAATGGACTTCTTGTTATCTTTGATCTGAGTTGCTAGTCCCAGTTCCATCTCTGCCTTAGACTGCCTAACAGCCCTCCTAAAATCTCGAGCAATGGAGGTATAATCCTCCTTGGTGATGGCCCCTCCCTTCCACTGGATGTATGCCTCTTTTTTTGGCTTTAAGACATTCCTGGATGCTTTTGGTGAGCCATGGGGGCTTCTGAGCACTCTTGCCCCCTTTGATCCACGTGGGGATCATCACCCTTTGAGCTTGAAGGATTGTCTCCTGAAGAAATGACCACTCTTCTTGGACTCCCAGCTCCCCTCCCCTCCGGGACCTCAGTGCCTCCCTGACTAATCTCCTTACCTCATTTAAATCCTCCCTCCTGAAGTCCAGGGCTGCTGCCTTGCTGCAGGCCTTTGTCACCCTGTGCTGGATGATGAATTCCAGCAAGCAATGATCACCATCGCCCAGGTGGTTGAGTATGCACAGTCCCCTCACTAGGTCATTGCCTGTGGCCAGGACCAGGTCCAACAAGGCATTTCCCCTGGTGGGACTGTGCACCTCCTGGATTATATGGAGGTCTTGTAACTTGGCTAGGAACCTACGTGAGTGGTCAGACCTGGCTGACTGCTCTTCCCAGCAGATGTCCGGATAGTTTAGGTCACCCATGATGACCACGTCCCTTAACTTAACTGCCTCTGTGAGCTGACCTGAGAATTCCTGGTCCAGCTCTTCCCCCTGGTTGGGGGGCCTGTAGTAGATCCCCACCATTAGGTCTCTTTCCCCCCAACCCCCTTGTATTCTGACCCAGAGCACTTCAATCTGCCCTACCTCAGACTCAGTGCTGTTTGCTGAGGATGTGTATTGCTCTTTGATGTGGAGCACCACACCCGCACCTTCTCTCCCTGTCCTATCCCACCTATACAGTCTATAGCCCTTGATGTTTACCACCCAGTCATGGATTGGGTCCCATCAAGTTTCATGCACCCAGTGTTATATTACAGGATCTGAACAAATGGAGTTTTTTGGCATATGCTTGTAGAAGTGTATTATTATTTTAAAGATGGCTGTCTTACCTCTCATAATTTAGTTATTATGTAACTTCCAAAGTCCACGTGGCTCTTTTAGTATGTGATCTTTTAGTACTGTTGTATCACCAGTCCTATTTTATTAAAATCAACCAAGTGTTCAACTGGTTTCAGTGGGGAGAGGATAAAAGGGTTTGACTTTGATCAAAAAAGATGCAACTACCAGTTGAAATGGGTGGCTTTCATCTTTCAAGCCTTCAATAACATCGCAATGCCGTCTTGGTAAGTCAGGCAATGTACTGAATAACTGGTATAACTGTACAATTTCTACAGCCTGACAAAACTGGAATAGTTTGGCATACATATTCAAGTTTCATTCTTCATTAAGGCAGAATACCTCTGTAGTGGGTCACCTGGCTAACCTGGCAGCACCAGGCACAAGTCAGTCCTTGAATTATGTTCCTTAATCTGGTCCCTGGTCTCTCGCTAGGCTTCACAATACAATACAAGTGATAATGCCCTGAGTTTTTCTGCACCACAGAACTCAGTAGAAAGTATAAACAATCCAAACATAAGCCTCAAGCCCTGAGTAAATCCATACTGCATAGTGTAACCAAAAATATAAAGAGTCCAATATAAGTTTCAAGCCCTGGATTAATCCACACCAAAGAGCACAACAGAAAATACAAGCAGTCTACAATAAACCTCCACAAGCATGGGTTAGTTTTCACCCTCTTTTCTTTTTTTTCTCTTCCTCAGAGAAACCTTCTCTGCATGTGAACACCTCTAGAACCTCTCTCTCACATCCTCTTCCTGTCATCTTTTATTTCCAGGTCAGCCAGTCAACTTCCCTTATTGCTAACTGACTGAGCCAGCTGTGGCCCCTCAGGTGGTCAGTTTGCTATCTGCTGGCTAATTGCTCCAGCTGTTATAGCCTCTATTGGGAAATCCCTTTTTGAAATATAGGTCCCACAAATGAAGGTGGAGAAATTGGAAGGGATAATGGTATTATGCAGCTTCTTGTACAGCTTCTAGAACAGCTTATAGTAGGAAATTGTATTAAATCCTTTTCTGAGTTATATGATTACTTTGACCTTCTGAAAACAGTTGAATGGCAATATTTGCAGTTGAATCAAGCATTAGAAAATCATTTTGGACCTGAGGTTTTAGGTACAGCAAATACTTCTGATATATTGTTTTTTGCCATGAAATCTGCTTTTTTCCCCCATTCTGTGCCATTACTTTATGTCATATAACAGAACTGATACAGACTATTTAAGACTAAAGGTATCCAGATGACAGAATCCCAGTGGAAATCAGCATTTCATGAAATTTGAACATGAACAATTGATCCTAGACTTTGTCTTTTCCAACAAAAGATCATTTTTCATCAGCACTGAGCTCTCTCTAAACTAAAAAAAAAAAATATTACCAGCAGATACACTTTGGAGATACGATGCAATGCAGGCAATTCTTGGCCACATGTTTTGGTCATGCCCTATTATCAATTTTCTTTTTCCTCCCAGGAATCACAGTCTTAGCATGGGAGAGAGATTTGTGTGCTATGAATGATTTTAGGTTCAATACCATCTGGAGTTTTTTATTCTTGGCAAGGTCACCTGTGGCAGCAAGACTGAGAGCCAGGTTTCCAGACTAGTAGTGATCCAAACACAAAAATAAAAGTTCTTAACAAAGGAGAAGGCACATAAAGAAGGAATACTTCACAATGGCTGCAAAGGCGGATGGAAGCTTTAGTGGAGCAAAGCCCTCCATTTGTCTAGGTTTTCCTTGCCATCAAATTAAGGTTTCCTTCCTGCAAAGTGTCATGCAGTTGCTGATGCATAATGGCATCTTTACTTTAAACAAAGACACATGCATGTGTATTCCTTCCACAACAAGTCCTATGGTTATGGGGGAGTGGCAATGGGGACAGGTACTAGTCATTACTAGAAGCCCCAATTCATGAAGCTACACAGAGGCACCGATTGTTTGATGGTCATTTTGTACTTGGAACTGAGACAGATAGGAGCATTCTGGGAGGAGAGGGGGCTGCAAATTGGGGCAACTGCCCTGGACGCCATGCCAGTTTTGTGTCTGCCTGCTCACTTGCCACAACCCTCCCCACTGCTGCCACCGCCACCATGTCTGGGCCCTGCACAAGCTGATTTGCCCCAGACCCCGCATCCTGCTATAATTGTCTCTGGAGACAGATATGCCATTTGGTAGCTACAATCAAGACTGAGCAGATCTATTTAGGATCCATTCTGCTCACC
The DNA here is from genome assembly GCF_030867095.1 of Alligator mississippiensis. Taxonomy (NCBI): domain Eukaryota; kingdom Metazoa; phylum Chordata; order Crocodylia; family Alligatoridae; genus Alligator; species Alligator mississippiensis. The sequence continues at coordinate 173,732,400 of NC_081826.1, read as the reverse complement.
CCATATGGGGAGGGGATTACAAAAGATGCCCTAAACATAGTCTGTCTCACTTCACCTGACTGGAAAACTACATCCAGTGAGAACACTTTATCTGTGGTCTGAATTAAGAAATAAAGTTTGCAACCTGGAATATCTACACCCTGATGGACAGATACCCTTAACAGTGACCAGCTGGAGTGAAGGACAGCACTTGTGGCCAGAGAACTTAAAAGTGATTCAGGACTGATATTGCTGCACTTAGTGAGACCAGACATGCATCTTACAGAGCTAAACCTTCTTTTGGAAACGAAAAGCTGAAAAAGATGGTGTGAAAAACATCCACAACACTGGTGTTGCTATCAAGATTAATATCTCAGCTACCTGAAAGTCCTGTTGGCATCAATAAGCACCTCATGACACTTCATCTTCCACTGAGCAACAGATAACATGCAACAGTTACAAGTGCATACACCCTGACTTTGATGCACATGATGAAGCAAAGGAAGAATTTTATTCTGAACTCAACCAAGTCCTGTCATCTGTCCCCAAAGAAAATAAGATAATCATTCCTGGCAGTTTCAATGCTAGAATAGGCAGGGACTCTAAGCTATGGAAAGGAACACTTGGAAAAAAAAGGGGTGAGGAAAGTCAGTTCAAATGGATTGTCCTGCTGAGCAAGTATTCAGAACATGATCTGATCACCACAAACTCCCTATTCCATCAAAGCAACAAATGGAAGACATGGATGCACCCCAGTTCAAAAGACTGGCATCTGATTGACTATGACATAGTGTATGCCCAGGACCATCATGACGCCCTTATCACTAGAGCTATATGACTAGATGACTGTTGGAGTGATCATTGTTTATTACTTTAATATGTTTTATCATGTCCATTTGTATTACCCCAAAATGGCATAAGCAGAAGAAGGAAACAAGGAAGATGTTCGATATCAAGTGCTTGAAAAACGCCACTGAAAGCAAATAAGCCCATCAGCACCTTAGTGAGAAACTCTCCAAGCTCCCTGATAATCTTGACATTGATTATTGGGAGAGCTTCAAGAAAGGCATTCATGGACATGAAGAATCTTTCTACAAAGAAGCACTAGGATTAGTTCGATGAGAATGCTAAGGAAATTCAAGCTGTCATTGACAGTGTGGGAGGGATGGCTGGGTCTATCTCAGTCTCCCTCTGAACTCACCTGCCATGATTTTGATGGTAAGAAAGAAATGTTCAGTTTTACCTTTTGGGATGAGAGAATACCACAGACCACCCAGATGGTAAATTTGCATGGTGGTCCAAAGGCACTGCAGTCTACTCTTCCTCCAGTGCCCAAAGGCTAAGTGTGTTCCCTTGCTGCTGGGATTATACTGGCCACAGCGGGCTGTGAAGGAGTGAGAGAGAGCAAACAAAAGCCCTGAGGTGTCTTACAAGCTGGGCAGGGGAGGCCAGGAGAAGAAAAGCAGCCGGCAGCAACAGACAGGGAAAGTGAAAGCAAGCTACACTCCCAGCATGGAGGGCCAGCAGGGCTGCAGCTGGAGACTGGAAGGGAAGAGAAGCAATCACCACACTTCCAGAGAAGCATCTCACTCTGGATTAGAGGAGGAAGGCTGCTTAGAGGTATTTCTGGCCCCAGAGAGGGGCAGAGTGGGGTCAATTCTCTGCAAGCCGCAGAGAGAGGGGTGGCTGAGCAGGGGGGCAGGCAAGTGTTGCAAAACTTGCCGGGAGGAACACTGCAGGTGTGACCCTGAGAAGGAGGCAGGCAGAGGCCTGCACACACAAGGCTTCTGATAATCCCTGGAGTGGAGTGACAGCTGAGGATCTGGGGAAGAGGCCAGCTGGGGCCAGCTACAGCACCGAACTTCCCAGCTCAGGCTATGCTCAGCCAACAGCACCAGCCTCCTGTCACCTGGCAGGCAGATCAGGGACTCACCCCCATCCCTGGGAGGGCTGTGGGGGCTGTGCTGGACTGTTCCTGTGGGTGTGGGCCCCCGATCTGCCTCCTGGATCACAGGAGCCTGGTGCTGCCAGCTGGGGCAAATCAGCTTGTGCGGGGATGGGGGTTGGTGCTGCCTGCTGGGCCCAGTGGCAGCACTGATCTTCGTGGTGCTGGGCACAGGCTCCCAGATGGTAGTATTAGCCTCCTGTCATCTGGCAGGAAGGTTGGGGGCTCAGCTGCATACCCTTGGTGGGCTGTGGGGGCTGTGATGGACTGCTCCTGGGGGTGTGGGCCTCTGATCTGGGTGCTGGATCACAGGAGGATGGTGCTGCTGGCCTCAGCCAGCAGCAGTACTGATCTTCCTGGTGCTGGGTATGGGCTCCCAGGTGGCAGCACCAACCTCCTGTGATCTGGGAGGCAAATCGGGGGCCCAAACCCCTGGGAGCAGTATGGCATGGACCCTGCAGCCCTCCTGGGGGCGTGGGTGAGCCTATGATCTGCCTGCCTGATGACAGAAGGCTGGTGCTGCTGGCTGGGACTAGCACTGAAGCCAAGTAAGCCTGGCTTCGAAACTCAAAACGTTTTGAAACTTTCAAAACTTTTTGAGTGCCTTTGTTCCATTTCAAAGCTGTTTTGAAGGCTTTTGTTTCATTTTGATTTTGCTGTTTTGAGCTTGAAATGCATCAAAACAGCTTTGAAATTAAACACACTGTTTTTTGTTTTAGCCCTCCGTTTTCCCTCTGCCTTTTTTTTTTCTTTTTCTGTTTATTGCTTAGTGTTTGTGTGTTGCAGGGCACTAGGGTATCCTGCTCATTTTAAGGGCTGGAACTGCTAGGGAGAGAGCCCTAGCAGTCAGTTCAGAACCCCAGCTGCTGTTTACCATGAGCTAGTGGGCCCACACCTGCCAGTGGTCAGCTTGTTGCCCTGGGGGGTCAGGCCAACTCTCAGGATCTCAATATTGCGCTATTAGACAGGAGGGTGTGACACAATTGCACACATACAAAACACACATAAATCAATTAGGTGCATACACACATATACTACCAGCTCAGGCACATACACATCCAAACCAGCCTAGGCACATGCATACCTATCACCAATTTAAGCCCATACATGCTACACACACCAGATTTAGACAGAATCAGTTACCGGTTACCAACACCTGCACATCCAATACACATATATGGATTACTATTTTATATACCACACACATACACAATGATATCTATATATGTATATATATATATATGTGTATTCACTAATTCACACACATACCACCCACCTACACATACACATGGGTGAGTTCCAAAATTGGGTGTTGTGATGTGCTTGGTGTACTTGGGATACCTAGGGAAAGGTTAAGGTAAGAAAGTAGAAGTGTAGGGAGTTAAAGTTACTGGAAATGGAAGTCACTGAGACCGGGATTAGAACCAGTGGACTGCAGGGGCCTGGGCTGAAGAACTGAGGCTGGGGGTAACTTTAGGTTAATTGATCTTAATTGATTAAAAGACAACGCCCAAAGGCTGCAGAACAGGGAAGCATGCTGGCACAGAGTCTGGGACTGGAGCCAGAGCTACAGGGGAGTTGAAAAGGTAGGTGCTGGAGAGGGAAACTGAGACTAAGGGAAAGTGTGGGTGTTAAAGAGGGGCTCTGGGTGTGGGGGAGCCAGAGGATGGCTCTGGGGCAGCTAGAGAAGTTGCAGGGAGGCGCAGTGGGTGCTGGGAGCTGGAGAAAACCTCAGGAGCTGAGAAGCTGCGGGGGAGGGGAGCCTGAAAACAGAGAGATGGACAGCAGAAAATTACAGAAAAAGCAACAGGAGAGACTGAAAGGCGGCAGGGGCAGCAGGAAAGCAGAGAAAGGCAGCAGAAGGTCACAAGGAAAAGGCAGTAGGAGCATGGAAAGCAGGGGCACAGCAGAAAAATCACAGGAAAAGTGTCAGAAGAGACTGAGAGGCAGCAGGGGCAACAGGAAAGCAGAGAAAGGCAGTAGAAAGTCGCAGGGAAAAGGCAGTAGGAGTGTGGGAAGCAGTGGGACAGCAGAAAATTACAGGAAAAGCAGCAGAAGAGACTGAGAGGCAGCAGGGGCAGTGGGAAAGCAGAGAAAGGCAGCAGAAAGTCACAGGGAAAAGGCAGTAGGAATTGAGAGGAGATCGGGAAACTAGTGGAGAAGAGGTGGGGGCTGGAATTGAGAGAGAGAGAGAAAGAGAGAGAGAATGAGGCTGGAATTTAAGATAAGGAAGGGAATGGGATTCAGTAAAACATGACCCAACTCAGGGTTGCAAATGACAGTGGTTTTATTGAACAGAGGAGATGGTGACACAATGCCAAATTGGTTCCCTTGCACCCACACACACACAATGGCAGCAGGGGTTAGAGAGGCCTGCGCAGGGGCTGAAGTCCACTGAAGTCCAGGAGGAGAGAGAGAGAGACAGAGAGAGAGAGTCCAAATTGTAGGAGGAGGTGTGCAGGTAATATCTATCTATCCAGGCTGGAAAGGGGTCCTTGTCCGGTAGGTGTTGTCCAGAGTGGGGTCGCCTGCGGGGCCTCTGGGTGGATAGGTGGTGTGGCATGGTGCTGGTCCAGATGGAAATGGCGTTCCCACTGGGTCTGTCTTCACTGCCCCTTTTTATAGGGGCAGACCTTGTGTGACCCTAGTGACAGGAGGCATGCCCAGGCAAGGGTTAGCCCCCGGTGTACTGAGCACGTGTGCCCCATAGAGGGATGTGCAGTTTTGGGTCTCTGTAATGGTGAGAGTTGCTGGTTCTGCAGGGTCTTTTTTCTTTCAAATGCTGGTCTTGTCTCTGTTCCTGGGTGAAGTCTGTGGTTCCTGGGTGAATCAATGCAAGGTGATGGTCCAGTCATTACAGGCCATTCAGTAGAGGCCTGCTACTGTTGTATTTCAATCATTCCGAATCACACACATTCATCCGGGAACCAATTTACATGGGAGGGGTATGTGACTCATATAGTTGCAACATGGGATGCCCAGGCAAAGGATAGGAGATGGAGGCTTGACATAAAAAAAGGGAAACTTGACACGACTTTGGTTCACTTACAAACACAGGCCTAAACTATACAACATCCATATGAAACAATGAAAATCAATACAAAAATGATAATAATACAATATACAGCAGTAAAAATCAATACAAACAATAATAATACAATATAAAATGGTGGATATCCAAAACCAAAAACTTGCTACCAAAATAAAAAATGCTTAAATCTTATCCTAAGTCTGAGCTCACTTTTACTTATCTATAGGGAATAGAGAGGGAGAGAAAAAAGAAAGAAATGGTTGGGGAAGGGGAGGGAATGCATTTTAAAATAAATACAAAAAAAAAAAAAAAAAAAAGAAAAAATAAGAAAAAGAAAAAAAAACTAGGGGGTTTGCTACAAGCTGACCAGAAGGGGCAGGGCCTGGCTCATATATAAACCCCAGGCCAGAGGCCAGGAGAGCAGTTCTCTGCCAGCAGCCAAGGGAGAAGGAGCTCTCCCAGAAGAAGCAAAGGGGAGAGACCTGACTGCAAGTGCAGCTTCTGGTACTGTTGAGGGAAAGAGTGGCTCAAATTATGTTATAGCTGGGTTGCTTGAGTTATGTTATAGCCTTGGGGCTTGCATGTTGATTTGATTTCTGTTTACAAGACCAGTGGTTTGGGAGAGGCTACTGGGGAAGGAGGAGGCCTCATTGGGGCCCCACTATAGTGTGGGGGCCCCGGTGCCAGTGGGGGCGTGCTATTTGGGGTGCACAGGCCCTGATGCCAGTGTGGGTGCCGTGAGAGACAGGGATGAACAGGCTGCAGCGCCAGTGTGGGTGCTGTGAGAAACAGGGCTGTGGAGAACCCGGTGACAGAGACAGGGGTGCACAGACCCCAGCATCAGTGTGGGCACCGGGAGAGACAGGGCTGCAGAGAGCCCAGAGACAACCTGAGGCTGAGTGAAACCAAGGCCTCGGAGGGATGCTGTGGAAGTACCATCTGCGAGGCTTGGGGCGCAGTAAAGGGGTGGTTTGGAGCCACGCATATAGCCCATAAGGCTGGGGTATTCTGTGACATCTATTTTGAAGTGGGACCCACAAGGGGTCTGGGAACCCACGGGGTTCAGAGAGTCCATCAAACCATGTCCAAGAGGACTTAAAGGCAGCCTCCCTATACTATAAATCCAACAAGATGTGGCAGGCAAGAACTGAGGGTGCCCAGCAGGCCTAATTGGCATGGTCGAGGGGCCTTAGGGGTAACACGGCCATCCTTAGGGACCTTGTCCCGTGACATTGTGATATAGTTTGGGTTGACACGTGTAGTTGATTATAGAACTATTTGGTCTGAGTTTTGTATCGTCTTTAAAAAAACAGTAAAAAATATTAGGGGTGTGCAAAGCGGGCCCTATTTGATTTGGATTTGGCCCAAATCAGGGACGGTAATTCAATTAATTGATTCAGATCATTGTCCCTGATTCACTTCAGCTGAATCCAAATCTGAAGATTGATGCTGAGTCAGAGAATCAGTGATTTGGACATAGACACAGCTTTTAAAGTTTTTTCTACATACCTTGAGGTAGCAGGCATGGCTCATGATCGCTGTAATGCTGGGGTGGATGGAGTGTCACACAGGAGTGCAGGGGGGCCCTTCATGTGCTTGGTGGCGAACCTGGAAGTGGACCAGAAGTATTTATGGTTCACTTCCGAGTCTGCTGGGGAGCACACTGGGGACCCCCCCGCCATGCCCTGCTGGCTCAGCGATCAGCCACAGGGGGACCCTATGTGCCCCCCCCCGCCTCAGACCCAGGAGGCACCAGTTGCTGAGCTGGGGGGGATGCGGGGGGATGGGGAGGGGCCTTCACCTGCTCCCCAGCAGACCTGGAAGTGGACTGGAAGTTCTTCTGGTCCACTTCCAGCTTTGCTGCTGAGCATGCTGGGGAGCCTCCCCATGCTTCTGTGGGACACTCCACATGCCCCAGCATCACAGCATTCACCAGCCCCTGCTACCTAAAGGTATGTAGAAAAAACATTTAAAGCTGTCTCTATGTCTGAATCTGTGAATCTTTCTGCATCTCTATTCCTAGACACAGACCAAGACAAATCTTCCAGTTGGATTGTGGATAGCCACAGGAGGGACACCAGCCCACCAACTGCTAGCACAGACTTAGTGAAGGGGCACTTGGAGGGGCTGGATGTGTTCAAATCAGCGGGCCCAGATAAACTTCACCCAAAGGTACTGAAGGACTTGGCAAATGTCATAGCAGAGCCACTGGTATGGCTGTTCAAGCACTCATGGTACTCTGGTCACGTCCCAGAGGACTGGAAAAGGGTCAATGTGGTCCCAGTTTTCAAGAAGGGGAGGAGGGAGGAACCAGGAAACTATAGGCCAGTTTGTCTCACCTCCATCCTTGGGAAAACTCTGGAAAAAATCATTAAGGATCACATTCGTGGGAGCCCAGCAGGGGAAATAATGCTGAAAGGTAATCAGCACGGGTTCACTGCAGATAGATCCTGCCTGATTAACCTTGTTTCTTGTTATGACCAGGTCACAAAATGCTTAGATGCAGGAGTCGAGGTAGATGTCATCTAGCTAGATTTTAAGAAGGCCTTCGATAAGGTATCGCATTCTGTTGTAAATAAACTGACAGACTGTGATGTAGATGATTACCCAGTCAGGTGGTTAGCAAATTGACTTAGGGGGTTGCACCCAGATGGGTGGAAGGGTTGGTGGTGGTTAAGTTGATACTGACCTGGAAAGATGTGGGCAGTGGAGTCCCGCAAGGCTCAGTGTATGGACTGGTGCTATTCAATGTCTTCATCAGTGACTTGGACGAGGGCATAGAGAGTACCCTGTCCAAGTTTGCAGATGACACCAAATTTTGGAACAAAGTTAACTCACCAGAGGGTAGGGAACAGATCCAGGTGAATCTGGACAGGTTGGGAAAATGGGCGGAATGAAATAGGATGCAATTCAGCAAAGATAAGTACAAAGTGCTGCCCCTGGGCAAAAAGAACCACCAACACACTTACAGGCTGGGGGATGACCGTCTTAGCAGCATAGCAGTGGAAAGGGATCTTGAAGTCATAGTTGACTTCAAGATGAACATGAGTCGTCAATGTGATGAAGTGATCAACAAGGCTAACCGCACTTTATCATGCGTTAGCAGATGCATGACAAATAGGTCCAGGGAGGTGATGGTTTCACTCTATGTGGCAGTAGTCAGGCCACACTTGGAGTACTGCATCCAGTTTTGGATGCCACACTTCAAGAGGGATGAGGAAACTCTTGAGAGGATTCAGAGGAGGCCACTCATAAGGTCAGAGGCTTGCAGGCAAGGCCCTATGAGAAGAGACTGAGGGACCTAGATCTCTTCAGCCTTCACAAGAGAAGGCTGAGAGGTGATCTTGTGACTGCCTATAAATTCAGCAGGGGAGGGCAGCAGGGAATAGGAGATGTTCTATTTACTCGGCCACCCCCTGGAGTAACTAGGAATAATGGCCAAAAATTGATGGAGAGCAGATTTAGGTTGGACATTAGAAAGGACTTCACAGTAAGGGTTGCCAGAATCTGGAATGGGCTTCCAAGGGAAGTGATGCTCTTCCCTACCCTGGGAGTCTTCAAGAGGAGACTGGACAGGCACCTAGCTGGGGTTGTCTGACCCCACTGCTCTTTCCTGCCCAGGGCAGAGGGTCAAACTTGATGACCTACTGAGGTCCCTTCTGACCCTAACATCTACAAATCTATTAATCTCTCTGAATCAATTCGGACAGTTCCAATTCAATTCAGAGAGATTAAAGGGTCCTCCGATTCGATTCGGAGATTCAGCCACCGGATTGAGCTGAATATCTGCTGAATCAAATCGGGGACCGAAGCATCACACAGCCCTAAAATATATTTGTTTTATACAGAAAGGTGATATACTAATACATCATGCATGGCTGTGTTCTTGTTATATTAGTTTACCTAAAAAAATTGAGTTACATAATAATGCAATGGAATGGGAGGCTTCAAAGGAAAATCTTGATGATGAAAGAACTAGTATTAGTAACAAAGTTAATGCTTGTCATCATTTATATTATGGTAGAACCCAAATTATCTAGTGACAGTGGAATTTCAAAAAGATACCGAGTAATATAGGAAAAATCTATTGTGTCACAAGGTCTACAATTCATTTTAGCCTGTAAGAGGCTGAGAAGCAGTAGAACTCAAATTGGTAGAACCCAAATTGGAAATAGGGCCCCACTATACTGGAAACTGTACACACACACACACACACACACACACACACACACACACACACACACACACACACACACACACACAGAGGCATATATGGCTTGTCATTCTGTGAACTTACAATCACTTAAAGTCAAGACACAAGAACTGAATGTACCAAATCATATGAGGGAAAGAGAGGAAAAGATAAGTGTAGCACAGAAAGATCTCGAGGCAACAGGTTAACTCTGGGAATACCTCGCACGCAATTAATGCAAAGCAATAAACTCCGGAGTTTATTGTTCCAGAGTTTATTGCTCCTGGACATGCCATTTGAATGTGCACGTGGGAGCAATGGATTCCACAGCAATAAACTTCTGAGTTTACTGCTGTTTGAGCATGTGACCAGGAGTGCAGCACACTGAGCCAGGCCAGAGCAGCCCTGGCTGGCAAGAGGCCCTGCCAGTCAACCTACCATCCTGGGGCTGCTCCCAGCAGCTCAACGTGCTGTGGAGGAGCTGGCTGAGGCACAAGAGTGCTTCAGTGTGGGGTAGCTAGTAGCCAGAACCCACATTGAAGCACACTAATGCCCCAGCCAGCTGGGGCAGATTCTACATGTGCACTGCTGCAGTTTTTTTTTATTTTGCAGCAGGATAGTACTTGTATTTACAAGTACTATCCTGCTGCAGAGTAGAATAGTTTACTCCAGGCTAACAGGGGTGCACATGTAGATGCCAAGACATTTACTGCACAGTGAATTGGTCTACTACGTAGCAAACATCTCATGTAGATGTTCCCTGTATGTCTGACTTAAGGCCTGTTAACATCATAGAAAGCTTTCCAGTGACTTTCACAGGCCTTAGATCTGATTCAGGGTGGGCAACTTTGAGATGTGAGAATAAATCAGCATTTGTATAATTCTAGACCTTTTTAAAATCAAATTGTAAACCTCTATGCTTTTAACATTAATTCACTCTTCTACCTGAACTCCTCCTCTGGCTATTACCATTAGTTGGGTCCATACCTTTCATAATGCCATGGAAATGGCTGCAGAATTTAGCATTTCTCTTGTTTGCTTTAAAACTGGTTGTTATGATTGAAGAATTCAATCACAAATGGTAGTAACATTTTCAGAGGTACTATGCGCCTGCAGCTGTCACTGGTGACAATAGAAGGTACATCCTCTTCAAAAGAGAAGTCACAGCACCCTTTATATTCATACTGATAGGCTTCAGAACCTCTCTGTTTTGGAGCTTCTGATGGCATGGTATGTTTCCCCAAAGCTATCCTAATATGGTTTTGGCTTTATATGTCACTTAAGTAAAGTTACATTGATTTATTCTCAGTAAGAATCTAGCCCTCTGTGTTTACTCATTGTGTATCATTGGAAAGATACTACTGGTAGCTGTATAATGTCCATTATGAACAATGGTTCAACACACCTTAAATAGTTTTGTTCTGTTGATCCCAATGCCAGCTAATTCGATCTGCTTGTTTGCTATTTCAAATTCAACTGCATAGTTAAATTTAAAAAAATGTGAATCAAAGGGACTTTGGAATTTTTTTTCTAATATCTAGTAATTAGTACACAAAAATTCCTTACAAATAGGAAACTCTTAATTAGGTTCAAGTAAGGGGGTATATTTAGCCGACAAATTTGGATCCAGGAATCTCTGAAATTTCATTTAAAAGCTACATAGTGTTACGTCTCAGCTGTGTGTTCTTGGGCAACCCTGGCACAAGATGCAGTCTGTCTGACTCACAAGGACTCACTCCCCCCTCTTCCCTCCTCTACCTAAATGAAACTGATTAAGATGCAGTGAGAGACACACCTAAGACCCTCAAGATAAGGGTGACAAGAGTGAACCAACTGCCCTAGGTCTCATTTGCATCCGAGATGGAACCAGATGACCATTCATTTACATAAGAGATGGAGAACAGAAAGCCTGAAGCAGAAACTGCAGTGAATTCTGGGACCAGAGAAGCAGGGGAGCACTGCATGATGGGGAATCTGTGCTCCAAATGTTAATTAACCCATGTTCACACATACCCAGCTCAGCATTTAGCAGACCAGTTGTAATCTGGATTTACTAAGGACTTCCCCCCCTCAGACACACACACACCTCTAAGTTTAATAGGCATCTCGGGCTGTACATTCCCCGGTCCCACTATGGGAGGCCTATTTAAACTTGATTGACTAAAACTTGGTTGCCGGGTTAGGGAATGCTGAGGCAAGAGACCGAGTCCGAGGGGGTATGGGCAACACTTGAACAATGGTTAAGGGTTCATCACAACGTCCAGCCCGTTGGAACCCTAATCACAGGTGTTGTCATACCTTTCCCGAGACGACTGGTGGGAGTCCTCTCCACAAAAAGGTTATGAGCACCCCAATAATTGCTTTAAGTCTGTTAAAAGACTACAGTAAAATCTGGAAAAGTCATGCTACGGTGAGGCTTGTTCACAGCAAGTAAAAATCCAAAATCCTGATGCTGCAAGCTATCTATTGTTCCTGAAGAAACCATGAGATATCCCATCAGTATATCTGCAATCCATAGGAATCTCAAGCTGGCTCCCAAGTATTTGGTTACTCCCTAATCTTAAGTGTTTCCTGATTATCAATCAGTTTCTTGAGATGTTCCAAACCAGATAACCCCTTGTCAATAGAAAAGACAATGATTTGCACTACTGAGGGTGCTTTGAAGCAGCTGAACTGAGGGTATAAAAATCTGTAAAAAGTGTGTGTGCTTCAAGAAGAAGAAGAAGGAGGAAAGAAGGAGAAGAAGAAAGAAGAAGAAAACTCCTGTGCTGACACCACCCCCTGTCGTTCTTGGGACGCTGGAAGAACAGATCGTCTCTCTCTTCAAGGATTGTGCTACGGACTGTGTCTGTCAGCTTTGCAGCCTGAGTACCTTGGACTAGGTGAGATCCCAGCACACACACAGAGCACACTTTTCCATTTCATCTACACTCAGGTATTTACATGCATAGTTCTTTGTTCCTTTCTACTCCTGGAGAAAAGCTCAGACTTTGGCTGAATGCCTGCAGTGTCTCAAGAATTCTAAAGGATATGTATTATAAAGCTGTTTTTTTTTCCCTGTGCAACTGTCACTCATTTAATAGATGGGCTCTATCATTTTATAGTATGGCAAATCCCTCACTTCATGAATAGGCATATGGCCCTCTGAGTCTTAAACATCCAAAACATCTTTCACCTGCCTTCCCCCAGCCTTTCTCTGAAAGGGGTTTATTTTGACAGGGCAGAGTAGGACAAAGCCTTTCATAAAATAAATCAGTGCAGTCTGTGAGTTGGTTATGGTTGCAGATATACAAAATGATTTTTTTTTTGATAGGCAGAAAATGGATTAAAAAGCTGGAGTGCCAATGACTGTTTCTAGATGCCTCTGTGATAGGTGAGGTGAATGGAATGAGACAGGTGGAAATAATTGTTTTTAGTCAACTTCTTGCCTGGTTTAATACTAACAGTTAATGGAGATACTCCTTTAGCTCATTTAATAAAGGTTTGTTCTCAGAAGTTCAGTAATTTCTACATAAAACCGGACCCAAGCCATTCACTCTTGTACCTATGTAAAAGTAGTCAATAAAAGATGCTTCAGAAGATGCAGAAAACCTTCCTTATTATAGACAATTTTGGATCAAGGAGATGCAGAAAGTTTTTCTCAACACTATTTGCCTGAGGATGGATTGTAAGAGTCCATACAAATAGAATCAATTCTGCTGCACTACACATGAACAGTACATTATAGAAAACTGAAGATACCTGCTAAATGGTATACTAGCCACAGTCATAGATGTCATTCTGTGAATTGTACACAGGAGTTAGATTGTTGTTTATGGACTTCCTTTTATTTGCCACTGTTGTTTACAAATGGTAAAAGTTGCACAAAATATCTATTAGGAGAACTTAGTGACATATTATTTATTACAATTCATTAGAAGTTGCTTCAACTTTGTTAAGCAGAATTTTATGCCAATATTTGTTAGTTATAGTAGTTTTAAGCACTGTAGAAAATCACTAACTTTAACAAGATTCACTGTTATTTTATCCTCATTAAAGTTGGACTGGACAACCTTTATTACAGTCAGAACCTGAGCTACACATCTAAGAAATCCTCACGTTTCATATTTCGTACATTCATTCACACATATAATATATACTGAAAGCAAACCACTCAGAGGCAAACTTGCATATCATACAAGAGATTAAAAAGGAAAACAAAATACCTCTTCATATATCTATCTATCTTGTGTATATATATGAAGAGGTATTTTGTTTTCCTTTTTAATCTCTTGTATCTTGTATGATATGCAAGTTTGCCTCTGAGTGGTTTGCTTTCAGTATATAGTATATAAGTGGGAATTTTCAGGGCCCTCTAGAAAACAACTTGTGTTGTATACATGTCAGTGGTGCTAAACAACTTTGCAAGATATTCATAGATAATTAATCGGAACACTTAGACATTTTATTTTTAAACTTTGTTTTCTTTGGGTTCTGGGTATAAATTCATGATTCTGTAAGTGGATATGTAAAGTGCCATCAAAGTTCACAGGATGTGATTTAAGAAAATCTATATATAGTTTGCCTAGATTATCTTGAAGGAAAGATATAATTATTGAGGACTGAAATACCTTTGGGCTATATTCAATAATAATCCCTCTTGACTTCTTTGTGCTATCACAACCAGCAAAAAGCTTTTAAACCCTGAAGAAGGAGTACAGAAGCACAGAAATGGAAGGGTTAAACTTGCTATTGCTTCTGAAATGACACCTAGAAATGACAGAACAATGAAATTGGTTTTTTCTCTTTCCTCTAAAGAGAATGGTGTCTCCAGGCCAAGAATGAGGTAAATTAACACCGCTATGTATAGGAGAGCTTGCATTATGCCTCACTGACTTATCTGTGGATAAGAAAGCAATCGTTTTGGTTGCTAAGGGTAGCAGTCCCATGTCTTTCACACAATCAAAAAGTAAACCATTACAATAAATAAAAAGGAAATGGGCTGAGGGGCTAAAAGAAATGTTTCATCTACTCATACTATTTACTAAAGCTGACAATTTGTAATGGGTATTGGCAACAGAACAGTGCAATTACTTCTTTACTTCCACTGAGTTGTGGAACTGTTTTCCCTGCAGGAAGCCTTAGAACACTGAGGTTGGCAGAACAGGGAGGGAAACAAAGGATCCTATCCTGAATCTATTAGCTATAATGAACAGGTACTAAGTGGAAGACAGTAGATGTGATGCCACATAACATATATTACAATATAAATAGGATACTCATATTTACATAAGCAGTTCCTCAGGCACTCTCAAATAAATTAATGGGGGAGAAAGACATCTACAAAGTGCCATTCATACCACTGGGGATAATTGCAGAACTGGAAGCATCTTTGCCATCACTAAAGTACCAGAGGGCTGTAGCTTTAATTCCCTGTTTGAGTTACACACTGTTGTCATATCATAGAGACTATGGTTTCAGGAGCTTTAACTATTTTTTTTTAAATGGCGTGGTTTTTCTTGGCTTGCGTTAAAATCACAGAAAGAGTAAGCTTGCAAATCTTTTAATAAGGCAATTACATGCAGACAAAGATTAGATCTCATGGCACAATAGATTTTTGCTATATTATTCAGTATCTTTTTGATATTCCACTGTCACTAGACAAAAGCTCTGAATAGTAATGTGACAAGTCTATTCAGGAGACAACAATACAAGATTCCTTAATTGTGCTCACTTGTGTGCCACACAAACCCTCACTTAATTTTTTTCCCCTGTTTTGAAAAAGTGGAAAGAAAATACTATTTAGAGGTATAAAAAGCACTGTTGAATCTATCTGTAAAATCTGCATTTTGTATTTGTAAAATGAAAATGTTGAGATAGTCAATCACTTAATTTTTTCCCATCCACTAAAAATCTTATAATCTCAGGATTCAAAATGTCAATCTTAATATAGAAATGAATTGCTTAATATTAAGAAAAAACCCTCCTAAAGAACTGAGGAAAGAATAGACTGTGACAGAGAGGATGTGCTATTGTTTATGTATGTTGAGACAGTAAACTCCCAACAAGTGCCTGGGAGAGTAATCTAAAAGGACTTGGGGATATCTTTTTTATTTATTTTATTTCGGGACACACATAATAGAAATGACACTTGTTATATAAACAGTACTATACAAAAAAGCTAACTATACATATCCCCATTTTATTCATGGGAAAACGGAGGCACAGGGGAGGTAATTTGTTTAGGTCAGTGGCAGAGCAAGGAATAAAATTCAGTGCATATTCTTACATAGAAATGATGGAAATCATAGCATCCTATTGGAGGGAACAGAGATGAAAAGGACCTGTCATTTCTGAGTCCATCACTTTACAAATGCATGCAAGAATTCTCAGATATTTGGGACTGAACTGACATTAACCAAAAGGCAAAGAAGCCATTTTTGGATATTTCTCAAAGGCTGAGAAATAAAAAACACACCTCCAAAAGATAAAGCAGTTGACCTAATTATGGATATAGTGAATGAATAAGATTTTATTTCAAAATAGCCAAATATTTTGGGCAACTTTGGGAGTTAAGATAGCCAAGTGAAAAAAAAAAAAAGTAAAATTCTAATTCCATCTATTGTTTTTCAGTGATGATCTCTTCTCTTTAAGTCCATTATATATAATACAGCAGTATTATTTAATCTAATAGTTTTTTTGCAGTGGAGTAATATCTTTCTATTTCTGGTTTGAATTAAAGAAGTACAAACTAATTAATTATACAACCAAAGCTTGATTAAGCTTTTAAGGGGTAATATTAGACCATCTCTCATTAGAAAATTTCAACAACCACAAAGTCTGTATTTAGCCCAAATTATACAAGTTCATAAGGGAAAAAGGAAAAATACCCCCTCCCTTGAGGTTTTTTTTTAATGATTTTTTTAAAGTTACAATTTTGTTCTGGGTATTAAAATCACATACAGGGTGCATGACATTTATTGCAAAAGATCTTGTGTGTAATTTTTCAATATAACATTCTAACTCTACAGAATCTAATGAACGAATAAATTCTTTATTGACTTTGGCTCAAATGGTAAGGCCATGTGACTAGGAGAATAACCAAATGTTGGCAGAATGAAAGTGAAAAATCAATACATATTGATTATTTAAACTTGGAATTTCAGGGTACTCAGGCAAGATTTATACCAAGTCCCAAACCAATACCATCAAATACCTAGCCCCTATCAGGTTGGTGAATCATACTCAAATATATTTCATACTTCTAAATACACTTTCAAATGGTGATTTTTAAATATTAGGGAAATAAGGTGCTCTTCATAAATTGCAAATTACTTGCTGCTCCTCATAAATAAGATCTGTTTTTTTGTTGTTGTCACGTGATTCTCTTCTCCTTTTTCTGTTCTCCCATGTTAACTAATACTGTCTGTACTTGTCAGATGGTTTTGAGTACTGTACTGTTCTGTCTTGATTCTGGTGACTGCTACAAAAACCCTTCAGGAGTCAAGTACCCCTGTTGTGTTTTGATATTGAATGAATTAGAAAGAGGAGGGGAGCCCCAGCTGATCTCCGTCAAATCAGAAAGTAGCATTTAATTGGAAGCCAGGAGGGACAAGATTGGAAAAGATATAGTACCAAGCTTCTAGTATACTGCACCTGCCACTTGGGGTCATGTTAAAACTAGAAGTATTTTCAAGGAAAAACAAACAAACAAACTGGCAGATGTTGAAGGTGATTAAAAAAGATGATTAAAAACTGGCACTCCCTCCACATGGCTGTCATTTATCTTGCTGCATTTGGAACCTTTGAGCTATTGCTGAAATGACATGGCAGTAATACAGAGGTAGCATCATAGGCACACACCCAAGACGTTCTTTTCCTTTGTAATGAAGGGAAAGAAATTCAGTAGGTGACAATATATTGAAAAAGCCTGATCACATAAATACTAAGGGCCAGAACTTGCAAATACACCCATTTGGGCAGACGCATTTGCAAGACCTGGACATTATTATGGAGTAATATACATACTAGACACATCTACATATGCCCCTGGCTGTGCATTTGGTACTGGATAGTCATTTTGTACTTGCTAAAGCCCTGGTGGTGCACAGTTATTTTTAGATGCTACATCACCATAGTGTCGAGTTATGATGACATATTTCATTGCTACAGCAACGTTGCATTGGCATCACAGTTTGTGCCTGCTGACACTACGTTACCACAACGATGAGCTGTGGCAATATAGCATCTCATGTAGACACGCCCACAGTTGTGAACAGTCTATTGAAGACTGTTAATGTGTATTTGCAGGACTGAGGCCTTTGTTGAGATGAATTTTGTTTTACTTTTTAGCAGGGTTTAATAATTAATGTGTAACATAAAGGTTTACTCTTGGAAATAAAGACAGTGTTTTAACTGAAAAGGGTCACATTTGCATTGCTTTATATGTAATGCATGAAAGATAAAATGATTCCAAAGTTGTTTTTTTTTGTTAAAAACTAAAATTTTTGTTAGTATAACGTTAGTTATAAATCTGTATAAAGCCCTCGAAAAAAATTCTTCAATGAAAGTTTGCTCATGAAATTTAACCACACCAATGATTCTCAACTCTGGAGTCCCACAGCACTCTGGGCTGGCATGAGGTCCTTTCAAGGGTTCTGTCCCGCCACTGCCGCTGCCTGTCCTGCCACTGGATTGAACTACCCCATTGCATCTCTGCTTCACCATGCAGGGCTGGACCAGGAAGCAGCTGTGGCAGAAGCAGGCAGGGATGGTTCCAGAGCTGCTGTATTTGCACCCTCCTTTAACTCCTGCATCACCCAAAGTTTAAAACCAACTGCCTGGAAGTGGTAGCAACATTTCTAGTCAGGCAGTGCTGAGGGAGTCATTTGAATTCATGGCTTATTATAATCTACTTGATCCTTTCTAAGCTCTTCATTCCACGAGTGTTTAGGACCCTCTCTTCTTTTTAATGGTCTTGATGTTCCAGCAATCAAGCTATCCTTTGTTCTGCTGTCTGTTTCTGGTAAGAAAGCACCTATTTTACAGCCCTGCAGATTGGTTTTAACTCATTCCAATGAAGTTGTATCTGTTTTTGCTTTGGTCTGAATAATACAGCCCTAGACCCTTAGTGCATTAGTGAAGCTTCTAGTTCTGTTTTTAACTGGAGAAAAATATGTGTTGTTTTATATGGGATAATGTACCT
Organism: Alligator mississippiensis; assembly: GCF_030867095.1. Taxonomy (NCBI): domain Eukaryota; kingdom Metazoa; phylum Chordata; order Crocodylia; family Alligatoridae; genus Alligator; species Alligator mississippiensis. The sequence goes on along the minus strand of NC_081826.1, from coordinate 173,714,069 downwards.
CACCGTTTGCATCCTCCTTTTCAAAATGTTATATCTGCAGACACCCCACTGCAGCCCAGCCTGATAGGAGGGGATGCTATGAGGTTGCTGCTTCTCCTGCACCAGAGAGCCCCAACATGCAACACCATCACTATGTTCAGGACATGGTAAGTGCCACCACTGACCCAGTGCTTCTGAATGGGTGAGGGATGCCCTTTGGGATTTATACATAGAAGCAAAACTGGGGAACATGTTACCCTTGTAGTGGGAAAATTAGTGGCTCTGCCTGCATCTAAAGTGAATGTTGTTAAATTCAGAAAAGTTGTGGAAAGATGCCTTGAGTTTAAGAAGGCTGAAAATCACTGAACTTCACCCTGGTGCATTTATACTATGACCAAGCCATTACTGAACATGTACTGTTTCTCATCATACAGTGAAGCATTATACAGTTATTTGTATAACTGGCAAGACACATATATAATATTTTGAAAATATTTTGCATTAATTTACCGCATATAAGTGACAGCCTTCGGTATATTTTAGAAGAACAACCAGTGCCTGGTTGCTACAAGTAACCCTCATCTGCCACCTTTATGTACTAATTGTGTGCAAGCAAACGTATTATTTGTATGTGCAGACATTGCCCCCTCCAAGACACTCCTAAGTAGAAGGGATTGTGAAATGGCAGGATGAACCCCTGGCTGGATGCCTAATTTGTATGTTGTACTCATGCTCCCCTTTCATATTAGACTGCTTTAGGAGGAATTTTGTCCACAGAGAATATCCCATGAATGGATGCAGGTCCATCCAGCTCCCAGTGCAAAGGGTTATTATATATATAGAGTCTCAGTTACCCAGTCCTGTTCCCAGTGACTCCAAGGGAGTGACCTCCATATTTCTTTCATTCTACATCTTATGTAGTAACTATTAGCATACAAACACTATATATTAAATCTGGATATTTATTTCCTTTGAGGCAGAGAAATACACTAAGAGAATTAGATTGAGTGTACATTTTTAATGATTTCTTACTTTGCTGTATATGTGGAAATCCAGTGACGTTTTGTAACACCGATTCTTAAGCTTCCTTAGTGAATTTCAAATGTTACCAGATGATATAATATTTAAAAGAGAAAAGGTTGAGAGTATTTAATTGACTGCTTTGCATAGAGAAAATATACATTTCCATATTGTATTTACAAGATACAAATATACTGTCTTTGAAACGTGACTTGTTTATTTACTTACAACACTACAAGTAGTTACGATATTAAATAGTAGCTATGGGCAACATGCTGAAGGTTGCCAGTTTAATCTGAATGCTGGTATTTGTGGATGTTTGACATTGTAGTCTTAATATTTTAAGCTTTGAAATTGAAATATTTTGGAATTTTCACCATTGATTTCAGTGGGGCCTGAACTTTACTTGTAGAGTTACATAAAGAGGTTTATCCTTAACTACACAGATACTATTAGAGCATTGGCTGTGCTTCATGCTCTTCCTCAGAGGACTGCAAAATCTTTAAACGTGCATTAAAGCAGCCTCGGTCCCCCAAGTGGCTTCAGTATGGGACTGGGCTTTAAGGGCATGATTTTCATGGTGCTGTGCTTACTTATCTCTCACTGACGACAAATAACTTGTGTTGGGTTAGATTTCCTTTTGCTGGGGTCTACTCCTTCAATGGGAACAGAGTTCAGCCATCACTCTTGAAAATGTCACTATGTGGAGTAGGGTAAAATAGATGCAAAACGCTAAACATGGTGACTGAGGACACAAATCTGATCTGGTAGCTTTTTAACATCTGTTTTGTTGAGAATGCATTAGGTTCTAGGCAGTGGAAAATAAGGTCCTGGGAGTCCTGGTGTGTAACATACTGGTTACTGTGTGTTGAGCATCCCCTTTTGTGCCTGATGATACAAGTTGCTGTAGCTGTTAATTAGGGGAGCTGTAGCCTAATTAAGAGCACACTGATATCAGTAGCAATATTCCCACTGAATCTTCCCTGTAACTTCTGTAGCTTTCAAATTGGCCCTTTACCTTTCTAGTCCCAGTTATAGAAGTTCACAATCTTAATCCTGGGGCTTCCGACATCAAACTCCTGGTGCTGAACAACATATTTGCAAAACTGATTCCCAGCCGTCAGCCATATTGATGAGAAATGATGTAAAACTGCCATTGTACACTAACAAGGGGGAGAGAATACATTCCTTGAAACCAAGTGATGACACCCGATCTTTCAAAATGGAAAGAAATAAAAAACCCTACCTTGATACAATTCCCCATTTGTTTAAAAGAAAGAAAGTAACATAGAAAAAGGCATGTGTCACTTCTCTATTTTTATAATGCTTTATGTTTCGCTTTCTAGTATAGCTAAAAAGAGTGTTACATAAAAATAGCAGTAGACTTCATTTGATCTTTTTTCCACAGCCTACTGTCTTTGTTTTAAATCTCTGTAATACTATTTAATCAACAAGGGCTTTGAAAGATAATTGAGTTTGTATAATATGTGTGTGCATATTTGTAAAACTGTCTGTCTGCACTGTCAGTCCTAGATAGTGCAATAACATTTAAATGTCAAAATGTTCCCTGCTTTTCTATTTTCCAATATTGGAATCTGCAGTTACCACAGCAGCAAAGGCCAGTCTTGCCCAAAAGGGGATAGGAAAATGACTTTCCTCCTTTTATAGTTGTTAATAATTCCTGACCTAATAAATAATAAAAAGTTAAGGTCAGTTTTCAGACCTGGTGCATAACTGGTTTTTGACCTAGTTTCCTTATTTTGGGAGTACTGGGATAACCATATGGCTTTGTTACTGATGACATGAAACAAGCTATTCTTAAAACTCCATTATTTTCTCATCCTTTCCTTCCTTAAGGCTTAATGAGTAAATATTTACAGTGAAATTACACCCTTTGTTTATAATCCTTTAATCTAAGTGATTAAAGATGTCTCTTACATTGTTGTTACAGGCAGATTAAATAAGAGTAGACTGTTCTTTGGAAGCTGTGTGTAGATTCTGTTAGCTCAACTATAGTAAGACTTCCTGTCTAAGCAACATGAAGGCCATGGGCCAGATCCTCAAATGGCAGGGACTGGCATAGTTCCAGTGAAGTCCACATTCTGTTGTTGACTGTAGAACAAAGTCATGTTAAATAAAGAGTGTGCACAATGTATCAATAATGTTATACTTTTGGATCAGGAGTCCTAAACCTTTTGAATAGGAAAGATTTCCCTGTCATTTCTCTAGACAAAATTAGCCCCTGCCTTTGAATAAATCTTGATTCCAGAAGTTTTGAAATGAGAAAGCATTTTAGAAAGAAATGGTATATTTAAAAATGTGTGGAGTTTGCATTTGAGAGGAAAAATATTTCTATTTATTTTGATGGATAAAACCCTTATTCTTGGCTCTTGGTGTCATATAGTAGCTTTAAAAAAAAAACAAGCAAAAATGAAAACAAATGAACTCTCCAAGCAAGACCAAAAAAACTGAAAATAATTGCCCCAGAAATAGAACAATAATAATCCCATTCCAGTCCTACCTCCTCCTTAACAAAATTATGGAGAAATATGGGTTTTCCAGCATGACCCTGTAACTCATTCTTAATAGAGATGGAGCTTTCAGTTCAGTGGAGGCTCGTACTTCTATATACAAATGTCCTGGGTTTGATCCCTGCCCACTGATGACCATCCCAATTCAGGAGTTTCTTTACATCTATGTGTAGCAGGGACCCCTAATCTCTGCTACTTGAGAGGTAGGGAGCTAGCACCAAAGGGCTGCAATTAAGTAGACGACCAGGCAGGAGGCAGCTGCAGAGCTATGCACAGCCAGGGAAACCCCTGGTTTAAAGGGCAGCAGGGAAGAAGGCAGTGGCTGTGGTTTAGGGATTGAACTGCAATACTTGAGAGCAGGTTGAGGGCTGAGCTGCAAAATGAGAGGAGGTGGAGCTCCAGCCCATTAAAAGTCTGATTTCAAAACCAGAAAGGGCAGTCCTGGTGCCTACCATGAACAGAACTCCTGCTGGCTGGAGAGCTATCAGAGGAGTTGCTAGAAGACTATAGTGAAATATTCTAAATGTATATAAGGAGATACAACCTTCAAGAGCTGAAATTCAGCTGCTGGTAGGCAGCAGTTCGTAGTGTGCTTGGCTAGATGGCTGGGAGTCAGCTGCAGTTATTGAGTAGTGAAGGTAGAGCCCAAAGAGGATTAAAAGCTCAAGAGCAGAATTCAAGGGAGGAGAGGGACCGTTGTAGTGCTAAGGAGAAGTACCAAACCTAGATTGCCCCTCTCAGGATCAAAAGAAAGACTGCAGGTTTTGGTCTGCCTGCCTGTTGTTTGCTGCTTTGTTTGTTTTATTATGGGCTTTGTTTCTGTAGGGATGTTTGCCCTGTGAAAAGTAAATTGGTTGGAAACCTAGAACGGATGGCTGACTGGCCCTGAGAAGCTGGATGACTGGGGAATAAAACTTCATCTTGGGTTTGAGTAAATACAGTATATGATTTGGTTAATTACTTTATTTTGTTTTTAGTGCAGTAATGCTGAAGATCCCTTTTCCATTGTGCTGGATTCTGTGAAGAGACTGAGCAAAAATGCAGTCCTGCAACAAAGTTTACAATCTAAGTGTTTCTGGAGGCTTCAAAAACACATAGTCTGCCACTAATGGAGTAAAACCAGTGTAACACTTAAGCAGTATAACAAAACACTCAGGTGTCCAGGACAGCTGCAACACATGGGAGCTGCTACAATTTCCTGCTGCTGCTGTGCTGGCTGCAAAACAGTGTGGCTGAAATTGCAACCATTTTTTCTTTTCCTGTTCCTCCCAGTCAGTGCCTAGGGCAGCTGTCCTGGTTGCCCCACCCTAGTTATACCACTCCAGGCAAGCTGCAAATGGAGCCCTAGACCCTTGAGTAAGTTGCAACTACTGATATAGATTAGGATAAGAAACTCAACATCTTCAAGTTTTCTTCTGCTGTATAACTGAAACTTGATTTTCTTATGTGCTGAAGCTGATACCATTATCAAGTATTTCCTGGTCAAGTATTTCATGATGCATGTTCTAGGATTGCACATTGTGCTGGCTTACGACAGAACTATCTTCAGCTACACTTGCAAAAGCTATCCCATATTCCATGGCTATTGATTATTTACAGGAGGAGGGTAAAATTAGCATATGGGAATAAAATAGTTGGTATCTTAGCAATTGCAGTTCTTCATTGGATCACTATCCATTTCTAAATGTAAATGTTACAGATGAGCTGTTGGCAGCATTTTGTGACAGCAGGCAGGAATGGCTCAGCTCAGGTCCTAGGTGGGTTTGTAGTAAAAAGATGTTAGCCCCCATAATTTTGCAGTAATGCTTGAGCAGCAACCATATGATAGAAGTGTCTTATGACCATCTTATGACCCTTTTGTGTAAAGATCAGGAGGTCTAATGTCCAAGCTGTGGTTCTTACTGCTTGCCTTGCATTTTGAAATCATCTCTGTCCAGTGCCTTAAGGTTACGTTAAGATAAGAAGTTACTAAAGTTTAACTAACTTTGTTGAAATTGCTCTTTTCTTCTGAGCATGCTGCAGTTCTACCTTTGAGTGCGCACGTACTAACCCTGATAAGTCACATTAACCAATAACTAGTTAAGTACAGCCTACAAGATAAGACGTCACAATTAGGAACTGGTACTGCAGCCAATAAACTTCTAGTACGTCAAGACTCTGTTGAATGTAAGCTATAAAAATGTGATTCCAGGCCGGACTCATCGTCGGCCCTGATTTGAGCTCTCTGCTCCTCGGTCGAACTGTTTGCAAACAATAAACCTAGATGGACCCAGCCTGTATGTATGTGTGACTCTTTCCTTGAGGGTAATTGAACAAGCCTCCAGGGGAACGAAACTAGCCGTTTTGGCAACAATTTGGCGAGCCAGCCAGGAGCCCTCTGGACTACTTCAGGGCACGATGAGATCGGCAAAGGGGAGTCGTGAAGTGGCCACAGGACTGATCTTGGAGTCCGTCATGACTCCCGGGTCCGTGAGTTGGGCACCTGAAAGGTCAAAGGCACTCCTTTGAACAAGTCACCCAGGCTGAGTGGGTCCGAAGAGACGGCGCCAGGGGTCCAGCAGAGTGAGTATTCACTTTCCTTGTGTCAATTGAATGGTCTCTAAGGGAATTTGGGGAGCCCTGAGGATTTAAGTGTTGGTTTTGGTATCCAGCATATTGGTCTGGATTTTGGATCCGGGGAAACCCTTTAGAAAAATGAGCCGCTGACCAAGTCTGAGACTATAGCTGAGCCTAGCCACACCGATTCTGCCCAACAAGGTAGAGTCGAACGCAAGGGGGCTCAGCTGGAACCTTGTGACTCAGTGGACAGGGACCTGAGTGCATTTGTATATTGGTAGACACAATGGGTTCGGGTAGCTCCCAAGAAGAAGATTCTGCTTCCCCATTAGGATGCATGCTGAGGAATTTTGGTAAATTTAAGGGAGACTATGGAATAGAAATGACAAAGGATGACTTGATTATATTTTGTCAGAAGGAATGGCCCACTTTCGGGGTTGGATGGCCGGAAGTTGGTTCTTACAATGTAAAATTAGCTAATGCAGTTTCAAATGTGATAACCCGGGACGGCCACTGGGATCAGTGGCCGTATATAGATTGTTGGATAAGTGCTATAATGAATCCTGTTCCCCCATGGGTTCAGAAGTGTAAAAAGAAAATGTGTAAGATATTATTGGCAAAAGACACTGGGAGAACAGCCCAAGTCCTTCCTGATTCTGGTAGTGAGGGAGGTCTGATTCAGGGACCAGGACACAGAGTTAGAACACAGTCACCTGTCAGCCCCAGTTCCAGGAGTCAGGAGTCACCATCAGTAAAAGTCCCTCAGTAGTACCCCTAACTTGCCTCGGGGTTTCAGGAGAAAAGAAGGGAAAAGACCCAGAGAATCTCCCACCAACAGCTCCCCCTTATGAGGAAATGGACAGCTTCCCAGAGGGGCTGGCTCAGCTCAAATCAGCGTTAAAGCTCGTGGAATCCTGGCATGATAAAATCCCCCGGAGTACCCGTAACAAGAACCCCAATTACAATTGTCCCATGAGACAAGTAGTGACTCCAGGAGAAGGGGGGGGAACAACCTTCGTTTACGTACCCTTTCACACGTCAGATTTGTTTAATTGGAAGAATCAAAATCCTTCTTTTAGAGAAGACCCCGATAAGATGCAAAATCTGTTTCGGTCAGTAGGGCAAACCCACCGTCCTACCTGGGCTGATGTTCAAATGATGCTGCATACCCTCCTGACCTCTGAGGAAAGGCGGATGGTACAGGGAGTAGCGGATAAGATAGCTGAGGAGCGGGTAGTAGCCCCTGGAGGGGACCTGCATGCTGTATGTCCTATTGAGAGTCCCAATTGGAATAACGACTCAGAGGAAGGGAGAGATCTGAATCGTCAATATCTGGGGATTATAGTAGAAGTTCTGGGTAAGGCAGTACCACGGGTACCAAACCTCTCCAGGATATGCGAGGTCCGCCAAGGAAAGGATGAATCTCCCTCAGCCTTCCTCGAGCGGTTGTATGATGCCTTTAAGAAATTTAGTGAAATAAACCCTGAGGCTTCAGAAAATCACCGCATGGTGAATATGCTCTTTATTGGGCAGGCAGCCCCAGATATAAGGAAGAAGTTGCAAAAAGTTGAAGGAGGACCAGGGAAACCCCTTTCAGAGCTAGTGGAAATTGCGTATAAAGTCTATGGGAACCGGGATCAAATAGCAGAAAAGAAGGAGGAGAAGCGTGGACAGAAGCAAATGGCCATGCTAGCAGCCGCCTTAAGCAAGAGTACTAATGGCAATGGAAGATGGAAAGGGCAACCAGAGGGGGGGCAGAAGAAAGGAAGAGGTCGGCCGCAGCCGGATGAATGTGCATATTGCCGGGAAAAAGGACATTGGAAAAAAGATTGTCCTAAGCTACGGGATAAAAAGAGGGAAACCCAACGAGGGGACCGCCAGATGCTAGCGGAATCCTCGGGAGAAGATTCTAGCTGAAGGGTCCAGGGATTCAAGGCCACCGCCCTACGGGCAAACGCCCGGAAGGATCCCATGGTACAGATTAGGGTAGGTGGCAGAGATTATGAGGCCCTAGTGGATACTGGGGCCACCTTTTCAATGATTCCTGTGAAACCCCCTTTAGCTAAAGGAAGCGGAAAGTATGTAACGATAGAAGGGATAGAGGGAAGACGGATCAGATTGCCTGTATATAAGCCCCTCCTCATGAAGATTGGGAATAATAAGCTGGAGCATGCATTTGTAGTATCACCTGCCTGCCCAGTAGCACTGTTGGGACGGGATTTGCTAACAAAACTGCAAGCGGAAATCTTCTTCCGTGAAGATCAAATTGTAGTGCAATTACCGGTAAAGCAAGGCTCAAACTACCAGATGGCTTTACGGACAGTTGAGACAAGATCAGAACCCAAAGGGATTGAGATTTTAGAAAATGTGGATCCCTGTGTATGGGCAGACGGAACTCCTGCCCGAGCAAAATATGTACACCCTGTAAAAATTCCCCTGAGGGAAGGAGAAGGTCCTGTGTGTGTCAAACAATATCCTCTGAAGAAAGCCACTCGAATAGGCTTGAAGCCACTAATTGAAAAATTTAAGAGGTATGGGTGGTTAATAGAGGGATCATCCCCCTTTAACACCCCAATCTTGGGTGTACCCAAAGCAGATGGAATCTTTTTTAGGCTGGTACAAGACTTAAGGGCCATAAACAAAAAGATTTTAGTGGACCACCATACAGTCCCAAATCCCCACACCATCTTAACCCAGGTTCCAGCGGATGCTGAGGTATTCTCTGTTCTAGATTTAAAAGATGCTTTCTTCTCTATTCCACTACATGAAGATAGTCAGAAATTGTTTGCCTTTGAATGGGATGGGAGCTGACATGGAGATACACACTCCACATGGGGTTCCCCAGATTCTCGGAGGAGAAGAAGGGAAATTTTTGAACCCCTCCAGACAATCGAGATATGAAATCTTCCTTTTATCTAATCCAGATCTTACCTTTAAGCACACCACTGCCTTAAATCCAGCAACTCTACTGCCGGAGCCAGCGCCTCCGGGTCATGACTGTTTAGAAGTATTGACACAGACAGTACTAATTCGCCCTGATTTGAACGATGACCCAATTGAGAACCCAGAGGAGGAATTCTTTGTAGATGGTTCGAGCAGTGTGATACAGGGTGTGCGATATACCGGATGTGCTGTGGTGACATTGACAGAAACGGTATGGAAAGAAAAGCTCCCTGCGACATGGTCAGCACAGGCAGCGGAGCTAGTGGCCCAAACTCGTGCACTAGAATTGGGAAAAGATAAAAGGGTAAACATTTTTACAGACTCACGTTATGCCTTTGCCACTGTTCATGCCCATGGGTTGTTGTGGAAAGAGCGGGGATTCATCACGGCCTCTGGACAAAAGATTGCCAATGGCCCACAAATAATAATGTTATTGGAAGCCCTCCGGCTACCAAAGGAGGTGGCCGTGGTACATGTAAGAGCCCATGGCAAGGCTGCAGATGAACGCCAGAAAAGGGGAAATGCAAAGGCTGACATGGCAGCTAAAGAGGCAGCACAAACAGGAGGAGAGGCAGCGTTCCAGGGCACGGCCCATGAAGTGTCTTCCTATTTAGAAAATTGTGAAGTAAAATATGGTCCAGGGTCAGATAAGCTAGCCGCTGAACTCAAGGCTAGTAAAAATTCACAGGGATGGTGGATCGTACCGGGAGGGAAAGTGTTGATACCTCGAGCCCTACTGGGAGAGATACTCCACCGATTGCATTCTTCCACTCACATGGGAAGCACAGCAATGGGAGATTTGTTGACTCATCAAATGGTAGCCCCCGGACTTTATTTGGATGCCCAGAGAGTGGTCTCTCAGTGTCCGACTTGCCAGAAGGTGAATCCAAAATCTGCCAGACCACCAGCTCCCATGGGAGGAAGACCGTGGGCTCAATATCCTGGACAAGCTTGGCAGACTGATTTTGCTGAACTTCCTAGATCCGGCCGATGCCATTACCTGTTGGTACTAGTTGACCAGTTAACTGGGTGGGTGGAAGCGTACCCCACGAGAACAGCTACCGCATCTACAGTAGCACGGGTGCTACTCCACGAGATAATACCCAGATTTCTGTTACCTGAGTCTATTGAGTCAGATCAAGGCAGTCATTTCGTGGGGAAAATAGTACAGGAAGTGTCCAAAGCTTTAGATATCACTTGGAAACTCCATGCTCCATGGAGACCCCAGAGTTCAGGCCAGGTGGAACGCATGAATAGGACACTGAAGGCTATGTTGACAAAAATTTGTATTGAGGCTCATTTGAAATGGCCACAGGCACTCCCACTGGCTTTAACTCGTATTCGTAGTACACCACGTAGGGGAATTAAATTATCACCTTTTGAATTGATGTTTGGTATGCCTCCCAGGGTCTTGCCAGCAGGATGGAGGGAACTAGTTACTGTAGAACTTGGTAAATCTGAAATTTGGAAACACGTTATTGCCTTGCAGTCTGTTGTGTCTTCTCTACACAGGTTTGCTGCATCCTTCCAGAGCCTTCCACTTGATGCACCAGCCCACAACTTCAAACCGGGTGACCAGGTCCTGGTACAGAAGTGGAAAAAAGATCCTCTTGCGGAAAAGTGGGAAGGACCCTATCAGGTGTTGCTGACTACGCACACGGCTGTCCGCTTATCAAACAGCGACAAGTGGACCCACTATTCAGGAGTGAGGCCTTTTCATCCGGAGGACACCAACTCCCAGGGTGTGGTCACTCCGGAAGCTGACAACACCCGGGAACAAGAAGCCGACAAGTGGACAAGTGAACCAGTAGGAGATCTGAAGTTACGTTTACACAAATGTGAACTCTAATCTATTTTTTTGGCTACCGTGCATCATGACCCTTCTGAGACGGACTGTTCGATCAGTTGTTAACCGTGAAATGTTTGTACACTATCAGAAATTGGCTATTGCAGACACTTATTAAAAATTTAGAGTAAGAAAGCATCTGAGGGGGGAGTTGTAGTAAAAAGACGTTAGCCCCCATAATTTTGCAGTAATGCTTGAGCAACAACCATATGATAGAAGTGTCTTATGACCATCTTATGACCCTTTTGTGTAAAGATCAGGAGGTCTAATGTCCAAGCTGTGGTTCTCACTGCTTGCCTTGCATTTTGAAATCATCTCTGTCCAGTGCCTTAAGATAAGAAGTTACTAAAGTTTAACTAACTTTGTTGAAATTGCTCTTTTCTTCTGAGCATGCTGCAATTCTACCTTTGAGTGCGCACGTACTAACCCTGATAAGTCACATTAACCAATAACTAGTTAAGTACAGCCTACAAGATAAGACGTCACAATTAGGAACTGGTACTGCAGCCAATAAACTTCTAGTACGTCAAGACTCTGTTGAATGTAAGCTATAAAAATGTGATTCCAGGCCGGACTCATCGTCGGCCCTGATTTGAGCTCTCTGCTCCTCGGTCGAACTGTTTGCAAACAATAAACCTAGATGGACCCAGCCTGTATGTGTGACTCTTTCCTTGAGAGTAATTGAACAAGCCTCCAGGGGAACAAAACTAGCTGTTTTGGCAACAGGTTGGTGCTAGGATCTGTCTGCTGCCATTGCCTGTACTTTTCCCTACTACCAATACCTCTCCCTGACACCCAGCTGCATGGCTAAGTGCCCTAGTATCCAGCTGCAACATGGCTGAAGCTGCTGCTGTCAAATACCATCAAGAAGGCCCCTGTTGTAAGTGGCCAAACATCATCACAATTCCTGAAATTTTAGCTGAGCATCTCCAGCATACATTTAGCTTGTATATGTAATTTCAAGGGTGATCCATTATTTATATATGTTGTGCTGTGTAATTGGGTGCATATCTCTGTGGTGGGAGCCAAGCTGTGGGGGTTAATGAGTTAATGCCTACTCAGTGACACAGGGGCCAGCTAAGAGGAATGATTACCAGTCCCAGGGGAAGGTAAAAGCTCTGAGGGAGAGGAGAGAGAGGGAAGGGGGGCACTGTGGAGGAGGTAGCACTGAGCAACAGGGTCCTTTCTCCATGTCTGAGTAAAGATTGTAGCTGTAAGCTAACCCTTTGTTGACTTTGGTTGTTTAAGTGTTTGCCTTGTTATAGATGTTGTCTTCCTTATGGGGGCAAGTTTGCCCCAGGAAAAAAACCCCAACAGATATGACCTGTTACACCCTGTAACTTCAGTCAATATTTCTTATTGTTTACCATAACTTGCTCCTTCTATAAGAATAGCTGCAAAAACTAACTCTATACTCTGTAGTGACCACTGTTGGCAAATCCTGGCTTTTTAAAGAAAACCACTTCATCTTGATTCTTTTTAATTTCAAAATAGTGGTTATGCCTAGGGGAGTGACTAACTTTCTATAAACTAGTGGACTGTACCTTATGAACAAGCCTGCTTAACCACCAGACAGACTTTTATTGTGGAGTAGATTTTGACTTCAGAATAGAAGGTTTGATTGTTGTAGAAAAGGGCTCCCCAACTTCTCTCTCTCTCTCTATTGGCATCTCTCCCTATTTTCAATCCCAGGGGCCACCTCTCTTCCATTCATGAACGTAGAATATCCCCCTCTTGTCTGCAGTTGTGTAATCTAGTGGCAACTAATGTAGTTGCTTCCACCAAGGAGTAATAATATAAAAGTGTTTATGTAGGGGTTTGGGGTGCTTTATTTGTTTTTAAGGCAATTCATTTTTTTTTCTTTCTGTTAAGTTAATTATGCTGCTGATTCTTGCTCTTCCTTTTATTATTCCTTAACCCATCTGTTTTATTCTTCTCATCTGGAAATGTGACTAATCAGTTATCTACAGACCACCAGTAGATGCTAAACGGACAACTGCTATTCTACAGTTAAGTTGAGCTAGAAATTGCTAAGGCTTGAAAATTATTTCTCTTAAGAGGCATGATGTTACAGTTGGGAGGTTGATATAATATTGATATTGAGTGTATCACCTCTCATAATGTCTCCACATTGGAGAGACAATTCTAATTTACAAAGCCTTTTACTGTTTGTTGAAGCCCCATAAAAAGTGAAAAATATGCTGTTATCATACCAGTCTGCAATTCCACATAGTTGGAACTTCACTGGTGGAGAGGGCCCCCAACACTGATTAGTAAGTTTTGTAGTCTGGCAAGAGAGAGAATAGCTTCAGACTTTCATAACTATGATTATTAGAAATCAGAAGTGATCAGCTAGAGAGCTGCAAGTGGAGTGTAGGAAGAGCTCTAGAAAGGCAACTGTCCTCTTTTCTCATGTTTCTTAGGTGAGGCACTGGTATTGAATATTTGGAGTATGCAAAAACTGTGGCTATTGTCTCTAGTGGGTTATGGAATAGAGAAGATCCCACACAACTTACTGATTCGTTTGATGCACTGGCTGGGGGAGTATTTAGTTGATTGCACAATTTCACAGTGATTACACACTTAATTCATACAACACAATTTTATTTTAAAGTTCTTTGCTACGCATATAACACTGCTTAGCTTTAAGAAATACCACAAACATTAAGAACACAATAACTACATATATCAGAAACAATGCTCCAAATGCATTTCCTTCTCAAACAATGTTATAAGAATTAGTATTACAAAAACAACTACAATTACAACTCAAAATTAAATTTGAATCAATACTATTATTTTTCATAATATACTTACAATCCTAGAATTCTGGGAAGTCAAACGCCTAAATATGCTTTCATTCCTCAGCAGTACGGTTCAATGGGCTGGCCTCAGCAGTGCGGTTCAGTAGGCTGGTCTCAATACTGATAGGACTAAGTCCCCTTTCTTCGGTCCCTTTCGGGTGCTCCGCAGCTTCAGCGTGAACTAAGAGATTTGTGTTCAAGGAGAGGGTGGTTCAGGTGATCAGTCTGATCCGGCCTACACTTGTGATTCTTCCTTCATTGTTCTGCAAGTGAGGTTGCCTCCAAATTGGGACAGTAGGTTACAGTTTTTATTGAGTGAGTTGCTGTCTTGGGCCCCTCCTATCCAAACCTGTGACTACTCCCAAATTTGGGCTTGGATCTTACTCAGCAGATTCTTTTGGTTGGTAATCAGTTTCTTTTCTTGATTATTTTAATTACTTTGGGGAATTTCCTTTCTTTCCAATCTTTTCAAAGGCTCTTGGGGTTTGATCTCTCTGAATGTGGGATGTTTGCTTAAGGGTCATTTTTTATGTTAACTTTATTAAAGGCCTCTAAAGATAAAATTCAAGAGTTAAGACTTTGAGCAAAGTCAGGACCTTCCACACACAGACCAAAACAATGGCCTAGATAAGAAGATAAATCTTGTCTTCTTCCTAAACTGGCTAATGGGCAACTTACAAACATTCAAACTATTTCATTCAATATGACAGCTATCAGCAGCTTCATAGCAGAAGAAATCCATCTTTATAACTGTCCTATCCCCTCTTCTGTGATTTTTTCATCTAGAGCAAGGGGTCCTTCTTTTTATAGGGTTTTACTTACTATAGTATATGAGTACCTCCACAGGTTTTTTTTTGTGTACTTATCTTCACAACACTCCCATTAGGTAGGGAAGTAGTGCTTTTCCCACTTAATGGACCTGCCCAAGGTCATACAGGAAGCTTCTGACAAGTAGGGAATTGAATAAGGATTTTCAGTCTCTAGCTAGTACCTTAGCTACTGCCTTATCTGCCTTACTACTGCCTTAACTACCCTGTTCTAAGCGAACAAGCAACACAAATACAAAAATGTCTATCTTTGCGTACTGATGGCTTCATATAATTGTGTGGGATCTTAGAGCTGTGCACAGATTGGTGATATCTTGTTTTTGATATACTTCTGCCAGTTTATGCATTATCTCCGCTGGATGTATAAGATAATTAATAAATGTACATGCACATATGGTTTAGATCATATGCATGTTATTTACTGTTGTTCTTTTGGTTACTTTATTTTAAATAAACAAACAGTTGTGATGTATATTGCTACACAACTTCTAGAAATACTTTAAAGCGGGAGTTTTAATCTATATATGCTTTGACATAATGGTACTCTGGATGAATCACTTGGCCACTCCTATGGCTTGGTGTCCTTATCTATACAAAGGGAATGATCTGTGGGTAAGAAGTGCCTTTATAAAATAATCTGTGGGAGCATGTTAAAATAATTTAATTCTGTGCCAGCTATTATTGCTACTGAAACAATACTCCCTATTCCCACTAGTAGGCTGGTCACTGATATTTCTTAGCTCTCACATTTTATGCTGGGTTGTGCAGCAAAGGGAAAATATTTACCGTAGTCTCTTCTATATAGAAAAACCTAAAAATCATTGCTAGCCCATTAAACAGGTCTGTCCCTTACGTCTAATCTACTTTTTAGTACTAATATATGTTTTTTGTTTTGTGGTTAGCTTTTTGTTGTTGTTGTTTAATGCAGAGTTTCTGGATTCCATTATATGGTGTTTCTTGGCTTTGCCTATTTGCTTTACTGGAAGACCAGAATTTGATGTTGTTCTGTGATGTCATTTGAGATTCATCTTTGTACCAAGCTAAATTCTTTGAATTGGCCATTGCCTACTTGGTGGAGGACATAAAACCTGGCTTAAGTTCATTCATTTATGGATGGCCTACTATTTTCACTCAATAATGTTAGTTAGTACTTCTATGGTAATAGAAACAGACCATTGATTTTTTGTTTTAGTTTAGATATGGAATGCTAACTTTCCTTCATCTCCCTAAAACACCAGCTTTTTAATTTACCCCTTCCCACCTCAGCACAAAAACCATTCAGACTACTTGGAAATTGTCTGTTCTACCTTTTATATATAGGTATGCCTCTATGCCCATGGAAGTGTGTGGGGGGTGAGGGGGCGAGGCAGGGGGGGGGAGTTTTTGGTAGCAGATTCATCCCTGTATTGACATAGAAGGGGATATGGGTCACATCTCTCCTCCTGAGGAGCTGCTAGGGTTTAGGCTTGTTGCAATGGTGAAGAGTCACTGTGATGACAATGTTGCCTTCTGGCCCCTGTTCTGCAGTAGACAAAAACGACCATATTATAGAGGTGAATTCTCTCGTTTTGGTCTTCAGTGGGTATTCAGATTCTTTCTGTGTCTGTCTTTCTCATTGTCATGGTGTCTGACTGCCAGATAAACTAGTGCTTTTTTTATTTAGTTTGCCTAATTGAACCTAATCTTGTTCTTTTAGGTGTTGGCATGTTTTCCTTATCTTCCCCTCATTTTCAGTCTGTACTTCTGCTGCTGCTGCAAAGAAGTGTCTGTATTTTCATAGGATGGTTTCTGCCAAACCATGGAAACAATCACACACAGCCTTATGTTGACTCGCAATCCTTGGGAGTTGCTGGGATCTCAGTGAACATAAAGGGAAAGTTTTATTTCATTTCAGTAAGTTCACTAATCACAAAGGATAACAGTTAGAAAAGGTATGGTTTTGTTTTGTTTTGTTTTGTTGCAAAGGAATGAGCTACAGCACGGCAGATCACTTTACCTAGTTGCAATATCACAGAAGAGGAATGCTGGAAGTCTGAAAAACCCTTACCAACTCCAGTGGTACAACACATTCATGACCATACATTCTTTAATCTACCCAACCATGATCAGCTCTGGCTATTCATCATGACAAGCCAGCTGCTGAACTAAATTTCTGTTTAGGGGAAGAGGCATGCAATGTAGATGGATTGGTCTGGCAATGGCACACAGACAGGGGACTATTGACACACACATCTCAACATGCCTTGCAAGCTTTCTGGGCTGCCAGAGATTCCCAAGTGCATGGAGGGAAGGCCTGGTTGGCTGACTGACAAAGGACAGTGCCCTCCCTACCCCCACCCTTTGAGAATTTACTATCACAATGACCCCTCCTTCCTGCCCCGCCCAAAGCTTTCTGAAGAGACCTAGAGTGAATCCTCTCTTGTTAATTGCAATTGTGTCAGTTTCTCTGTCCAAATCCCACCCCGGATTCCTACCCATTGTGCACAACCTCACAGACCCAGAAGCTACAGTGCATCCTTGTTGCTCTGTATGACTTGCTGAAGGCTGTGGGACATTATACATACCCATATGCAAATGACCCAGCAGATGTTAGGGCTGGCATACACCTTCCTGCCTAGGACCCAGAAGCCCATCATCCCACACAGGGCCACTTACTAGACCCTATGGCAACCAACTGTCCTGGAATCTGTCGACTACTTCCACCTGGATGAGAAAGTAGTCCACCTGGATGCCTTTGATTCTGGGGTGCTGTGGGAGCACCTCTAAACCATCAAGCAGTGGTTCAGGTCCACAAGACCAGCAGTGACTGGTGAGAGTGGATTGTGCTGGTCACTGAGGATGATAAGCAATGGCTGCAGAACTTCTTCATGTGATGGGCCACCTTCATGGACTGTGTTGCCCAGTGGACCTCTGACATCAAGCAGCAGGGCATCAACATAATGCATTTCCAACTCCAGAGAAGCAAGTCGTCATTACCATCTGGAAGTTGACCACCCCCAAGAGCTTCTGCTCCATCACTAACCAGTTCAGCATAGGTAAGTCCATGACTGGACAAGCAGTCCAAGAGGTGTGTGATGAACTGCTCTGTCCATCTTATCAACCCACAGGAGATCCTCGCTGGCTTGTGCTGGATGGGCTTCTGCAACTGCCTGAGGGCCACTAGGACCCACATCCCCATCCTCAGCTTGGCACTATGAGCTTCATCAATCACAAAGGATTCTTCTCCATCTTGCTGCAGGGCATTGTCAACCACCACGGACACTTTACCTTACCGTCACTGGCTAGGTGGACAGTGTCTGCAATGCCAGGGTATTCTGCAACTCCACCCTTCCCCAGATGGTGAAGAACAGATGTTATGTCCCCAGGACCCCCAATCTCAAAGTGAATGGAGCTGTCATCATCCCACCCTTCATTACCAGGGACCCAGATTTCCCTGTTTTCTCCTGGCTCATGAAGCTCTACACAGGGCATGTGAGCTGCAGGAAAGAACACTTCACTCATTGCCTCTGCATGATTGAGTGTGCCTTTGGCCATTTTAGGACATTCTGGAGGGCTCTGAGCATATGCCCCAGCACAGCCAAGGAATATTTGCCAAGTCTTGCTGCCACCACCCACATCCTGTACAACATCTGTGTTTGGGGGTGGGGATGGGGGGCCTCCTGCAAGACCTGGATGGAGGAGGCATGATATACTAAAGAAATGCAGTATGCTAAGTAAGCAAGGGCAGCAAGCCACAGCATGCCCCTGCCATAATTCATGGGCCTGGGACAGCCAAACTGGCAAGGAGTCCTGGTCTGTCCAGGACTCCTTGTCCAGTGGATTATCTTTGTCCCCTGTCCTATCCATTTTCCATCTGGGCTTTTAGGTAGGTGAGGTCTAACTGGTGCCAACATGGATGCCTAACTGGTGCCAACATGACCCCCAACATGGAACACGGAAACATGGAACCCAAACAGGCACACAGTCTCCCTTATACAACAGAAAATAATTCCACCAAGGCATGGCAGGTAAGAGAAAATGTGGGGGTACTACAGGGAGCTGAAGTTGGGCAGGAGCCACATGGTTACTAGGGGTGTCACAGCTGCCCTTGAGGCCTGGTACTTCTACAGTTAAACAATGGATTTATATGGGATAGTTTGGATATGGATGGTCCTGTCTTGTGCAGGGTGTTGGACTGGATGACTTCTGAAAGTTTCTTCCAGCTCTGCTTCTCTATGATTCTATGGCACTGCCACAAGCCTGGGGATATTGCTTATGACAGCCCAGCCTGAAGAAGGAGGACATTGGAAAACTGAAAGCCATGGGGAGACCAGCACTACAGAACAGGTAAGAAACAATGGGCCCCTTGGGACTCGGAGCAGGGGGGCAGCAAAGGCACCAGTCGCAGGGCTCAAGTGCCTATATACTAATGCTAGGAGCATGGGGAACAAGCAGGATGAACTAGCGCTCCTGCTTGCACTAAACACCTATGACTTAGTGGGGCTAACAGAGACCTGGTGGGATTCATCCCATGACTGGGCGGTACATATTGAGGGCTATAGATTGTACAGAAAAGACAGATCGGGGAAGAAAGGGGGGGGGGGTTGCACTTTATGTCAGTGAGCAATACACATCAACCCTCATCAAGACAGAATCCAAGGTTGAGGAAGTAGAAGGATTGTGGGTTAGGCTACATGGGGGGCAAGGAGAAAGGGATTTGGTGGTAGGGGTCTGCTACAGAACCCCACACCAAGGGGAAGAAATATATGCGGGGCTCCTGAGGCAACTCTCGGAGACCATAAAAGCTAAAGAGGCGGTAGTCATGGGGGACCTAAACTACCCTGACATCTGCTGGGAGACACAGACAGCAAGGTCCCATCGCTCACGCAGGTTTCTAACCTGTGTACAGGACCTCCACCTCACACAGGAGGTACACGGTCCCACTAGGGGGAATGCCATACTGGATCTGGTATTGGCAACGGGATGACATGATAGGGGACCTCCAGATCGGTAGCCATTTGGGAGACAGTGATCACCTAATAATAGAATTCAACATAAGACGTCGAGTGGGTAAGGTAACTAGTAGGGTGAAAGTGCTAGACTTTAGGAAAGCTGATCTCAATGCACTCAGGCGATTAGTCAAGGAAGCACTGCAGAGTAGGAGTTTTGGAGGGATGGGAGCCCAAGAAGGGTGGCTGTGCCTTAAGGAAAAGATCCTTCGGGCACAAAGCAAGACGATCCCCGAGTGAGGCAAAAAAGGGAAAGGGGCCAGGAGGCTTCCATGGCTGACCAGAGAAATCCAGGGCAGCCTAAGGGCCAAAAGGGGAGCACATAAAAAGTGGAAACAGGGTGAGATCACTAAAGATGAATATAACTCCTCTGCTCGTGCTTGTAGGGAGGCAGTTAGGCGGGCCAAAGCTACCATGGAGCTGAGGATGGCAACCCAAGTAAAAGACAACAAGAAATTGTTTCTTAGATATATTGGGAGTAAAAGGAAGGCCCAGGGAGGAATAGGACCCCTGCTAAATGGGCAGAAACAATTGGTGACAGACAGGGGGGACAAGGCTGAACTCCTCAACGAGTTCTTTGCCTCAGTGTTCCTAAGTGAGGGGCACGACAAGTCTCTCACTGGGGTTGTAGAGAGGCAGCAGCAAGGCGCCAGACTTCCATACGTAGATCCTGAGGTGGTGCAGAGTGACTTGGAAGAACTGGATGCCTTTAAGTCAGCAGGCCCGGATGAGCTCCATCCGAGGGTGATGAAGGCACTGGCCAACATCATTGCAGAGCCACTGGCGGGAATATTCGAACGCTTGTGGCGCACGGGCCAAGTCCCGGAGGACTGGAAAAGGGCCAATGTGGTCCCCATTTTCAAAAAGGGGAGGAAGGAGGACCCGGGCAACTATAGGCCAGTCAGCCTCACCTCCATCCTTGGCAAAGTCTTTGAAAAAATTAGCAAGCCTCACATTTGTGACAGCCCAGCAGGGCAAATTATGCTGAGGGGAAACCAGCATGGGTTTGTGGTGGGCAGATCGTGCCTGACCAATCTAGTCTCTTTCTATGACCAGGTTATGAAACGCCTGGACACAGGAGGAGGGGTTAATGTCGTATACTTAGACTTCAGGAAGGCCTTCGATACGGTATCCCACCCCATACTGGTGAACAAGTTAAGAGGCTGTGATGTGGATGACTACACAGTCCGGTGTTTGGCAAATTGGCTAGAGGGTCGCACCCAAAGAGTCATGGTGGATGGGTCGGTCTCGACCTGGAAGGGTGTGGGCAGTGGGGTCCCGCAGGGTTCGGTCCTTGGACCGATACTCTTTAATGTCTTCATCAGCGACTTGGACGTGGGAGTGAAATGTACTCTGTCCAAGTTTGCAGATGACACAAAGCTATGGGGAGAAGTGGACACGCGAGAGGGCAGGGAGCAGCTGCAGGTGGACCTGGATAGGTTGGACAAGTGGGCAGAAAACAACAGGATGCAGTTCAACAAGGAGAAATGCAAAGTGCTGCACCTAGGGAGGAAAAATGTCCAGCATACCTACAGCCTAGGGAATGACCTGCTGGGTGGCACAGAGGTGGAAAGGGATCTTGGAGTCCTAGTGGACTCCAAGATGAACATGAGCCGGCAGTGTGACGAAGCCATCAGAAAAGCCAATGCCACTTTATCGTGCATCAGCAGATGCATGACGAATAGGTCCAAGGAGGTGATACTTCCCCTCTACAGGGTGCTGGTCAGACCGCAGTTGGAGTACTGCGTGCAATTCTGGGCGCCACACTTCAAGAAGGATGTGGATAACCTGGAGAGGGTCCAGAGAAGGGCAACTTGTATGGTCAAGGGCCTGCAGACCAAGCCCTACGAGGAGAGACTAGAGAAACTGGACCTTTTCAGCCTCCGCAAGAGAAGGTTGAGAGGCGACCTTGTGGCTGCCTATAAGTTCATCATGGGTGCACAGAAGGGAATTGGTGAGTATTTATTCACCAGGGCGCCCCCGGGGGTTACAAGAAACAATGGCCACAAGCTAGCATAGAGCAGATTTAGATTGGACATTAGGAAGAACTTCTTCACAGTTCGAGTGGCCAAGGTCTGGAACGGGCTCCCAAGGGAGGTGGTCCTCTCCCCTACCCTGGGGGTCTTCAAGAGGAGGTTAGATGAGTATCTAGCTGGGGTCTTCTAGACCCAGCACTCTTTCCTGCTTATGCAGGGGGTCGGACTCGATGATCTATTGAGGTCCCTTCCGACCCTAACATCTATGAATCTATGGTTAGAATCAAACTAAAGTGTTATCTTTGTCTCCAGACAAGGTTCCTTGGGTGAATTTGATATCTTTTATTAGACCAACCCAAATGGTTGGAGAATAGTTATTAAGCAAGCTTTCGGGTTCAAAAACCCTTCGTCAGGCTAAGGACGCTGCAGCAGTTGCTGCGAAAAGTAAACAAGCCAGGGGCTGGGCTGGGCTGGGGATGACCTGACACCCACGGATGCCTTTTCCATTGCAGAAACTGTTGACTTGGCATTTGCCTTCTCAAGACCCAGCTCAGCGATGTTTTTATTTCTGCCCAATTAATGCCACTCCAGTACAACCCCGCCACTTATTGCCTTCAGGAGCATCACTTTGTTCCTATGCCTCTGGAGGCAAGAGAAGGAGCTAAGAACGATGTGTCTGCCCATGTCTCCCCTACTTCTGAGCTGCTGCAAGCCTACTGCAATCCACACCATCCCTGATGTAACTGGATGGAGCAGGGGGTGGTGGATTGCCAAGAGAGGGGGGTTTGGTAGGTGTTCTCCCAGGGAATGGAGAAGAAGTGAGGGCATTCTTTTTGGGGAAAGAACTGGGGCTACAAGGTGTTTTGAGTGTTCCATGCAGTGAGTGCTTCTACTTTGAGATGCCTTACAACCACAAACTTTTCAGTGGGACTGGCGACTGGACTGGTCAAGTGTCTCCTGAAAACTTCTCTGGGACCTCAAGCTGGGAGTGATTTTTACTTCTGTCCCAGTTGGCTGGGCTTGCTTTCTCTCACAGGACTCCTGCCCTCGTAATGGTGCTGTTTGGTAACAGAGAGGGAGGGGGTAAAACCTTTCTGGTTTCTGGTGTAATGCCATGCCAGCAGTACCTAGCAATCTGTTTTCACATGTTCCAAAATTGAACTTCCTGTCTGCCACCCATCCCCGTGGTGTGGCACAGCACACACGACCCAAACACCTATCATTGCTTTTTAGTCTTTTCCTGCCAAATAAATAATTTTAGTAATTTTCACAGTCTACAATAGGGGATGCAGTTTTCAGTGGTCACCTGCCTGCAAAAAAGGTATTTGATCCAGCCTTGCAATTAAGATCCAGCTAGGATGCAGGGAGTTACAGGCTGGTGAGCCTAATTTCTGTTTCTGGAAAACTAGTAGAAACAACAACAAAGTTCAATGCATGGATGAACATAACTTGCTGGGGAGGGATCAACATGGCATGATTTCCTTTTTAAGAAAGCCTCCCCAATCTACTAAAGTTCTTTGAGGGTGTCAATAAGCAGGTGAGTATGGGTGATCCGGTAGACATGGTATATATCTGGACTTCAAAAAGCCTTTGACAAGGTTCCCCTATCAAAGGTTCTGAAGGAAGTTAAATAATCATGGGATTACAGAGAACATCCACTCATGGATTAGAAATTGGTTTAAAGATAACAGAATGAGTATAAATGGTCAGTTTTTGGGGTGGAAAGAAGTTAACAGTGGGGTCCCCCAGCATCTGTTGGGACCAGTGCTGTTTATCATATTTATAAGTGATCTGGAAAAGGGGATTAAGAGAGAGAGGGCTAAAATTGCAGACAACATAACATTATTTGAAGTGGTAAAGACCAAGGAAGACTGTGAGCAACTACAGAAGAGTCTATTGGGCAAATGGGAGATAAAATTCAATGCAGATACGTGTAAAGTGGTGCACGTGGTCAAAAGTAACCCAAACTATACATACACTGCGATGAGCTCTACATCTAGCTGTTACCACACAGGGAAGAGATTTAGGAATCCTAGTTAGCTAAAAGCATCAGCTCAGTGCTAGCAGCCATCAAAAAGCCAAACAAAATATTAGGGATTATTAAGGGAGTTGTAAACACAATGGAAAGTATTGTTAATACCCCTTTATAAATCTACGGTATAGCTACACCTTGAATACTTTGCCCAGTTCTGGTCCCCACATCTCAAAAAAGTGTATAAAAGAACTAGAGAAGGTACAAAGAAGAGCAATGAGGATGCTTGGTGATATGGAGGGGCTTCAATTTGAGGAGAGACTAAAGAGGCTAAGCCTAATCAGTTTAAAAGACAGATGTTGGGGTGAGGGGGTAGGGTATGATAAGAGTTTACAAAATACTAAACAGTGAAGATAAAGTAAATAGGGAGTTATTATCTCTCGCAATACAAGAGCTAGGTTTCATAAAGGGAAACAGGTAGGTAGTAAGTTTAAGACTGTCACTAGACAGGGTCCCCAGGGATGGCCATGGGACCCCTAGGGCCCCTTGACTGCCAATTTGGCCCAATGGGCACCCTACTTCTTTCCTGCCATGTCGTCTTGGTACCAATTATGAATAGGGAGTCTGCCCTCAAGTTTAAGTTGGGTATGGTCGTGCTGGACCCTGTGGGTTCTTGGACCCCTTTTGGGTCCTGCACAAAAATGGTTGCCTCTTGGGGCACCTTCAGCCTTATGGGCTAGATGTGTGGCTCCAAGCCTCCCCTATACCATGCCCCAAGCCTCGCAGATGGCATTCACACAGTGTCCCTCTGAGGCCTTGGTTTGATTTGGCCTCTGGTTGTCACTGGGCTCTCCACAGCGCCGCCCCCCCCCCCCTCAGCCTGTGACAAAGACTAACAAAAGGAAGTTTTTTTTCACACAGCATGTCATTTGATTGTGTAATTAATTGCCACAAGGTGTTGTAGAAGCTGACAATTTAGCCAGATTCAAAGAGGCATAGGATAATTCTTGGAGGAAAGGTCTATTCATTATACCTGTAGCTATTGAGAATGGGAGTTAGGGGTACAGCTTCTGAATCAGAACTTCCTAGACCTTAATTGCTGGAAGCTGCAAGTGAGAAGAACAGAGGGGAAAAACCCTTGTCAGTTCACTCTCCCTTTCAGAATCCACTCTCTACCACTGTGTAACACAGGCCTATTTGGTATGCTCTGATGTCATGAGCATCAGCCCATCATGAAATCTATAAGCCCCCTTAAGAAGGGAGGCCACTGGGGACATATCAACTAATTGCTTGGAACAAAAAAAAATGAAAACAATAAAACAGGAAAGGGACTGAGGTCACAAGTTAATAACTAGGGTATTGGAAGTGTACACTGAACAGAGCACAGCAGCCTTGGAGGTCAGAAGGAGTCAAGGGAGCCTGTGGATGCTGACCGGTGAAACTATCCAGAGACATGAGTGTAGGAGTGCCAGGAAAGCAGCCCCGCACTTGCCCAGGTTCCTTCTGGCCACAGCCTCCTTCCTGGTCTTATAGATGGCTAGCTTGGCCGGAGCCAGGAGGACACTGACCAGGAGGTCTGGGGACTTGGGGCCATGGTTGGGAAGTTTAAAACAAAAAAGGTGTGGGGAGAAGCACAGCCAGGCAGTTCTGGAGGAGATGGAAGAGGGGTTGCAACCTGGTGCACTTGAGGTAGGCGTGTGCCAGGGTCTATCTCTGTGGGCTAAAGGGGCAGGCATCGGGGTGTCCATAAGGCATGCCAGATACATGCCCATGGAGATTACTCCATGGAGGAGCCACCAGCTGAGGTCCCTGCTGGCTTGTATGATCAGGGTAGAATACAGACTAGTCCACCAGGATCCTCACCTCCACCCCTGTCCTCACCTAGGGTGTACCGCCACTTGTTGTTGGGGTGGGATGTGAGGACAGGATGATGGATGGTACAGAGTATGAGTGTGTAGAGCTGGTGGTGGTGGGCCATTTAAAAGTGGACCGGTATCGTATCCCCTAGCCGCTGAAGTGATGGGGTGGGGAGCACTATGGGGCCTGCTAAGGCAATGTCTCCACAACAAGCTCCAGAGGGCTGGGGGGCATTGGGGGGTGGGGACGGCCCTCGCACAAGACCTGGTCGATGTAGGCAAGGGCAGCAGGGCAGCCACTATGTCCTGGATTATGAACCAGGGAGCATGCAGCACGGGCAGCTCCAAGTGCTGGGCCAGTGCAGAAGGATCTGCCCACCCCTGCCTATCATAGTCCATGTGGTCTCTGACATGAGTGGTGTGGATCAGGACTATCCTCTGGGGCACCCAGGGCACCTCCATTGCCAGCATCACCAGCTGCAGCAGGGGCTTGGTGAGGAGGTCAGTGCCCTGGATGACTGTCCCTGGGAACCTAGAGGCAGAGACCAACCTCCAGTCTTTGAGAAGGTCCTGATAGAAATCCAGCAGCTCCTCCAGGTCCTGCTTGGGGAGCCCTTGCAGGTAGAAGAGCTGCCAGTTGTCTCTGAACACTTGGCGGTGGCGGAGGAAGGCACCGCTGATCAAGTTCTATGTTGCCTGGCTACCAGCCCTGTAGAGGAGCCTCTGCAGGGTCTGAAGGCTGAGGGTGTGGATTTGGCTGTGGAGGCAGACCAGGCCTTGCCTCCCCTCCTGCAAGGGGAGGCTCAGGACACCCACAGAGACCCAGTGCCGTCCTGGCCAGAAGAATTCAAGCACCCATCCCTGGAGATGTGGGCATTGCTAGAGTGGTGAAGCACCGCCAGAGCATGGACAGGATAAAAAACAGGCTGAAGATCTCTTTTCCATAGCCAGACATGAATTCCCAACCTTTCTCTTACTAGCTTAATTCTCGTGCCCTTTAGACACAGAACAGGCTGCCCTTAAAGGCTTTTTAAGGAAAGAAATGCAGGAATAAAGCCTGCCAGAGACAGGGATTGAACCCATGTTCTACCAGTTAAATCACAGGGCCCCATAGTGTGATACACAGTACTGGGACCTAGGACCTATGTTCTGATCCAGTAAATGGCAGTTCTTGCGTTCTTACTGAAGGGCTGTCCATGTGTATCTAGGTGGGGTTGAGATTTTTGTTCAGGGTTGTTTAGACCCAGTGGGGTTCTGGCTGTGAAAAAAAGGTGGCCCAGAAGTGGCTGTGAAGGGAGGTGAGGCAGGCACAGAGCAATGTGTCCCACATACTGTGATGTTCCTCTTTGTTTATTCTTCCTCTTGCAAAAAACAGAGACAGGAGCCTGAATGGGGAAGGGCTGCTGCCTGGAGGTGGAGGGCCCAGCTGGAAACTTAACCCAGTTAAGGAACAGTACCACTGAACTTCCCTTTAAGATCATAACCAAGCTCCCCTGGCATGGTAGGCGATTAAACCAAGGGAGAAGATCATAAAAGAGACTGGGGAAGTGCAGGATGAGCCTACAGATAAAGTCCACAAGGTGACCCTTCAGGTCGGTCCTGTCACAGTCTTATTCTCTCTTGTGACCAAATTCTCCGCTGTTGTTAATTTCAGTAGAGCGGCACTAATTCACACAAACTAATGAACTGCCCCATTGACTTCAATGGGACTAGCATGTGTTGCCACAATATTTGGTTCTTAAAGTTTTAGCTGTTGGAATCACATTAAACAGATCATCTCATCTATCAAAAAAATCTTTAGCTCATGATTTTGAGGGAAAGCTCTAAAGTACAAATTCTCTGAGGCAAAAAGGGAAAAAAAAATCATAACAAAACCAGGAAGAACTCAAAACTTATTCTGCCTAAACATGCCATGATTTTTAACCCAATCCTGCACCATTTTGTGGTTTCACTCATAAGTTTTTTTTAATGCCTGGGGCTGCCAAGGCTTAGTAAAATGTTTTCCGGTCTGGGAACTAATACTACTTATTTATGTGGTGTCTTGTTACCACAGCTTCTTACAGAACCACACTGTGAAAATTTGCTACAGCATGGATTAGATAAAACCCTTATAACAGCACATCTCCACTACTACTGGTATTAGTATCATGCCCAATTGTCTAAAGGTCATCAACCTAACCTTTACATATTTCTTATGATTGTTAACGATTTCTTGTAAATTGGTTTGACCTTGCTTGTCTGTCCAAAGGAAAATGTTGATCCTGAAGCACGGATTACTGTCACGCTACTGAAAGGTACAAAAAAGGTTGTAACTGCAAGCATAGGGTTTTGCAGTCCTTCCCAGCCTGATACTGCAAAACAAAGCAAAGATATCAATAACCAATTTTATGCTTTACAATACTGCCAGCGTTCTGTTCTGCTTCTAGCATATATGTGAACGTTTGTGGGTGGGAGGGGATGGGGGGAGAGGAAGTGGTGCCTTTTTTTGAAACAATGTACCTTATTTTGAAAAAAGAGTTGATCAACAAAGCTATTACCTTAAACCCACAGAAGGATTTAAGCTAAAACGATTCATGATGCATGTTAGAGAGGTACAGCTTACCATCTTTCCAGATCAAACTTTATCAGTTTTTTTTTTATTACAAAAGCCCTATTTTTCAGATGTTTATAATCAAAAGGTAGTGAGGACCAATTCTGGCCATGTGCTGGTTAGCTGGGAGTTAGAAGTTTAAAAGAAATGAAGAAACATCTTTCTCTCTCGCAAGTACACACAGAAAAAAACACCTCCTGTTAGCTAGTTTAAAATCCACATTTGTGAGGTTAGCTATTAGCTTTGGACCAAATTCCATATATGTAGAATTTCAGAAGCCTTTTTTCTTTCTTTGTTTTTTGTTTTTTTTAAATTGAACCTATTTGCTGTTTACTACTCTATGGGCATGTCTACATGAGATGCTAACTGTGCAGTAGCCAAATGATGCTAAGGAGTAGCGCATCACAGCGCCAACAGTGCTAATACAATACTGTACAGTATTATTAGACTAATGTACAATAGCATCATTTGAAAGACATTTGCCAGTACTACTGTGCAGTAACTCTGGTTACTGAGGATTTATTTAGCATTTGATTATACAAGTACTAAATTAATGCACAGTAAACACTGTACAGTACCATCTTGTGTAGATGCACCTACTGTATAGTTTCTACTGTAACCTTAATAAGAATACACTGGCATAATGAGTTCTTGGTGACCTTGTAATTATTCAGGCATTATTCTATTAGTAGTTTTCATTGAAGACTTGATTATACCTGGATACTTCAACATCCACTCCCTCTTTTGCATACTTCACCATGTTCCTTTCTTCTACTCCCCACCTAGATATAGGGGGAAGGGGTATACTACTGAAGCAATATAGAGGTAGGTATACTCCTTCCATGACAAGAAAAGGGGTGGGACAAACGAATCTTTGTGTAGGGTATATTTGCTTATGAAACTAAAATAAATTCGCTCCTTTGGAAATGGTGTGCACAGCTCTCGGTCTTTTAATGGGAGTTGTGAACAAATTTCAGCGAGAAAAAAAGGCTTCTCAAATTGTGGACAATGACTTCTCAACCAGCTGCTGTGGCATCCTGGGATGCTGGGAGATCCCTTTTTAAGGATGCTACTGAGTGGTGTGCAACATTAGTACTGTTAGTTCTACAAAAACCTACACATGGGGCGTGTCTACATGAGATGCTTAACTTTGCATTAGCTTAGCTTACTGCAAAGTAAACACATGTGCCTACATGTGCACATGCTTACTTCACAGTAAACCTCCCTAATTCTGAGTCAGGCACAGCTGTTGAACTCAGACTAGTGGGCCGGGTGGAACGTCACGTGGGAGCTGGGGGGGAGGGGGGTTGCAGCCAGCTGGGCACTCCAGCTGGGAGTGGGAAGCTGCAAATGCCCCAGGCCTCCCCCCCCAGCCCCCCCCCTCCCCGCTGGCTGCAAAACCTCCCTCCCCTACCCTACCAGTCTGAGTTCACCAGCTGTGCCTGTACTGAGTAAATGTGCTACCTGCAAATGCAAATAGCAGATTTATTCATCTTTAGTAATGGTGCCGTAGCATTTGTGTAGATGCCTGACTGGGAGCAAAATCTGCTCCCGGTCAGTCATCCACCAGGGGGCAGGAGATAGCTCCCTACCCCCTGGAGCTGCCTGCTGCCAGAGTGGGCTCCACAATAGGATCCCAGGCAGGGACTATGTCCCCTTGACCCAGCAGCAAGGAGCTCCCAAGTTCCCTGCTCCCAGATTGATTTCAGAGTGGGGACTGGGAGATCCTTATCTCCCAGCCTGAGCCCAGCTGTGTGCACAGTTGTGGAACCAGTGCTGGGAGCTCCCTGCTGGCAGGGGCTGGGGAGTTTGTTCCCTGCCTAGCTCTACAAGTGAGGACTGTGGGTGGGGGGGGGAACTCTACAGCCTGTTTTCCACCCCCCCGCCCCCAGCTCTGAACCCATGGACATGGGCAGGGAACAAGCTCCCCAGCCCCTGCTCTGTATGCCTGGGTGGGGACAATGTCCCCCTGCCCTGGCAGCAGGGCACTTCCAGCCTCTGCTCCCTGATTACAATTGTGGAGTGGGGGCTGGGAGCTTCTTCTCAGCCCCCACACCGTGGTCACAATTATGATTTGGGGAGTGGGGGCTGGGAGCTCCTTTCATGGGGACAGTTCTCCGCCTAGCCTGGAGCTGGCTGGGACCTGCCCTTGACTGGGATACTTCTCAGCCAGCCCCAGGCTGTGTGGGAAAGTATGTGCAGCCTGGAGGTGGCTGGGGACTGACCTGTTTTGGGCAGCCCCCAGCCAACTCCGGGATGTACGTGCAGACTTCTCTGTGCAGCCCAATGCTGACTAAGAACTGTCCCAGCCCTGTGTTCCAACCAGGTGATTAAGGCACAGGGTTTGGAAAGAGCTGTAGAGATAGGGTAAGTCCCAGCCCCCTTCCCCAATCTGCTGGTGGGGCAGTTAGCAGCGAGCAAGCAGCCCCACTAGTGGATTGGGGCAAGGGGTCAGAACCTCCCCTGCAGCTCTTTCTAAACCCCATGCTCCTGATTGGGGAGTGTGAGTGGGTGTCCTGGATCAATCGGAGAGATAACGTAATTTGACTGGGCTTTTCATCCTAGCAATTGTTCTCACTTGCCATGACTTTGATAGGTGTTAGTATGCAGGGTAGCTTCTGATCCCAACTAATACCAAAGTGACTCTCTCTTTTTTCTTGGGAGCACTGCCGCTGGGTAAGACTGGCAAAACCCTCCCTCTATCCAGTCAACACCCCTGTGCATTCAGGTGCAACTATCAGGGGAAAACTCGGGTTCTCACCCATACACCCTGTTCCCCCTCTCAGCTTGCTTGCTCTCTTTTCTTGAAGCAAGGAATTGTAAATCAAACTATTGGACAGCTGCCGGCTTTTAATTTGCTCTTTCTCTCCGTCCAGAGAGATCTGGCTTACAGCCGGGCAAAATTATGTAATCAGTTCTAAAGAAAACGTCCCTACGCAGTAAGTGTCAACAAAAGTCCCTAATTGGACAAGGGTTCCTGTTCTGCAGCGTCTCTGCTGAACTTCTGTTTCAGTGCAGCACCCTACCTGACAGTTGCTTTCTTCGGGCACACTGCCCACTCTGTTTTTGTGCCTCCACACGAAATGGCTGTCACTGAAGATTGCTTCAGGCTCTGGCTCCAGCTCTGGCTCCTCTCCCTTTCTGGGGAAAACACTGAACAAATACAGCTCCTCTTATAGGAGCTGAGTCAATTGATGCTTTTTAAAAATGCCGCTCTCTGGAACTGCGGACGCTTCCAATGCTGGTGGAAATTATGTCATCTCCCCAGCCATTCACTCAGTGTCTGGTAAGTTTCCTTGTGTGGCCTTCCTCTGTGACAGGGTCATGGGCTCCCTGTTACAGGGAGCCAGGGCCAGGAGCTCCCTGCTGCTGGGGCAGAGGGACATTGTCCCCACCCCAGCAACAGGGAACCCCCCAAGGCCAGGAAACAGATGTCTCTTGACCCAGTGCTCCATGCTAGTCCCTGAGCTAGCACCCAGGGGGAGCCCGGAGCTCCCCCAGAGGCAGCAGGGGCCCTTTGCAGGGCTGCAGGGAACTGGGTACAAATGTACTCCCTAATCCCTGCATGTGCAGACACCTACCTAAAAACCCTTACTCTGCAGTATCTTACTGCACAGTAAATCTAGTAAATGCATGCGTAGATGTGCCAATGATTGACCAGATAAATCCAGATATTTAAAATAGGAATTGATAGCATCAAAAACTTTCTGACTTGCTGTAGTCTTTTTGAGTTCTTGCTGTGGTCTTTCTGAGATTAACAAAAGAACTGCTCTATTATTTTTTCCAGAGGTTGAAAAAAGAGTGAAAACTAAAAGGTGGCATTTTCTGAGGGGTGCCTTGAGTGTAAAAAGGTTGAGAACCACTGGTCTAGGTAGCCCTCATAAGTGTCCATTTCTTTCTTTATCTTCCTTTTGAAGCTGACAAGACTTTGTGGTAAAGAAATAAGAAAGATATGACCAAATACCAACGTGAGAGCAAGCCGTGCTCATAGCATGGGGAGGAGGAGTGATGGGCGCGGTTAGCAGCGTTCCCGCTCGGGCTGATTGGCAGGGGGCAGGCAGACGCTCCCCGGTTAAAAGGGGAGCGCGTCAAAACAACAGGGGGGACCTGCATAATATCAGAGAGGACTGATCACCCTCGCCGGAGGTCCTGCGTCCGCAAAAACCTGGACGGCCCCATCACGATTTGGTATACCACCCGAGTATGCTCAAGAGCTCCCGAGGAATCGGCGAACTAGATTCCTGACACAGCTGTACGAGATTGTTGCCTGAAAAGTGAGTAAAAGCGATTTTCTTATCTCACTGCCTCCCCGGTGTGTTTCTGTCAACGGAGGGAAAGACAGAAGAAGGAGGAAAGGCCCAAACCCTTTTGTCCCCAACCTACTCGAATAGATTGGGCTCAACCACCCATAGTTAGGTTGCACAGACTTAAGATAATGGAGACCTGTCTCCTGGCAGATTTTCATAATTGCTTTAGTCAGTTTTGCATTGCAGCAAATTTCATTTACCTCATGGGAAAAAAATAATTTTTCATTTTTTCCGTCAAAATTGCAGATTACCTTGAAGCTGCCACGCTTTGCTTGAATTGTGAGAGGCAAGGATCCAAAGGAGGAATGTCACTGTAAAATGGCAGCTAACCCAAGTCCTGTGTAAAGTCTTTTTCTGTTCAGTCCAAAGCCTGTCAAGACCATGAGGGATGAGAGTGTAACTCCCTTGTACTGAGAAGGGAACGTTCCAAAATGCATCCATCTTGGGTAGGTCACCAAGACCTTCTTGAACATGCTTGGTGGGTAAATGGTAGTAGCTGATGGCCATGTTGGATGTACCCATGGGGAGTGCTGGGAGGGGACTCTCCCTGAGAAGGGGCAGGGCCTGGTGGACTGAAACTATCCTTTTGGAGACCACTGACTGATCAGAGCTGGATGAGATTTGGCTCCTGCTGTTAGAGAGACATGTGTCTGAGCACCACCAGGGAGGAAGAAGTGACACAAGTGCCTTGAATCTCCCCAGAGGGTCCAGAGAAGGTGGATTCCATCTCCTGCTTACCAAAATCAGAATACAAGGAGCATGAATGACAGTGAAGCTGGTCATATGTATTATATATTATTTTGTTTTTATTTTAATGTTTTCCTATGTAAGTTTTATGTTTATTGTCCATTTCTTATTATAGTAAAAAATATTTTTTTTTGTTATTCACTGAGGAATGTATGATGTCAGGTATCTCACAGTAGGTGATGCTGGTTTTTTAGGTGTGTATAATGAATCCAGAAGGGTTGTGCATTTGACACTGGATAGCTGTGTCTAACCAAATTCATAAGGCCTCTTGAAAGAGGCACATACTTCTGCTGGATTTACTTTGCATCATTTCTATAAATCAGGAGGTACATTATCACTTGTTACTTATTTTGTCAAAGGTCTGCAGCAAAATCCTTGTTTAGTAAGATGTTTCTGATACTAAGGAGACCCTGCTTTGTCTTGTTTTGTTTTTTTCCCTTCCACCGTTTTGAGTATCACATTATCCTAAATCTGGTCATTGGTAAACTGTATCTAACATTCTCCTTTCACTAATCACAGGTACAAATGAACAGCACTAGCAACCAAGGCCTAATTTCTATTCTGTCCTTAAATACCAACCTAAGTGCCTTACATTGACTCAGATGCATCTGTGTATTTGACACTGCATGGCTATCTGTGCATTTGTGTCTAAGCAAATTCTTAAGGCCTCTTGTAAGAGCTATTTTGTACACATGCATACCTCTGATGGCATCCAAAAGTTAACACAAAGGTTGTGGAATCCTCCTTGCTCCTTTTTACAATTTAGTCTTAAGGCTAAAATGAAGGCTGTATTGTGTTATCTCTCTGGTAGGCAGTCATTGGCTGCTGGGCTGGCTGGAAGCTGACCGCACATAAAAAATAGTCTTAAACCAGAAGGAAAGACAATACAAAGTTTCTACAAGCTGATTGATGAGCTTGTAGATTGTCCTGATCCTAGTGCCTGTTTTTGGCCCTATTTGTGTGCTTCTGATATTTGTGTTTAGTTTCTGACCTCTGTATTGCTCCTGAGTATGACTCTTGACCCTGCTATGATCTGTGACTCCTGACTGGCTTTCTGACCCTGCCTTATTTTGAGGTTTCTTTTTTATGTCTTCATGTGCTTTTGTGGTAGAATCCATATCTGCCACATAGGAGACATGGGTTTGATTCCTGGAGATGCATGTAATTACGGCCAGTGAGGCACCCAACATCTGGATTCAGTCTGGCTTGTATTCTGCCTCAATAATTTAAAGAGGGGATGGAAGGTCTGGGCAGCCTTCACTCCTGCCTAGGTGTATGCACCAAAGGTCTGGGTGACCTATTATGCATGCACCATTATACAGAAAATTGATGGTTGTCTACCATTCTGTCCTCTGACCTTAGCTTATTTTTGCCACACTGGATTTGTGACCCTGGCCTGCTCCTAACTTTAAATTTGGCATTCAGACTCATGCTGTGATGCTGTCCTGATTCTTGGCTCTGGTCTCCTAAGAGAGGTGCTTTAAAAAAGTAGAGCTTTTAACCATTTCTAAGAACTTCATCATGGTGGAATAGGATTATACCTAGATGCTTTATACATAGAATAGGATCTGACCCGAAGTATTTTGCTTTAGGATACCATATAACACATACTTTTTATTCTTGCTTTGTCTAAGACGAACCAAGTTTGATCACCACAAGAAGAAATGAGAACTGCCAAGCCTCTATAACCAAGTTATTCCCATTGGGTCTCCACCTTATGGAAGTGTTCCTCTATTCTTTTAGGGACCAGGTCTCATCTGTGGGACATAGCTGCTGCAGCAAGCATCATAATGTAGACTTTCTAGACAAATCCCCCTCCCTCTCCCTCCTGAAACAAAATAGAAACTAATCTTCAGTCAAAGAAAGTGTCTATCCACTGATACCATACCTGAGCCCTGTAACCAAAGTACCCTTATTTTTGTGTGTACAGTCTAAAATGAGAATGCTTGAGATTTTGCCAGTTCATATCATATCCAAACTCTGTAAATATATTTTTAAGGAAAATTGCATTTTAAAATATAGGATACACAATTTGCAGCACCCTTTGTCAACTTAGCTCACAGCTGCGAATGTAAATCATAGCTGCTCATCTGCAAGATGCGTTCTGTTCTGTCCTTATAAAAGCTTTTGTTGTAGGACAGAAATAGCTCATTTTAGCACATTGTTCTGGGGGAAAATATGGAAATGCAATCTAAATTCATTGTAACTTAATGCACAGAGGCTTTGAAAATAAAGGTAAAATATTTAATGTCCTGTATACTCTGTGCCTACAGTTGTGCTAGCAATAACATTCTAGTATGGTTTCTCTGACTAAAGGGAGCTGGGCTAACTGACTGCATACCATTCCAACTATTCAGTTAGAACTCATTTGAGAGCTGGTTTGCATAGGGGGGAAAACTGGTACAACCAACAGCCTTGAGCTGCTTACCTGAACTATGGGTCACAGCACAGAAAGCAGGCAAGAGGATTTTCTCTTGTGTTGCTGTTCCTTCCTGCATATTCAGGAAGGATCATGGATCCCCAGGCCCAGAAGGCCAGCCAGCACAGTTGAGTGACATGGAGTGGAAACTGTCAGGGAAAAGGGCCAATGAATGCTGTTTCCTTTAGAAATGAAGAGAGAAAATGGACTGTTATTGCTGAGCCACAATGCAATCCCCATGCTGTCCTTTACTCTGGGCAGACAGATGCCAATCTTAGCTCCTAATGACCTACAAAGGGTTTCAAGTTCCTGCCTTTTTGATGGTTGTGTGCTGTCCACAATGTCATTCAGGCCCTTGTCCTGGGTGATGACAGTTAATTTAGAACATAACAGTATGCACAAGGAGTTGAAATTATTCTTTCCAGTGGCCATTACCCAGCATTTGTCAGCATTGAATTACATTAACCATTGCACTAGCTTATTGCCTAGTTTTGCCATGCCCTCTAGAATTCTTTACAATCTTCTTTTGTCTTCCCTCACCTAAATAATGTTGTGTAATCTTCAAACTTTGCCATCTTACTCTGCACAAGTGCCTAAAGTCATAAAGACTTCCTCATCGCTAGTGGATACACACAAAACAAAGATCTTTTTGGATGAGGTTTAGACAGTATATTCCAGATCAAGTTTTTACATCTACCTTATGATCCCCTGAATTTGAGACGCATTTATAATGAAACCACTATGTTTTATCAGTTAAATTTGAATGGTGGCTGCCTAAGACAAGGAAGCGGGATTTTTTTATTATTGAATGTGTGGTCACATACATAGTGCTGTGAAAAAGAGGATTAATCTCAGGAGTAGGACTTATTTAGCCCAGATGAAGCACTATAATCACCTAGATCTCATGCAGACATTCAGTTTCTTCTGGCAGAGTAGCTGTTCTCCCAGAAGAAACCACAAGTGTACAGATGTTTAGGTTTTTTCTCCCAGGGTAAAAATGGCCACTCCAGGAGAAAAATAACTTGGGAACAATCAGGGTTAAATCACCCCAGGAAAGTTTCTCCTGGGAGAGTGAAATTCTGTACATGCAACTCGTTCTCTCAGAAGAGAACATGGTCCTTTAGTTTTTTCCCCTCCCTACCAGGCAGATGGTATGTTTCTCGCTGGTAGCAAGAGGAGGAAATGGAAGAGGCATGAGGCACCAGATCCTGCTCTGGGAAGGTAACTGAGCCAGAGGTGCCTGTATAATTGGCTTGCTGGGGGTTGTTTGGTGGGTTTGTGTGCTTGGGTGTGTGCTCTGAGAAGCTGAGTGGACTGATTGCTAATTGATTGCTACCTGGGTGTGACAAAGGGCCCTAACAAAGGGGCCTAGTCAGTTCAAGCCCAGAAGAGGTATATAAGGAGGCAGCCCAAGCAACCAAGGGTACAGAGAACAGGGAGATGCAAACAGGGTTTTGCCATCCCTTTCTTTGAAGGGGAGCCTGAAAGGTAAGATTCTTTGTTTTATCTATTTAATTAAGACTGATTAACTATGTTGTTTTATTTTAGCAGCTAGACCAAGAATTAAGTCCCTTGTTTTAACTAGAGTCTAGAGTAAGGCATGGGTGACTGGTGCCACCTTAGTTAGTGGGGACACGTGCCCCCCCCCCCCCCCAGCAAACAGTCAGCGACCAGGGGGGGTCCCCCCTGCGGCTGATCACGCTGACCGGCAAGCAGCTACGGTGCTTCCGTGAGTGGGTGCGGCACTTCATCAGGCGCTTTCACTCCCCAGCCAGTGTTCACAGGGAGGGCACTGGTGTTCCCGCTTGCCCCCCTATCTGCTGCCTAAGTGGGGAGCATGGGTGCACCTCCTACATGTCGCCACTGGAGTGAGGGGGAGTTTGCTTGGAAACCCTCTCACATTCCTTTACTGTAAGCTTGCTGAGAGGAAAGAAGTTATAGGGAAAAGGGAACCCTTCAGATCAAGGAACAGAAAACAGGCCAGCTACAGAAGAGTTTGCTAGGGAAGATCTGCTTGGAAAGAGAGGAACAAAGTGAGAGGCAGCAGATCAAAAACCCCAGAGGCATGACTGGAGGACGTCGCAAAACCAGAGCCACTGCCACTTCCAGCTCTTGCTCTTCTTCCACCTGTGAGGTGTCTGTCCAGGCAGGACCACACACTATTGAGACTTCCACCCAGGTCCTGGATTGGTGCTGTTCAGACTGCAGCTTGCAGATTCCTTCTAGTGTCAGCCAGGGGGGAAGTTCCTGCAATGTGAGCAGTGCCTTTGGGTAGTGTCCCTTGGGGAGAAGGCTAGAGGAGGTAGCAAGGTTCTGAAGCATCCTCCATCCTAAGGATTTAATCAATTCCATGCTGGAGGAAAGCTCTAGGACTGTGGAGGAAGGACTGGCAGAGGTGATACTAGAACATTAAGAGGGCATGGTCTACCAGGAAGGTGGAAACTGGAAGCTTCCATCTTCTGGCACCAAGAAGTTGCCATCCCCATGTGCAGTGGTTTTCTTGGAGAACAGATATAGAGCGCTAGCAACAGAGGAGGAGAGCATTCAATTGGTGGAAGAGGCCAGGCCAGGAATCCCCAAGGAGGGGAGGATCACAACCACTGCCCTGAAGAGGAAGTGATGTGTGGTGGTAGTAGTTGGAGACACCCCTACTGTGAGGGATGGAGAGAATCATCTGCTGGCTTGGCCTGCTGTTCCAGGAGATCTGCTGCTTGCCTGGAACCTGGATCCGAGATGTCGTGGGAGGATTACTGAGACTTGTCCAAGCCTCTGACTACTATCCCATATTGCTCATCCATGTGGGCACCAGTGATACTGCCAGAGGTGACCCTGAGCAAATCAAGAGTGACTACAGGACTCTGAGCACAAGGGTGAAGGGGACAGGGGCACAGGTCATGTTCTCCTCAATCCTTCCAGTCAAGGGGAAGGCCCCTGGCAGGAGCATGATCCTCCAGATCAATGCATGGTTGTGCAGGTGGTGCCACCAGCAGGGATTCAGCTTCTTTCACCTGGGAAGTTGTTCCAAGAAGAAGGCTTTCTAGGAAGAGGTGGGATCCACCTGATGAAGAGAGGGAAGAGCATCTTTGCAGACAGGCTTGCTAATCTAGTGAGGAGGACTTTAAATTAAGTTCACCAGGGGATGGAGAGCAAATCCCTGAGGTAAGGGGGGGGGACCTGGAGGAAGCAGAAGCAGGAGCAGTCAACACAGGAGGCCTCCTCATTCTTCCTGAGAAAGTAGGGAAATTAGCTAGTCACCTCAGGTGCCTGTACACAGATGCCTGGAGCCTGGGAAACAAGCAGGAAGAACTGGAAGTCCTTGCACTGTCCCGGAACTATGATGTGATTGGAATAACAGAGACTTGGTGGGATAGCTCGCATAACTGGAGCACTGTCATGGATGGGTACAAACTGTTAAGAAAGGACAAGCAGGGGAGAAGAGGAGGAGGAGTTGCACTGTATGTAACAGAGCTGTATGATAGCTCGGAGCTCCAGTATGAAACTGGGGATAGATCTGTTTGTAAGCCTTTGGGTTAAGGTTAGAGGGGAGAGCAACAAGGATGATGTTGTGGTGGGTGTGTACTATAGATCAGCATTTCTCAGCCCATGTGTCACAACCTAAAAGTAGGCCACAAGAATATATGAATGGGTCACAAACAAACTTAAAAAATGGATTCTGCTTTTCAAAGAGAAAACTGTGGGAAATGGTATTTTTCCATTGAAGGCTGGCAGAGTTCCAGCCTCCAAGAGGCTGCTTGGGACCCACCCCCTGCCCTACACACTGTAGGTCTAGAGCCTGGGGGCACCAGGTTGGGAGTGAGGGGCACCGGCAGGGCCAGGGGGCTTTTTTCTACTTAAACTATTTACTGGGTCAGGACTGGCCATCCACGTTTACAAATGGGTCCTTGTGCAAAAAAGGTTGAGAACCATTGCTATAGACCACCAAACCAGGAGGATGAGGTAGATGAGGCTTTGTTCAGGTAAATAGTGGAAGTTTCCAGATCACAAGCCGTGGTTCTCATGTGGAACTTCAGTCACCCTGACATCTGCTGGGAGGGCAATATAGCAGTGTACAGAAGTTTTTGAAGAGCATGGGAGACAACTTTCTAGTGCAAGTGTTGGAGAAGCCAACTAGGGGCCATGCTCTTCTTGACCTACTACTCACAAACAGGGAAGAATTGGTGATGGATTTAGAAATGGATGGCAAGTTAGGCAGCAGTGACCATGAGATGATTGATTTCAGGATCCTGACAAAAGGAAGAAAGGAGAGCAGCAGATTATGGACCCTAGAAAAGCAGACTTTGACTCCCTCAGGGAACTGATGGGCAGTATTCTCTGGGAGGCTGGTCTGAGGGAAAAAGGAGTCCAGGAGTGCTAGTTGTAGTCTAAAGAAACCTTACTGAGGGTATAGGAACAAATCATCCCAATGTTCAGGAAGAATAGCAAATACGGCAAGCAACCAGTTTGGCTTAGCAGAGAATGCTTTGGTGAGCTTAAACACAAAAAAGAAGCTTGCAAGAAGTGGAAGCTTGGACAAACAATCAGGAAGGAGTATAAGAATATTGCTTGGGCATGCAGGGAAGAAGTTAGGAAGGCCAAAGTATATTTGGAGTTGTGGCTAGCAAGGGATGTGAAGGGTAATGAGGAGGGTTTCTTCAAGTATGTTAGCAACAAGAGTTTCAGGGGTGTACTTGGTAGACGTGTTGGTCTGAGACAAAAAGACATACAAAAAAATAGAACTCTTGGTTCCAAAATGATACCTTTTAATAGACCAACTGGAAAAAAGCAAGAAAATTGTCCTTTTCTGCAAGCTTTTGGGATCACAGTCCCTTCGTCAGGCTCTGGGAAAAGTGTAGATCGTACAAGATGGTAAAAAGTCCCCATAGGTAGGAAATAAACTTCATTTTTGCACAGAGAGAGCTGAAGATGGAAGTCTGTCCTTCTGGGTCCAAAAAGGACAATTTTCTTGTCTTTTTCCAGTTGTATGATTACCCATCCTCTAAATGTTTTCTTCTTTATCTCTTCCTGTCAAAGGCCAGTAGACTGAATTTTATTAGTAGGTGTTAAGAATCATGAACTAAAAAGATGACAGAGCCATAAGGGAAAGTACCCAAGTGAGGGACTAACATAAGAGGGATGGGGGTGAGGAGGGGAATGCTACTAGGTTATAGAAAATACAATGTTAGCCAACTAAGCCCAGGGGTGGGGTGCAGGCGTGGAGGAGGCAACGCTGAGAGAGAAAGAAGATAGATGCACACAAACCCATACAATGGTCCACAGTGGTGGAGGGGGTAGTTTGAAGAAAGTTTCTCAGTCTATAGAATCTTATCTCAGGGGTCTTCAGGTATAGTGGAGTGGTCTGTTGTTGAAGATTCCTCTCGGAGTCCATCAGATGCAGAGGGGGATTCAGGCAGTCTCCTCTGGGTTCAGTCCAGCAGTGGTCGATCTGGTGGGGTCAGTGTATTGGTGATGGCCTGTGGTGTGCTTGATGTAGATGTCACAGGACCAACAGATGATGTCGGATACCATGAGGAGGCACATCAGCTTGGCGTAGTGGTGGGAGATGCAGAAGGCACACAGGACACTCTCATTGCTGGGATACCATGCTCTGAGCATTCCCACGATGAGCGCATCAACCGTCATGTCATAGCCACGGCCACTCAGGATGTTGGCCAGTGGGGTGTACTTCTTCCACTTGTGAGCCCGGGCATTGGTGAAGGTTTGGCACTGGTTCTCGAAGGAGATGGTGATGCTCATGATCACGATCTTCCTCGTTTGTGATGACTATGTTGGGGTGCATCTGGCTTTCGCAGCTCAGGACGGTGTGGTTCATGGAGATCTCCTCAAGTGTGGCCAGGATGGTCCTCACCATGCAGTCCTGGACAGCATTTTTGTGGAGCTGCCAGGTTCTGGCATGTGGCCTGCAGCTGCACAGCAGAACCACCGCACTACCAGCACCTCTTGTCCCAGTGGGCTAAGTGGATGGCCCTGTTCAGAGGCAGGCAGTTGAGGCAGGTGTGGTGGAGGAAGCATCAGTCCACAAAGTGTGTGAAGCTCCTACTGGGCATGAAGTAGTTTCTGGAATCTCACTTCAAGGTGATGTTGAAGAAGTTGCCCTGGTCGGGTTTGGCCTTCAGGTCGCCGGCATACTTGTGGATGGCGTCCTTCAGGAACCGCTCCAGGAAGGTCCTCATGTGGGGCATCACGGTGACATGGTTGGCATGCAGGGCTGGTTGCAAAGTGACTCCCAGCTCCTGGCCCTCCTCAGTTCAGGTCCAGGCACAGCCAGTGTGCTCCCTGAGGTGGTGTGTGGCATTTCAGGCTTGGCTCCACAGTAAGGCACAGTCCCCGCTGTCTCTGAACTCACCCTCCAGTGAGCTGCTGAAGAAGATGGCTTAGTTATGTCTGGTGGGTTGTCTCGTGATCCTCTTGTGGGTGGTCTCCTTGAGGGCACTGGTGGTGATGATGCTTATCGTCGGGTCTGGACAGGTCAGGAGGCAGAAGCATGGGTAACCACCGTGATGTCACAGAGGTCTCCCATGTGGGGGACTTTGGCACCTCCCTGCCAGTAAGGGATGTACAGGTTATCATTGCTGGCCCTCAGCAGCAGGTGTAGCCACTTCTTCAGTAGCTGCTGGATTTCAGTATCTGCCTTCTTGAGGGGGGTCTTGAGGACGGCCGAGTCTCTCAGGATGAACACAACGCGAGGGATGAGGAAGGTGTTCCCCGCATCTATCTTCTGCCAGGGGGCCAGCAAGGAAAAGTCTACCTTGGCCTCATTGCCTTGCCCTAGATTGTGAGCATGGAGTCCAGGATGTAGCTTTTCTGTCTGCCGTCAATGTCCAGGGAGGTGCACTTGGTGATGTTGAAGTGCAGACCCATCCATCTGGCCACCTCAGACATCATGTCCAGCATCTGCTGCAGCTGGGTGGTGTCATTGATGAGGAGGATGAGGTCATGGCATAGACCAGGATGCTCAACTTCTGGCCGTACAGGTCAAGCCTGCTGGGGCCTTGGCCAAATTAAAAATGATGGGGCTGAGGAAACATCCCTGTCTCACCCCTGATCAGATGGGGATCTCATCAGTCTCTCTGTAGGTGACACAGGCAGGTGTGGTGCAACCATTGTAGAGCTCCCACACCAGGTTGACACTGTCCAGTAGGCTGAGTTTGCAGAGGGTGCCAAGAGTGTGGCAGTGGGGTATGGAGCTGAAGGCCTTGTAGATGTCCAGCCATGCCACTGTACACTGCTTTCTGATCCTCTGGGCATTGTCCAGGGTGAAGTTATGTTCATAGCAGCCCTCCATGGACATGAAGCCCTTCTGGCTAAGGTTCCCAGTGAGTGACATTGGCTGCCAGGCAGCTGGTGTACAGCTTCGCGATGGAGTACAGAGTGATGAGTCTCCCTTCTTGTGGATGAGGACCATCGTGGCTTTCTTCCAGGTGGTGGGCATGCACTGGAACTCGGCACCTGTTGAAGAGAAGATAGAGAACAAGGCACTCTGGGTCACGCTTCTTCAAGAGGCTGTACTTGGTGCCATCCATGTGGGGTGTGGTGTCCTTGGTTCTCTTGAGGTTGGTCTCTACCTCCTATGGTGTGAAGACATCCTCAAACCCCTCTGTGATGGGGAACGGGGGTCAGAGCTTCAACCATCACAGGACATGAGGTGGTGGCTTCCACTGGGGGTTGAAGACCGTGTTGTAATAGATAATCAGAGTCTCTCGGGGGACCTGGCAGAAAGCTGAGGGACCCTGCAGGATCTCTCTCACCATCTTGGGATGGTTGGCCTGATATAACTTCTGGATCCAGGAGACTGCCACCAGGTCGTAGCATTAGTGCTGGGGTCATCTTTGTGGTTGTGGTTCTGTCGTGCTGCTGGTCTGTTGTTGCCCCAGCAGGGCTGGCCAGGCCAGGCGGCTGCTGAGAGCTCCTCTGTGAGCTGGTCCACTGAGGCCTTGAGGGCCTCAAAGGTGGCCTGGGAGAGCTTCTTCAGCCAGAGGGGTTGCCATGGTGTGGGCATCCTCTGTTGGGGGGGCGGGTGGGCTCCGCACTTGGAGATCCCAGCTCACTTAGGAGATGAGGAGGCTCCTGGTGGCTTGGGATCTCCAGGCAGCTCTGGAATCCTCAGCAGTTCAGGGGCACTGGGTGGCTCAGGGGTCCAAGGCAGAGGCGGGGGGGAGCTGTCTGGACAGGGTTTCATGTCTGGTCAGGTGTCCCTGGATGGAGTCCTGCGTGGTGGTGTCGCTGACGTGGGTTTCTCTACCAAGGGGTCCCTGGAGGTTTGGTCTGGTGGGGTTGCTGTCAGGGTAGCTGCTCTGGTGGTCCTTTGCACCATGGCCTGGTTCCAGTGGGCTGGGGTGGTGGACCTCACCAGCGTGCTGGGTCTCCTCTTAGCTCCTTGGCGCTCACATCCCTTCTGGTGGTTCTTTAGGAGCTTCATGGCCTTGAACTCAGTGCCGCAAAGGATGCAATAAAAGGCTAGGTGCAGCTGGTGGTAGTGTCGTAGGTGTTTAAGCAAGTGATTGTGTGACCTGCATTGCCTTGGTAGGTGGCAGGTCAGGGAGAGCAGCTTCACAAGGAGAGGGAAGGGGAAGAATGTGAGTGCTGCCATTTCTGCCCACTCCCCTGGGTCATCGGTCGGGGGGGGGGTCTGGTGTTGGGGGGGCGGGTCTGGGGCTCCTCCACCACGGTGGGGAGGTCCTTGGAAGGGCTGGCCTTGAGTTTGCCGCAGTCTGGGGGGGGGTGTCACTGCTCGGGACCCACTGTCATCACTGAGGGGCTGTGGGGGTCTGGAGGGATCCGCTGTCATCTGGAGGGCATCCTCGGGGTCTGTGATCTTCCACCTGGAGGCAGCTCTTGTCATCTGGGGTTCCAGATTCTGAGAGTCTAGCTGTTTCCAGGGCCTGCTGATGGTTGGGGGTCCACCACCGCCTGTTGGGGTCCAGACATCACAGGGGGGTTCGTTGCCAACTTGGAGTTGCTGGTCCACCCTTCGGGGAGGGTCCTCTGCAACCTGCAGTCAGTGGTCTGCCCTAGCTGGGGGTCTCCTGGCATGCCTTGAGCATTCTTGTTAGTGGATCAAGGAGTCATTGGGGCCTGTTCTACACTTGTTCTGAGACTTTAAGAGGCCAAGAAGCAGTGGTGAGCATCTCTATCAACTCCCCCCCCAGCAGGAAAAAAAAATGACAAACCAGGTTGGAAGCGGGATGTACATCAGGAGGAGAAGCATCTCTAAAATAGGGCAACAGACAGAAGATCAAATTTTCCTATGTGACCAATGTTACCTAAATAACTTGAGCATCACCTAAGGTACAAAAGGTATCATAACATCTTAAAGCTGGTGGGCAAAGTGAAAAGAGCTTGTGGTCTTGATTCAGTTCTTCAAAGACAAACTGCCACAAAAGTCTAGTCCTATGATGGGCATCT
The DNA here is from genome assembly GCF_030867095.1 of Alligator mississippiensis. Taxonomy (NCBI): domain Eukaryota; kingdom Metazoa; phylum Chordata; order Crocodylia; family Alligatoridae; genus Alligator; species Alligator mississippiensis. The sequence continues at coordinate 173,669,285 of NC_081826.1, read as the reverse complement.
TCATTGGCAGTCCCACCATGGGTTTTGACCCTTCCTGGCAGGGGTGCTTGTTCTGGAATAGAGTTGGGGAACATTGCAGAGGAATGGTAATGAAGATGTTTCCTGGTGTCCTTCGTGAAACCATTCTGTGGATAAAGAACTTCATTTTCCATCCAGGTCAAACCATTACTATTCACAAAATGATCCCAAGTTACAAGGAAAGAAGGACAGTGCTTTAGCAGGAAGGAGATGTGCATTGCTTAGTTTTTCTTTATTTTCAGAAAGGTAGGCTATGTATGCTTTATATCAATTGTATACTCCTTGAAAGAAGTGCAGTAACAACATGAATTTAGCTTTCTTTATCCACACAAAATTTCCAGGTCTAGAAGTCCCCTAGTCCTTTCCAACCTTCCTCTTTAATGCATTTACCATGTCTCTACCCCATGTTTCTATATAGAACAGATTGAATTTAACAAACATACACAAAGAATGATAGCTGACACTAATTTAATATGCAGGAAGTTAAATCCAATCATAGCTCCTAAGGTAATGGAGATGGTAAAACTATGCAGATCTCTGAAGAAGTAAAGAGATTAAATGAGACTATGCAGTTCCTTCATCTGTAGCTATTAGAAAGCTGCAATAGCATTTTAAGATCCATTGGCACAAGAGCCTAAAGGCATTTTTAATAAACCAAGAAAGCACTGTAGTCAAGCAGAGGCAATAATTCTGCAATCCTTCAAGCCGTTAGACTGAAGTCAGGGAAGATGTTAGCCAAGTACTATTAAGAATATTTATTTTGCATAACCTCCTCTCTCCTTATGTACAATACTGACCAAGTCTGTCCCACAAACCTCTTTTAATTTCATCCAACAATCACAACAAAATAGAATGAGCCAATATTTGAACAGAAATCTTTAAAAGCAAGATAAAATCTAGTTGGGCAATCTCTGGGGAGTACACGCCAAAGGTTTGAGAAACATTTGATTTAACATCTGTAGATGAAAGCTGTAGACTAGTAGTTTCCCAGAGAGGCTAGTGTGGCCAGCAGCTGATGGTAACTAATTAACAGGAGACTACAGCTGGGGCCTTTACAAGCTCAAGCTGCAATAACCCTTCTCTGTAGGATGGCGGGATTAGGGATAAGACTAAGATAATGGAATTTGTGCATGCCTGGTCTGATTGCCCTGCCTGACCAGAGCACTGATATCATTGTGACAGCTGCTTTCTCAATACCCTCCCCTTGTAGCAAATGGTGGGTCAGTCTGTGAACTGCATATGTATATTTAGCAGTGACATATTGGCAATTAAAGGGAGAATGATTCACATTTGTATTACACACGGGTGAATAGTTTCTGAAATATTTAGGCCTGAAATGTAGGGGTTTAAGTCCTGGCATGATTCATTGTGATTTAGGAGGACATTTTCTTTCTTTCTACAAGGGTAGAGGAAGCACTAATTTGAAACTTCTACAATTAGTTTAATATCAGGGAGTGTGTGTCCATCTGTGATTACTCCACAGATCTTTGACTTAAGCAGGAGCTCTGAATGCTCAGCAGTATTCAATACTTGAGCATTTATTTAGGTGGTAAAATATGGATGGAAAAGGTTAACTTTACACACCCATTTTTGAAAACATGAGTTGTATATTTTGTATGCCTCACATACTAGTCTGAGGTGTAGAAAAACAAGACTCAGTCCTTGATCGGTGACAGGTTGAAAGTTTAATGTCTCGAAAATGTAAGAAAATCTTTGTTATTTGAAAGAGGAAACTTCCACTTGACTAAATGGCATGACCAGAAATATTGCACCTTTATCCTGCAGGAATGGTTTTAGGCAATTGTTAGATTTTTTTCCAAAAATATTTTTTTCTCCTGTGTATTTGGAGATTGGCTTTGAATGCAGAGTGTCTCTAATTGTACTATAAGAAATGTGTATGATACAGTGGGGAGAGGTCAGGCAGAGAAGCAAAGAGTATTTTTACTTTGCAGAGTTTCAAAACCAAAGAGAGACTAAACAGCCAACATGTTAAAATATCTGCCCCCACAACACGAACAGATTTGAACACTTGGATAACTTTCTCTAGGCAGAGTTTCTAACCTATATGATGGTCCTGTCCTGTAACCAACTCCAAGACTGGTATAAACTTGTAGTATTAGTTACTAGGTTTACAATTCCTGAGATCTACTTGGTTTTTGTTTTAGCCAATCACTTCTTTTCCATATATATATATATATATATATATATATATATATATATATATATATTATATATAAAATGGTGTTTCATTTAAGTCCTGGGCAAATGTGGATTTGGGGTTACTTTTTTTATTTTTCTTAAATCCCCAATTTTCAGTTAATTGGAGAAAACCAGGATCCCTGTTGTCGGTGTGTAGCATTTAAACTACATTTCCCCCCACCCTGTGCATGATGTAACATGTATTAGATTATGATTGTGATATCCTGCAGTGATCTTGCTGGTACTGTGCAGCCTACACTTGTGTTATGCATTTCTCCCCTAGTAGTTAGGTAGCATGCAGCTTCTACTGTCCCTCAGCTAATGGAGCTGGTCTTCTGGCTTAAGTAACAGAGGGTCATCATTTTAAAATCAGTCATTCCAGGTCAGTCACTTCCTGTTGTGTGGGCACAGGAGTGTTTTTGCATCTTCAGAACTTAATTGTGCCTCAAAAGGGATGCAGAAATCTCACATTTATGCCTTAAAAACCTGTTCACCACACTTTGCCCTAATACCTTCTGTATCTTTTAGTGTCACAGTTATTTTTATAATAATTTCCTATGGATCCAAATCTCATTAATTGCCTTCATCCCTTTCATTTCAATAGAGTTTTTTCAGAATGATTGTTATGTGAATTAGTTACAAATCAGTTTCATTTCAGTAGCTAGTTTTTAAGCATCCTGCCTATTTATTTCTTCCCCAACACTATATGTACAATCCCTTCTGAATCTTTTTCTTCTTTAATTGTAAGCAGCTTGCTTTTGAACAGAGCACTGCCTTAGAAATAATTTACTATACAGAGAAAACATTGTCAGTTGTATCTTGTACTACTGGGGACTTCAGGGTATGGCTTAATGCTCAGGCTGAACTTTCATAAATTGGGAGTGTGCTAGTTGCAAAATTTACTGCATAACCATATGTTGCTGTATAGCTTCCTACCCTGTGAATGAAAGGCATCCCTGCAAAGGCATTGGAGGCTAGCTGAAGAAATTCTTTTCTTCCCTGAAACTAACTCTCTGAATAATGCACAATAACCAGTTTTGAATATGGGGCCCTTTTTGAAAAATCCACAGTAGGGTCCTGATCTGATGTAGGGAAACCTTTATGCCTGTCTGGCAGAACTCAACCTTGTTGAAGTGGTAATTTGTTCGCTGGGTTTTAGCCAGATACATGTTGAAATCCAACATCAAAATGTGTTCTCTGTAGAGTTGCCATATGAGGTCAATATAATGTGACTCTGTGTCCGCATGCATTTGTGCAAAATCATAAGTATCAAGTTGCATTAGCTGAGTGTATATATAGCTCATTTTGTCTGTAGATCTTTACCGTTTCCTGACATTTTTAGTAGAGGAAGAAGTGCTCCTGCTTTAAAGATCCCACTAAGCTTCAGTGGTATAAGACTTCAGGGGAAATGTAACACGATTTGTTTATATTAGTCAAGGTTTCTTTTCCCTTTAAACACCATATTTTCTATTGAATTAGTGTGGATTCTTAGTTTCTCCAAGGGGCTTTCATGTCCTTCCTTTCTTTTAAGCCCTCTTACTGTTCCCTCCCTCCCATCCCGTTTTTTTCTTACAAGAATCCAAATTCTCCAGATTATCTGAATATGACAGTTTGGAATCACATGTCTTTGGCATTAGTAGTAGGTAATCATCAATCCTCTGGATCATGGTATACATTTAAAAGGTTAAGTCAAGTGCCTGATGAATCGGCTTGTATGGAGTCCTGTGGCTATCATGCCAAGACCTTCAATGCATACACTTAGGATTGGCATTAAGTGTCTGTATTTTCCACATTAGGCATTTATAGTTTGCAAATATGCTGTATGGTACCTGGCTTTTGATATTCAAAAACTTATTTTCCAGAAAGCATATTGCACAGCAGTGAAGTCCTGCTTATCATTAACCTTGTTCAAAGTATGGCCTGCCCTTCCATTCCTTCTCTGGCTTCATTTTTAAACTTTATTTTAAAGGCTAAAAAATGAATTTGACATTTTAGAATTGTAAGATCTTGTTTTAACTGCAAGGTAGGACTATGGATACAGAGGGACATCTCTTCACATTTAATTAATTCTTTTCCCTGACATTTCTCTCATCATGAGGCAAATTTGTTTGTGGTGCTTAACCTTTCGGTATTACATCAGTTTCATAGGAGTCATGGAGTGGCAAAAGCATCTGAATAAAGCAACATTCAAACGCTTTTCTAACTTGGTAGTCAACAGATGAAATAGTTTCTCTTCTCCATTTTACTGTTACTTGGATAAAGAGCCTCAGGATGCATCTGTGAATCTGTTATTTATTTATTTATATATTTATTTTTCCTCCCCCTTCCCATTTCTAACCTTAATGGAAGGGGAGGGAGGAGTGAGGGGGCGGGGGAGTGAACAAAAGGAAAACAGAGTGGAATATTTGCAGCCATATGTTTCCCCTTGATATTTCTGGTATCTTTTTCTATCATGGAAAGGTAGAATACCTTTACCACTTTCAAATCATTTAGTAGAAAAAGTGATACAGTAAAAGCTGTCAGAGCCATCTTGATAAGACTATGTTTTTATTGCCTTTGGCTTCATGGGAGAAATGTTCCAAGCTTCTGGGGATGGAGAGGAGGCTGAGCAGACTTTTCCTGCCAAATCACAGGGCATGGTGTTCAGCACTCACCGTGTGGGAGAGGAGCGGGGGTGGGTTGATTTCTCTTGTAGTCTCAGCTGATGTGACTCAGCTGATCATTAAAGCACTGGCATCATCTTGTTTGTAAAGCAAGGATTGAACTGGTGTTGTATGATTTGTAATAATACCTGGAAGCCCCAGTCTAATGAGAGCATTGGAAGGAGGATATACTACTTTAATTTTATACACTGAGATCTAAGGCACAAAGAGACCTAGGTATGGCAACACTGAACTTTCCTTCTCATAAAGGATAAGGGCTCAGGTCTGGGGACAGAGGGGTACACGTTGTAGCTGTGTTGGTCTAAGGACATATGGAAACCCAGTTAGGTGCCTAAGGCAACAATTCTTAATCAAGGAACTGCAGCACCCTGGGGTACCTTGAGAACCTTTCAGGGGTGCCACAGGATGGTGTACAATGTTAGCACTGTTAGGCATACAAACATGATTCACAAGATAAATCTAGTGATTTCAAATAAGAATCCATAGTGTTAAATACATTTGATCTGTTGTGGTCTTTCTGAGTTCTTTGCAATAGAAAAATTATTGCACTATTTTACTATAGTCAGAGTGAAAACTAAGAACTGATATTTTCTAAAGGGTGCCTTGGGTCTTATTAGGTGTTCCTGCACCTAATAAGGGGTACCTTCAGCCTAAAATGGTCAAGAACCTTTTCCTCTTTTTCCACACGAGATAGGAGGAGGAGTAGAGGAAGGTTGTCGTAACTTTTAGTCTAGGGACAGACCTTCAAAAAGCACGAGCCTGAATTGATTCAACCTTTTCAGGTTAGTTTAACCTGTCTAGGCTTAACCAGTTGGAAACCAGACAGACATTCTCTCTGGACTCAGGAAATTCAAGCAGATGCCTGCAGTGGTTCAGGGAAGAAGCTGGGGGCACTAAAGCAGCCCTCCCTTCCCTTGCACAAAGTTGAGCTGAGAGGAGGTAGGGGAGAGCATGGCCAGGCCCTGGCAGGACTTCTTATTAGGGAGGTCTGCTTGCACCATCCCAGGTTTTTCCCTGCTGGCTGCTCAAGGGGTGGGAGAGTTGTCAGCCCCCAGACCCTTGCTAGCACTCTGAGGCAAGGGGGCATGAATCTGTTGATAATATGGAGCTTTTCAATCTCCCTCCCTGCTTGTCAGACTGTCTGCAGCAAACTGACAGGCAAGCAAGGTAGCCCAGAGCTGGTAAGAGTCTTTATCACCCATTTAGCAAAACAGTAGCTTCTCTTCTATTACTTCAAACTCTTCTTAAACAGCTTATGGGGGTGACCTGTTGATTAGCTCCAAAAGCCCTATTCTGTCTGTCTGCCTGTCCCAAATGAAACTGGACACACACACACACACACACACACACACACACACACACACACACACACACACACACGCCTCTCAGATGCCTCTCTAGCACACCACATGCCTAGGGTCCATGGGGCTGGGGTCCATGCTGTGGGAGATGGGAAGAAGGGAGGGGGGGATTTCCTGCTTGAGCAGTGGAGGGTGGGGGGAGGGCAGGGGGAAGCCAGAAGACCCTGCTGTGTCTGTAGTCTCTGCCAGAGCCTTATATAGTACTAGCTAGTATACCACATGCTGGCTGGTCCATGGTGTGGGAGAGAGGAGGAAGGAATCCCTGCTTAAGCAGAAAAGGGTGAGATGGTGGGGGAAGGGAGCCACAGGGAAGCCAGCTGACCCTGCTGTGTCTGCAAATCTGTGCCAGAAGAGCTCTGCCTAAGGAGCAGAGGGGAGGCGCTAGCTCTTCTGTGGTGCAGGGAGCCCCATCCAACTCAGAGAGCATGCCAGGGTGCTGAGGGTGTCCGGTTTGTGTTAAATCAGCAAAACAGACATTGCATAAACCAGTTTGAGCCAAATCAGTTAACTTGTTGGATGTGGTCCATAACATGACATCCCTCCTGAGCATGTGTGCACTGATTAGAGGTGGGCAGGTTCTAGAATAGCTGGACTTTCCACCTTGATGATGTCAGTGACCCACTTACATCTGGGGAGCATGCGCAGTAGCTTGTGTGGTCCAGTAGAGCACCATGTGCTACACCTGAGTGCCGAGAGCACAATAGTAGGGTGTCATGTGCACAAGAGTATGATTGGTGAGAAGAATGACTGACACACGGTGTGATTTTGGTGAGTATTTAAGGAATCCTGAGGTGTGATTCAGCATGCGAATGGAATATAGAGGCTTGAGAGTACTTGAGGTTTGAATGGTCTGTGAGCTTACTTGGTTGGTGATCATACCTGAGGCATATGAGCAGTGACTGTAGCAGTGTGAGAGAGAGGGGTGACCTATCAGATTGGATTATAATTGGATACTTACCTGAAAAAGTGTTACTGGATCGGGACCTCGATCGTCCATTGGACTGGTAATTATCACTCTTCCCTCACTCTTGGTCCGAGTACCCTCTGAGGGAAAGCACTGAGGGCTTGACTGTCACTCCAGCTCAGGGAGCCTGTGAAGGTCCTTGGCTGCCCCCTGGCAGCTCTGTTTATGGTGCATTTCAGTTAACTAGAGTATATAGTTCATGCTTGATGTTATGTACGTTTCCTACTGTTAGTCTTGTTTTTGTTGGGATTGTGAGTCTATAATATACTTTTGAACTTTTATTGGAGCCTTGGCATATTTATAGGGTATATGAGGGCGAGCTGTAGCTCTATGTATATCCCTGACCCCAAAATCCACCTCTAACAGAGATAACACATGAAAGGCCCTGGCTGTCTGAGTAGGCCTAACAACCCTCCGCCCCTTAGATTTCTCATAGGTGGTCAGTTTTCAGGACACCCCGGCAGTGTCCGCCTTTGCAAACTTTGATACTACATTCAAACAGGTTTATCTAAAACCAGTTTCAGCCATTTTAAAACTGGTTTATGTGCACTGAACATCTGTTCTGTTACAGGTTTAAACCAGTTTTTGATCACTTAAACCAGTTAATTTGTAATGTCTGTCCCTGGCCTTATGAAGTTACTTAGTGTTTAGCATACTCACCCAGGGAATAGGAGAATGGTCCAATCCCTTCCTTAGCCTGAGAGGTTTCAGACCCATACATCCACACACCCACACAGAAGGATCTGGGTGATCTATGCTTCAATTTTCTTGCTGAAATGGGGCTACTTTGAAGACGGGGATGCAAATTCATAACGCCAGAAGGAGAACAAGCAAGAGGGAATATAACTCTCTAGCTGAGTGCTGAGGATGGTTTCTTGGGGGCACCTCTGGCTTGTGCAGTAGTTAAACTTTAGGTGACTAAGTTGGTTTTCCTGAGGGATTTAGGTGGGCTTTATTTGAACTGCTTAGCAAGACTTAGGTACCTAAATTCTTTTAGTTCCCTAAATTCCTTTGTGAATCTCTCACAAAGGGATTTTTTTCTGTGTCATATGTAACAATTAAACCAGATTGCCTATGTGCTAGTCCAGGCCCTTAACCACAAGACCCTTTCTATTATCTTTTGAGTTCAGAGATAAGGCCGCTTTTGTACAAAAGCTTAGGTATGTGAATAGCTGCTTATGCGAGTAATGCAAATGAGTCTTACTAGGACTGCCTGCATGTAAAACATGTTTGTAGGGATGAAGCCAAAATATTTCACATTTTATGGAAAATGTTACTGTGACCATCTTCTAGAAGGATGGAACAAATGCTTTAGTCAACTGTTCTATGGTCTTAGCTACCCTTGTGTGTTGATATATCTTCAACTTTTTCCCCTGAGGAGATTTATTTCTGATTTTAGCTAATAGGAGGCAAGTATGGGACACAAATAGAAGGCATTTGAAGAGGATCAATTTACAGCCAGGTTACAGATGTTCACAATTTTCTCTTTTGTGGAAGTCCTGAAATATTTTATATAGTTAAAAGGACACCATCAGCCTGAAGTTAAGTCAACAAAGGCTACACCTGCCCCTGACTCCACTTTCTGGTTGTTGTTTTAAAAAAAAATAGGAAAATGAAAGTGAAAAATGTTTTTCTTTCCTTTGCTACTGCATGAAAGACTCGCACAAAAAAAGGGTATTGACTCACTATACACAGGGGAAGCAGTGAACGTGGCTATACAAAAAATGCTGTCAAATGCACAAAATGTTCTGGGGGAGAAAAGCTAAAATGAACCATATTTGTTTTACTGATCATTTTTTCAATGAGATATTTTAGGAGTGATTTCTGATATTGGAGGTAAAAGCACAGTTAGATTTTTTTAAGTTGATTATGGCGTTTCAGTGTTCAACAACAAAAATAGTAAAGAAAATGAAAATAGTCAATTAGATGACATCCTTTAAAATCAAGTTCTTCTGATTTATAGTCTTCTGTGACCCCTTTTACATTCCAGCCTGATTTTGGCGGCTGTTATCATGAATTCCTGAAGAGAGGGACTGAGATGGATATGAGTGCAAGGCTTTAGATGGTATTCACTATTTTTTCTAGCTGCATGATTCCTTGTGGCAATAACCAGTAAAAGTGGGTTGAATTGAAGACAGACAAGGAAAATTCAGAATGATAATCAAATTTATGAGAATTCAATGGCTGGTATCACTCGCGGTGCCAAGGCTAAAAGAAACTGCATGTATGTTCTTGGAAAATTGGTATTACATCTCTCTAGTGCATGAATCAGTATTGCTAGAAATAATTTACTATCCTTCTTTAAATTGGTTGATAGTCCCTTAGATTAGGCAAACAAAACAAAACAAGCAAACAACTCCAGAAGCCATTTGCCAGACAGTTTGGGATGTTTCCAGCAATCTGGGCCAATCTGCCTCAGAAAATAAAACTGTAGTCTATTGAGTGTCTATGATATGTCCTTCTTAGTGTTCATTTTGCAGGGGCATGAGTTTTATAGATCCCAACTATAGCCACCCATCTTTTTAGCTCAAGCTGTAGCTCAAGTTGTAGCAGTTCCTGCTTTTAGCTCTGGTGATTCCTAGCTCAATTCCTGTTGTGTCAGCCAAAATGGCAGCTGTCATGTAAGTGACAAAGAGAAAAGTTCTCTAGCTGGGCCTGTAATAGACTCATATTCTTTGTGGATTGGGCACAGAAGGGAACCTCTAACATACTTGTCAGTGGATTACACCATATCAGCAGCAAACAGCCCAGATAAGAGGATGGCACTTCTGTCAGAATAATGTTTAGGAAAAAAAAGTGAATTTGGGGGGCTGTCTTTAAAAAAAAATAATAATAAAAAAAAATATATATATATATATATGTATTTTTTTTTTTTTTTGATGCGGGAAAAATATTTTGATCTGGGAAATTGAAATTGAGGGACATTTTTTGGTGCAGGTGTGGGTTTATTAATACTAAAACCAAACCCCCTAATTATGTCTTCTCTTCTGAAGATGTGCTATATTGTCTCTTCTGAAGATGTCTGTGCTATATTGTGTTCTCTTCTGAAGATATGAGTGCTATACTAACACTGTTACAGCTACAGTGTATGAACACACACACACAATGGATATTTGAATGTGTGCTATACTATGATAAGCTCTAGCAGGGGCCCTAACCCTGCAAGTGAGTCTGTGGAAGCAGTGCCCATGTGTTTGCATGTGCTCCTTAGTTTGCAGAGCCGGCTGACTTAAGGTCTGTCCAGCAGCAGTTATATTGGCTACAAAAGCAGCATTTTCTCTGATTCCCTAATTGAAAGAAGCTGGGAAGCTGGGCAGCAGGAAGGAAAGTAAACAGGGGAAGAGGAATATGTGCAAGTAGTGATGAAAAGTAGTTATTAAACAACTGCTGTCACCATATTATCCTTGAAGACCTCCCCTGATTTATCATTTTATAGGGATTTTGCAGGCCAGTAATTACTGAAGGTTGTTGTTTAATAAAGGTGAGAACACATGGGAAAAGTCCTACTGATAGGAGTCTCCTTCTCCTCCCCTCCCCTCCTGTTGGAAATGTGTGGCTCTGAATTCAAATATGAATCTCGGAGAGCTAGGTAAAAAGAACAGTTGAAAACAGATGGCAGCAGTTACAACTGGCATATTCCCAGTTGGTGGCTCTAGCATTTAGAGCAAGCATCTGTTCTTCTTCCCTACTGCAAAGTGGTTTTAACTCAGAGGTGTTAAAAATATGTAAGTTGCTGTTTTATTCATTTTTGCTGTTTACTGACTTTAATGACTTATATCCAATGAAAAGTACAATGTTTACCCATGTGGCAAGGGACTCGAAACAGAAATACAGGTCTCTGGCACAGTACCTTGGAGCATAGAATAGAATAGGCAGAGGGTTTCTTAACTCTGAAACTGAGAGGGGAAAAGAGGAAAAAAGGCAGGATCTATAGTAATCCAAGAGCCTAGCTTTTTTAACACATTGCTTAAGATCTTTCTGAGCATCTTTCTCCTTTCCCTTTAGCTATCAATGGATTTCTTTTTTTAGTCTAATGGGAACTTAAATCCTTCACTGCTGCCTTATCTAATGTACTCTGTACATGCATCAAAACGACTGATGAGTACATCTCAAAAGGCTCAGGACTAAACGGTGGGGTAATTTCTAATTCCCATTTGGGGGCACCAACAAGACCCTACCCTGTACATTGCCCAGCAAAAGCTCCCTGAAATGCTGTGTTTAAGGGAACTCCAAGTGTCTTATAGTCTGTGGGGTGCTGCTAGTCCATTTCAGAGGATGCAGTATCTCTGGGAGTGTCAGATTAGATCATCAATATGGATTGGAGAGACACTCCTCTCTACTCCTACCTGCTTCCTCTGGGGTTTCTGATGCCACCTGTGATAGGAACAGAATATATCCAGAGTGTCTACATTCCTAGTTCCATACAAGATCCATTGTGAAAGGCAAACAGCATTACAAATTTAACCTTCAGTTTATTGTGACTGCATTAAATTGTGGCCACTGTACTTTCAAGTTTTGTCCCCAGTTGCTGGTTTTGTGTAAGTGTGTGGGTGTGTGGGGGGTCCTTCTGGGTGGATCTGGTTGTAGGACTGAGCCTTGGATGCACGCTGTTTAGAACGTTTGTGTCCATGATGGGGAGAATGTCAGGGTCTCATTGACTGTGGGGTATTGTTTGTGATGGCAGGGATACATGGAGTTGTTTCTGCAACTGCTTTTTCTTGATAAGATTACCTAAGGGATAGCAAGTCTATAAACTTACCGGGGGGGACCAGTGGGGAATGGGAGAGACCCTGTTCCCCCGAGCACCTACTGGAGTAACAAGGAATAAAGCTGTTTGAGAGTAGGTTCAGGCTGGACGTTAGAAGGCACTACTTCACAGTCAGGGCGGCTAGGATCTGGAACCAACTTCCAAGGGAAGTGGTGCTGGCTCCTACCCTGGGGGTCTTTAAGAGGAGGCTGGATAGTTACCCAGTTGGGGTCATATGAGCCCAGTATTCTCTCCTGCCCAGGGCAGGGGGTCAGACTTGAAGATCTACTTAGGTCCCTTCCGACCCTACCAACTATGAATCTAAGGGGCCACCATTCATTTGCCTGGAGGATTCTTTCATGTAACCTAGGTTAAGGGCTCTGTTGTTTACCTATTCCATTTAACATAGTATATCATCCATCCTGTTTTTCCTAGGACAGTCCTGGATTTTAGAGGCTGGTCCCAGGTGCGGGGCACAAGTTAACATGAGCATCCTGGGTGCAGGGTGCAGTCTGGTGGGGAAGGGAAGAGGCACAGTGTCCTAGGAAGGTGGCTGGGTAGGTTGCCTGTTGCAGCATGCTGCTCTGCCTCCACCTCTTCCTGCAGCATGCTGCTGACTTGGGAGCGAGGAAGGGGGAGGGGGGTAGTGTCTGTTTTTCAAGCTGGGGTGGATGGTCGGTTGACCACTAACTTAACATGAGTAAGACGGGATAAGCAAGTTAATGACATGGCTTGCATTGTTATGCTCTCAGTTTTAAGATGACATGTAGCTTTGTACAGGATTCGAATTACACTTTGATTCTTGGAGGTGGGGAGGGTCTGCAAAAAAAATTAAATTGGTTCATTGATTAACAAGTCCACCTAAGGGAAGGAGCAAACTGATCAATGACACCCCCCCTCCCCCCATTTTGATTTTGAAATTTTACAGGGAGGCTCTCATTTTATTTATGGGTGGGATCAGCTCCCTCAATGTCCCCCTTAATTTGTACCCTGACTTTGTATCTTTCTTTTGCTAGTTACAGACACCGAAAAAGCCCAAGGTGAAATCTATCTAAGTTACGTGGTTTTCTGTAAGCAGCGTAGTTTCGATCAGTAGTGAACACAACACCCATTCATCCTTTGATGGGATGGTCAAATATTAGACTGGGTTCTGCTATTTTAAAACCAGTCTATGTATACTGAACTTCTGTTGTAGGTGTAGACTGGTTTCCAATCATATATACTGGTAAAAGTTTAATGTCTGTACTTGGCCCCAGTGACTGGTTGAGACTGGCATATAGAATCAGGAAGCAGAAGATGCTTCCTTCTATCTGTACTTGTTAAAGAGCTGGACTCCTTTTCATTCAGATAGCCTCAGAAGAGTGAGCTTTATCTCAGACACTTGATACAAAATTTATTGCCAAGTGCTGTTCTTTAGGCATCCCTAAAAGATTTCGCAATCTACATCTTTGCCCATGTTTTAGTTAAGGAGTTTACATGAGAGCTAGCATGGGGACAGGGTTTGAAATTGGAGTTTAACGCTAAATATGTTTGGCTGATGCTTAGTGGTGGTGCTTTTGATGGTAAATATGCCTCCTGGCTGGCTTATGGGCATATTCTTTAAATGGAAGAATGAATGAATGAATAAATAAAATAAACACCTCACTGTTTTCTATAAGAATATTTTATATTCTGGGTATCTGCTATCTTTCTGTCCCTGGTTGATGCATTTAGAAATGCTACATGTTTTTGAAGATAATGCCATACAGTGCCTGTAATCTTGTTGTTTGCTTCATGAATTAACTGGCCTCTCAAGGTACACTATAACAAAGGACTCCTAGAGACCCATTTGCATCTTCTTATCCTGGAAAAGATTACTTGAGAATGGAACACTTTCTTGGTATGTGCTGCCTCCTTTTCTATGATGTAAAGAGAAGGTTTTCAAAAGGAAATATATAATTAGTGTCCAAAAATGTAGTGCAAAGTATTCTAGTCATGCAGGCATTACTGTAATGAGCTGTTTGTTGACTGATTCTGGGTCAATAGTATTCACACCCATAATGGCCAGTGACAAGAACCACTTATTAGCATGGCAATATTGCACTCTGGTTTTACTGCAGCTGCAATCACTATAGTTCTCTTAATGTTTATACAGAAGTGATATATGCAGCCATTATGTGAATATGTACTTAAGGACCCATTTAAAAAAAAAAAAATCCACTTCTGTGGAGTCACACCTCATTTGCTCACACGTATACAGTCAATTACAAATGCACTCATCAAACTGGAAATGAATATGGTCAATTGGATACACAAATGCTTATTTGGATATGCATTTAACACTTATGTTTACTGCATATGCACTTTTGTTCATAGATGTAAAAACCTATGACCTAAAATTGTTCACCTATTGAGTTCAAAAGCTTTCTAATTCTGTGATTCTATTTAGTGGACTGAACACAGAACCAGTGTGAGGGGGGACAAGGAAGAGGATAAGTTCTGTAGTACTCTGTTTACAAAACTGTCTTTCTGGTAATTGATGTCTCACAGTCCCTAGAAGTCTGGCTTTAATTTGCTTTCTGGCAACACTATGAACATCAGGTTTCAACCTATAGTTTTTAGCATTTAGTTTGACTGTTTTAGAAGAATCTGAGGCACCTCTTTTATCTATAATACTGCTACTGTGTTACAGTTGGTTTTGAGCTGGGTTCTTATGAACTCTGACAGGTGTAGGTCCCTGCTTAATGTGTGTTGGTTGTACTGGTTTTCCTGAGGCTGCTGTTTCAAACTGATTTAGCTAAATCAATTAAATGTATCAATACGTTCTTATTTCACTTTAAATCAGATGTATTTGGGGTTAGTATCAATCCCATAGAGTAGGTTTAGCTTAAATAAGTGTGTCTATACATCAGATTTACCAGTTTTAAATCAAGCCAGTCTGTATGCATCTAAAGGTCATTGATGTTCTGAGCTTCACCGTTCTTACAACTAAAAGAGGTTATCAACCAGTGAGCTTCTGCATGTCTAAAGAAGCATCCTTATGTAAAGACAGTCTCCTATAGTTTGTTCAGTTTGTACCATTAAAAATATTAGTGTGACAGACTATGGCTGACTTGGTTGTTTCTGGTATGCATTACTTATTTTGCAGCTGTTTTTAGAAGAATCATTTAAAAAAAACATTTTATTCAAGTCTTCAACATTTCCTCTCAGCATTCTGATCTCTGTCCGTACAATGACTCAACAATGTGCAACTGTATGCAAATGTGTGTAATGGCCCCACTAGTAATTGTCAGAAGAGTTTAAATCTTTGATATTCATCCTTGTAATCTGGACTTCCACTTGAGCTAAAAAAGTAGCTCCATTCACTGGTGGACTACTGTGAAATGTTGGTGTAAGGAAAGTCATGAAATGAAATTTTCAATATAGCCTAGAATGAAAATTTCAGTGTAACAAACAAAATGCTAATCCCCAGCCCATCTCTCATGAGAACTTATGCTGTTTTTTGTTTGTTTGTATTAGTGTTTCAGTATAATTAATTCCAGTATAGCAAAAGTTAGTCTAACAAATATAATTTGAAATCCCTGAGTGTAATATTTCAACCAGTAAAATGAATTTCAACAGCAAATACAATGGCAACAAATGATATTAAACATCAAAAGGAAATGCAACTCTTTGGGCGTGTCTTCACAAGATCTGTTAATGAACATTGGCCCAGGTTAATGCATGTTATGGGCATGCATCTACCCATATGCACCCTTAATATGCATTAGCTTAGGCTAATCGAGCCTAAAATTAATACCTGTAAATGCGGGTATCAAATTTAGGCACAATAAGTTAATGTGCATTAATGCACATGTAGACATGACCCAGCACTAACTTTAGGGCTGGGTCTCCCTGCCACTAGGGGGCCCTCCTGAGCCCAGCCCCAGGGAACATCCAGGGTTTGGGGTGCTAGACATCTGTCCTGAGGCCCTGCCCCCTAGGCCTCCCCCATGACCCCTCCCATTCTGGCCTTGAAGACCCAAAATATTGTATACAGTTTTCCCCTTGTAGTGGGTTTTTATTGTGGGTGGTAGAGAGGTTGTTTTGGTTGCAGGGGAGAGATGGGGGTGGGTGTTATGAGGGTAATCAAGTTTTTTTTTTTGTTTCAGTTGTGTATGTGCTGAGAGTGGTGCTGTGGGTGGGCAGGGGGTGTGTGGCTGGTAGGGCAGGCAGGCTGGAGCAGGGAGTGCAGGAGGAGAGGGTTGGTCAGGGCCTCTAGCAGCCAGTGACCTGGCCCTCACTGGTGGGTGCACAGCTGTCCTGGGGCCTGGGTTGGGGGGGAAAGAGGGGCAGACAACTCCGAGGGTCAACAGGGCCAGCACCATGGCCAGCAGCAGTGCAGGGCACTGGTTATTGCTGGCAGGGGCTGGGCTGGAACAATGAGGCACAGGGCATCTCTGGCAGGGGCACAGGCAGGGGCTGGGGCAGCCCTGGTGCTGGGTGGGCAGGGAGGGAACTGCTGTATGCTGCCCCTGCACTGGGCATGCAGCTCCTGGGCAGGGAAGGAGTTGGCCAGGGATCATCAGAGTTTCCCAAATGGCTGCCAGGTGCTGGCAGCTGGCTCTCGCTTCAACATGGCTTCCAAGTGCTGGCAGCCATGTGGCCAGAGGTTGAAGCTTGCCCTGGTGGCCACAGGGGCACATGGCAGGGATACAGGGACTCAGGACTAACTTTAATACCAAGTGCACTACTTTAGTCCCAAGTCCTTGCATGTGTAGACACCTGTCAAAAATTGCTTAATGTGCATTAGCTTAATGTGCAATTTAGTCATGCTTATTTGCATGTGTTAATGCACCCAATGTAGATAAAATATTGGAGTGAAATATCAATGTAAACCTCCAGCAGACTTGCACAGGCAGTCTGAACCCTCCATTCCTTTGCCACTTCCATCAGCCACTGAAGCAGCAGGGTCTAGTCCCTGGTGTGCCTCTGGTGCATCCAGACCAATCCAGTGGTGGGTGGTGGTGACCCTGAGGCAGCATCCCTACTGGGCCTGGTGGGCTCTCCACTGCATCCAGCTGTTGGCCCTGCAAACGCAAGAGACAGAAGCCTTTTGTGAGAGTTTGCAATATTTCAGAAATCAGATGCTCTTCATCAGGGGCCATGCACTGCTCAGCCTCAGATTGGGGGCCTGGCTGGGCAGGGACCACAGTAAGATATCTGGGTAGGCCTAGGCCCTGGTGGCCACCAGCTGTGCTCCACATCTTGGGGCTGGCCATCCACTGGGTCCTGGCTGCAGCCTGCCTCCTCCCACCCCATTTCTCAGGGCAGGCCAGATCAGGATGCTGTCAGCACCTGCTGCTGTGGCTCCAGACCCCGCTGTCCCCATCTCTCCCTGCAGGCCAACCACTGTGCTGTGCTGCTGCCCAGCTCAGAGCCCAGGCTTGGGGCACATGGGGCTCCCAGACAAGTGGGGTGAGGGGTTGGGTATGTCTCTACCCTCTCCATAGGGGACCTATCAAGGAAGGCTCCCTGGGGCTGCCCCCCCAGTACCACCACTGCTTCCCAAATGGGCCCCTGCTGTGCGTGCCCAGGTGGTGTGTGATGAGCTGTTTGTACAGGCAGAGGGGTGCCCAAGCCACTACGTCCTGCTGCTGCTGATCCTCCTGGTGCCCCAGGCACACCTGCACTTGTGGGTCAGAATCCTGAGCTGACTAACTTGCAAGAAATAATGCTGTAGTTATAAGCCCCTTCAGATTTGTTCCAAGAAAAGATTTCAAATCTCTTCAAAATGTTTATTGCTCATATTATTAGCTGAAACTTTTGCCCCCATCTATGGCCAACTTTGACTTGGTGTTAGAAATTGTTTTGTAATGATTTGTCTGAAGATTTTATGCTATTGTTTTTGCCTTTAAAAAAGGTCTCTGGTGGGAATGCTTATGGAAAGTACTTTGGCTTCCTGTGATTATTCAAACGAACACTTACCCACATTGAGCATTTGTAGTAGTGCAATCTGTTTGCATGAATTCACATGAGGGAGAACACAGGAAGGCTGTAAACATGGCTGCTGTGAATTCAGTTTAAATTTCAAATGGATATCCCTTAGAGCAGTGTTTCCCAACCAGTGTACTGCAGCGCAAAAGTGTGCCATCAGAAATGAACAGGTGTGCTGCGGTATTTTGCCATGGCAATGAACTGCAATAGGTATGAGGATGGGGAATGGCTTAACAGGTGTGCCGTGGAAAATTTTTATTAATGTAAGTATGCCTTGGGCTGGAAAAAGTTGGGCAACACTAACTTAGAGTCTCCTCTTCCCTGGATTCTGTTAGGAGAAATTACTATGACTATAAATTGGACTTAGACACAAACTTTAAATAGGTGGCTATTGTTAAAAAAACAACATGGAAGTCTGGTTCCAGGGTGCATTTGTCCCTGGTCTTGTTAGTGGTGTTGGAGTGTGTCTCCCAGAATTAATCTGGGCACAGAGGGTATGGCTCTTGAAAGGAACAATGGTCTAAATTCTGTAGTCTTTAATCAAGCAATAACCCCATTGAAGTCCCTGCTGCAGGAGTATTTGAACAGCTGCTCCATTTTGGAATTGTTCCTTTCCAAAATTCAGGCTTAGTTATCTTGAGCCTGTGGTCTTAGTACATTTGATTGTTTCGCTGAATCCTGGCTGAGGCTGAACAAGACTCTCGGAAGCAGACTAATGATGTAATTTCTGCATAAACAGATACTCCTTACAGACTGACCTCACTGAGTGATTCATGTGGTTCTTGCAATATTTCTTAGTCTGTATTATAAGTAATACAGATTGTTTAATTTCCCAGCCTTCTGGGCTCTGTTGTGATAAACCAGGTGAGAGCATTCCTCTCCCCACCCCCATCTTGAATTCATGGGAGTGGGAAATTCAAGTTAAATTGTTTGAGACAAGCCTTAATGTTTCAGTTGCAAATTGAAAAATATTTTGATGTTAATCACATTTTGGGATAGTTTTGTTTTTTTTGTTGCTTTGAAAAAGGAAAATATAATTTTCCGACTCTTTATTAATTTTTATTTCTCAGTTTTCCAATGGCATTAAAAAATTATAGCACTCTATTGACCCCCTTTTACTTGAGGAAATTTATTAGCATACCTATGCAGGTATAATTACACTGCTTTAATTACACCAACATAAATTCCATGTAAGTGTTCTTATTCTAGAGTGGTCACATGGAGAGTTACGCCATTATAACTACAGTAGTATAATTATACCTCATATAGATCCTTCTTGGATCTTTTGAGTGTATTTTAACAAACTGACCTGTCCTTTCAGTAGTGGGATATTAACGGTGTCCTTGTCCCCCTACTCTATTTATAGTAAGTTAGGGTGTTTTTTAAATATTTGTGGGCATTAGGCAAAAAGGATGTTCATTTAGTATTAGGAATAGGTTAAACAAACACTCATCTAAGGTGTTTAAGATAGGAATGATCCTGCCTTGCACAGAGGTTTGACTTAGATGACCTCCTGAGGTCCCTTCCAGCCCTTTTTTGTGATTCTATGATTTTTTTTTCTGTGTAGACACCCTTTCAGTACAAGTCTGAACAGTTAGATATGGTGCAGGTTTTAAGGCTTTCATAAAGAAAGGACCAATTTGCTCCTCAGTGTAGGTGTCTACATGTGCTATTAATGCAACACAATAAACTTAGGTGCAGCTTGCACCAGTTTATTGCTCCTGGGTGTTGTGTTTACACATGCACCTGAGACTGCAGCATGTTGAGCTGGCTTGGAACAGCCCTGGTTGACAGGCAATCTAGGGGGTCAGCCTGCCAGCCTGGGGCTGCTCTGACCTGGCTGCAGAGGAGCTGGATGGTGCACGAGGGTGCTCCAGTGTGGGGCTAGTCAGCAGGCAGCCCCAGGCAATGAAGCATCTTCATGCCCCAGCTAGCTCTGTCAGCATCTACACATGTGTTGTGGCACAGTAAATAATGCTGCCACAGGACAGTACTTGTTTACAAGTGCTATCCTATGGTGGTGTTCATTAATTTAATGTGGCCTAATAGGGCTGCATGTGTAGATGGAGAGACTTTACTGAAGAGCTAATTAGGCAACTCTGAAGTAAACATCTTGTGTAGACATGCTCACTGGGTGTATATACACGTGCTATTAATGTGGAGCAAGATACGCCAGCACAGTTTGCACTGGAGTCAGCTGTTCCTAGGCACAGCATCTGTATGTGCACCTGCGATTGCAGCAATATGAGCCAGAGCAGAGCAACCCTGGACTGACAGAAGGTCGGGGTGGGGGGGTCAGTCTCAGGCTTCAGAGGATAGTGTCAGGTGGCAGGGGGGCTGACTGGGGCACAAGGGTGTTCAAGTATGGGGCTAGGTGGTAGGCAGCCCATGGACTTTAGCACCCTTGTGCTCCAGCCAGCCCCTGTCACTGTCTACACATGCATTTCAGCACAATTAAGTACTCCACTGTAGGATAGTCCTATCCCTGACAGTACTACCCTATGGCAGAATAAATTAATTTACTGAACCCTAATACCGGCACACATGTAGACTGTGACACTGTACTGCAGAATTGGCTAATTAACTCAGCAGTAAAGTGTACATGTAGATGCACCCAGTTACATCATCCCCAAAAGGACCAAGCATAAGCGTTCTCTGGTGGTTACAAATCAGTCCTAACAAGCAGTCACAAAAAAGGAGTTGGGGGGGTGGGAGACAAATGGTCTCAGATCTCAGTAGAGTCAAAACTAAAGAGAGAAAGGACATTGTTTTCCCTCCTGTGAAAACAAAATTCAGGTTGATGGAAATGAAACGTCCAGGACTGGGGCTTGCTTGTATTTTTTATTTATTTGATTGGTTTGTTTCCAAGGAAAGTCTGATAGATTCTCTCTGGAATCTTTGCTTATTTGTAGTCTGGATCCAATACGAATTGCTTTATACGGTTACATTATTAAATATGGATGAAAGGAACTTCACATAGTAAGTTTCCTTCCTGAAAATGAGATCTTGAATTTTTCCATAGCAGCGAAGTGAGAGAAGTTAATGTAATGTTGGTGTTAACCTATGAATTATTTGCTTTATGGTTGGATTTAGATCTCATCTGGAATCAGGCAGAGTAATTTTAGATAAATGATTCTGCTCTTTAGAAAGCCCTTTGTGGTGTGGAGAACAACTATTCTCTGTGCTGTGAATTTGTCAGTACAAATTCTTTTTGTGCTCAAGACCCAGTGTAAAGGGTAATATCCCTAGCTGTGCCTGTCCCAGAGGAATTTTTCCTTGCTCTGGGAGAGGAATAATTTGTACTACTCTTCTCTACTCGAGTACAGATTATTTCTGCTTCTGTACCTTGCTAGCTGCTGAGGTGTAGTATCAAAGTGGTTAAGGAGTTTTGCTACAGCTTCAGAGACATGAGTTAGAGCTCCGTTTTTGGATGCATGCTGAAAGCTATGTCTAATTGAGTCAGCTGTAAATGACCACTTGGTCATTTAGGCTGCATGTGGTGCTAGGCATATTGCTCTCTTGTGTAACATGCACTATAGAAACTTGAGTGACTTAATCATGTTAAGTTTGGTCAGGTTTGGTTTCAGCAAACCTTAGACTTTGACCTTGCCAGCTCTGGCTGGCATGCTTTGCTTAGCAGAGCCTTGGCTACCTTCTCTGCCCTCTGCCTTGCATAAGGAAGAACTAGTTTTGTGCTTTTTGACACCCAAAGTGTATGTGCAGACCTTATACTTGGATCACCCTAACTAGGGTTAAGTTAGTCTAAGTGCTGATTTGTACAGACATTCAGGGAGGTTAGATTAGGCAAAAAATAGAGGTAAATTTAAGTTAGATCAGGAATGGGTTTACCTGTTCTACCAAATGTGTGTACATGTTCAGAGTACAGTCCAGGGGCTAGGAAAGCACAGTCACTCACCCCAGCCCTAGGGCTGTATTCTTTCTAAGCCCCCCCTCCCCACCCCACTGTCAGGAGGCTAAAATAGCCCAGTCTCCCCCACCACTGGGTGGACAATACCCCTCCCCGCCCATCACGGACCCACCAAACCCATTTGTGGACCCACTAGGGCCCCACCCCAAATCGTTCCCATCCCTCCCTCCATCTTGACTTACTTAGACTTAGATGGGGTTGCTGGCACAGCTTCTGCCACTGGCAAATATGTGTACAAGCCTCTCTTGATCTACCATCATGCTGCTTAAAGTAAGCCATGGGATTGTAGATCAGGTATTGTAACATGAACTTCCAGTGGCCACTCCTGTGAGGTGCTGCATAGCAGTCAAACTTGCTAAAAAGCCACTAAATAGTGCAAGCTGAGCAGAGCAGCTGCAAGTGTTGTCAAAGTAACAACTTTGTCAAGTCAAAGAGAGTGAAAAGATATTCAGAAAGAGAGAAAGTGAGATAAGTATGCCAGCCTGGGTGTGCTGGGTTTTAGAAAAATACCCGACAGTGAAAACTCAATTATGCAAATAACCTATAAACAGCCACTATCAGTAGCAATAGTCATGGTAAAAATAATGAATTTGCAAATAACAAAAAGTATAAAACAGTTTGGGAATAAAGGGTCATTGGACTACTGGACTATGCCCCTGAACAGCCCAGCAAGACACTGGACTGTCTGATCAACAGGACAGGGTGCAAGACTTGCTTGCAAGGTAACTAGTGCATATCTATGTAGGGAAGTGTGCACTATCTGCTAAATAAACCTACATTAGTGGAGTAGAATTTCCTTTCTCTTAGGCATTCTTTGTCTCAACAACTCACTAGATCCCTAGTCTAAGATTTTGGGGTAACAGTGTGGCAAATACTTGCACAGATCCGAGTGCACCCAAGCCAAGATGTGGGAGGCTGTGCAAATGGCACTCTTTCTTTTTCTCTTCCCCCTGTAAAGTCATGTTAAGGCCAAATACTGTACTTTAGCTAATGACCCTTCATGCCACTCCCCTGGGCTAGTTTGGCAAGCATTATTATCTCTCTTCTACCAAAGTGGAATATGAAACAAGGAGGTTAAATGCGACTTATCCAAGGCTAGTTAGCAACTTGACTCCGGAACTTGGAATACAATCCTGTTCTGCTGTCTTGTAGTCCTATTCTCTAACTCCTGTGTCATACTGCCTCTTATGATCCAGAGCAGTCTTTCCTCACTCATCTCAGCCACTGACATCACATTGTGTCATGGTCACAATAATGATTTCTTGTTAATGACAGTATTTTACCACTGGTCTTCCTTTTCTAAAAACTTCTGCAAGGAATTTCTTAGAAAAAATCCATAGAAATGTATGATACCATCTCTAGTACCCAAATGATAGAATCAAATTCATTATGCAGTCCAGGTGGATCTGATGAAACAAAAAAGGGGGAATAATAGGAAGAGGGCAGGGGGGACGGGATGGGATGACACAGCTTACCTAGAAGTACTATACATTTGTAGGTCTGGCCTCAGTTAATGGAACACATCTTGAACCACATATTTACCTTGTTTTTTTTGTAAGTTGAATCAAATTATTTTATGTCCTTAAATGCTTATATCTGAGTTTTTCATGTAAACAAATGATGACCTGACAGCTGGAACCTCGATATCTTCTCTTATTTCAACCTGCCCATCTGTATTCACAATGATTCAAGGCTTCTAGGCTACTTATCAGTCTTTTTGTGTAATGTATAAATTAGGTGCCACAAAGAACAGGGCTTTTTGCTTTTGCCTTGTATAACATATTGTTTAGAAATGTGTCTAGAAAGGCTTAGCAAAAAACAAAAGGGGCTGAGAGCCCTGCATTGTGCATTCTACAGTTCTGCTTGTCTGTTTGGTTTCCTTTTTTTATTTTCTCTTCAGCCATATGACTAACCTCACCTCATTGTGTTCAGCAGCTGAACAAAATGCACAGTGCTATATTCAGAAGCGCCCACTCATTCTTTCCTGCTTTTATGACAAAGCTGTCCCTCCACATGTCTGTGTTGGCCTCTGACCCTACACGTTTACTTCAAGTAAACATGCCAGATGGTGGAGAAAAGTGGTAGGTCAAAGAACAAGCCTCTGGGGGTCAGGAATCATGAAATCCTTCTTCACAAAGCAAACTTAAAAGCAACAATTTCAACAAATGCCTTAAAGCAAGTTCACAGTTGGAAGGAAAGGAAGAGAGAGGGAGAGACTGAAGGGGGAGGAGGAAGGAAAAAACAGTCCAACTATCAATTACATATTTTGCTTTCTGCATCTAATGGGTGTTTCATTGGTGATTTCAGTACTAAAACATTACAAGAGAAAAAAAGTGAGAGAGACAGATTACCTCTCTCTAAGAATACAGTTAAAGGGAGGCACATATCTGGAAAATGAGTATTCAGCACTGGAACCTGAATATTATGATAACACCCTGCAATCTTTCTTCCCTCCTTCTCCACAGGAGCATTGTCAGAAGACAAGGGATGAAGTTGTAGTAAAAAGACGTTAGCCCCCATAATTTTGCAGTAATGCTTGAGCAACAACCATATGATAGAAGTGTCTTATGACCATCTTATGACCCTTTTGTGTAAAGATCAGGAGGTCTAATGTCCAAGCTGTGGTTCTTACTGCTTGCCTTGCATTTTGAAATCATCTCTGTCCAGTGCCTTAAGGTTACGTTAAGATAAGAAGTTACTAAAGTTTAACTAACTTTGTTGAAATTGCTCTTTTCTTCTGAGCATGCTGCAATTCTACCTTTGAGTGCGCACGTACTAACCCTGATAAGTCACATTAACCAATAACTAGTTAAGTACAGCCTACAAGATAAGACGTCACAATTAGGAACTGGTACTGCAGCCAATAAACTTCTAGTACGTCAAGACTCTGTTGAATGTAAGCTATAAAAATGTGATTCCAGGCCGGACTCATCGTCGGCCCTGATTTGAGCTCTCTGCTCCTCGGTCGAACTGTTTGCAAACAATAAACCTAGATGGACCCAGCCTGTATGTATGTGTGACTCTTTCCTTGAGGGTAATTGAACAAGCCTCCAGGGGAACGAAACTAGCCGTTTTGGCAACAAAGTGACTGTCATGGTTGCTAATTGTGTTGGTCTCCTTTCACATGGGGAAGAGTTCAAATGAAGGGACTTCCTATAAACACCAAAAGTGGGGCCTTTGCACACCCCCACAATAGTGAACAGGAATGGGTATAGTGAATAGTAATGGGCATTCTAGAAATATCTAGGGTAAAGAATGACATCCACATCCAACTTATTCTGTTTCCACAGTCAGGACCATAGGAATTGGAGTTATTTGCAGTTTCTGGATACACCACTCTCTGAGGCCAGCTCTTTAGTACTGTCCTCAGTGCTGAATCCTATGGTTTATGCAGCATTGCATTCCATTGGTCTCACTCCAGGTAACCACATTTGGAAATATCATATAACTGAATAAATACTCATCTGAAGCCCCGAAGTCAGTTAGATTGCTTGGCTGAGGAACTGGATGCTTTAACATGGGTCTCTAGGTTCAAAAATGGTTTCTTCATTGTTTTAGAGAATAAGTTGACCCATTCATAGAATTTAATGCATTTTACATTTTAAAAATAGGCTTTGTAACTATTATGAATAAAGCATTCACAGATTTCACTCTTTACTGTAAAGCACATTAAGATGGAGAAATTGAAGCACATAAATTTAGAGTCACCTTTGGCACCTATAGACCAGCATTAGAGTCCATCTCAGCTGCCTTCCTTCTAAGCCAGTTGTGACTATTTCTTAGCATGGTTTAGGGAAGGAAGTCATAAGGAGGCTCTGAATCTTTCTCATTATCATTTTATGTCTCTCCGCCTGGAACCAAATACCACCTTACTGCTTCTTGAAGAATTAACTAAGGACCCTGGATAATAGCAGATCTGATGGTGTGAAGATGTTTCATTATTTCAGTCTGCATTATAGAGCTGTCATTTCACTGCTGCTAACAAACTGTTAAAAGAAAGTAGCTATGAATATAGAAAAGTCATGGAGCTGGAACTCTAGCTGGTGTAAATCAACCTAGCTCCATTGATTGCATTAAAACTATATCACTAACAACATCTGAAGATATGGCCCACATGGATTTTGGGTTTTTTTTTTACCATT
Source organism: Alligator mississippiensis (assembly GCF_030867095.1). Classification (NCBI taxonomy): domain Eukaryota; kingdom Metazoa; phylum Chordata; order Crocodylia; family Alligatoridae; genus Alligator; species Alligator mississippiensis. The sequence continues at coordinate 173,643,308 of NC_081826.1, read as the reverse complement.
AACCTAGGCCAATACAGTAAAAAGCATTTGAAGTAAGGTTTTTAACCTTTCCAGCATGCATTAGTCCACTTCATATTTTAGAGGCAAAACAATTAAATCATTTTTAAAAATAGAGAAAGCTATTCTTCCTAGAATAGATTTAATTGCTGAAATGTCTCAGAAATGAAAATAACAAGCTTCTAATTATGATTAGGGGCTTAGTACTGACAGAGTTGTTTAATCAAAAGTAAATGTTTTTTCCCTTAATTTGTTATGGTGAAAATAGCTTAGTTATTATCAAAATATAATGGAATAAATAATGTCTAACTAATATGTTTGTCTTTGTAAGGTTATGAAGTTGCCTAATTGTTAGCATTGGTTATTTTTATTATTTTGTAATTATATCTTTATTATTAAATTCAAGTAACAAGTGAAGTGAGACACTTTTAGGGTTGTACATGCATTAAATTACCTGCCAATGTAACCCCTCTACAAAGGAAGCTTCAAAATGTCATAAAATAGTTATGTATCTGGACTGGGACAACAAGCAAGTGACAGGTGTTAATCATGGTGCTTAATGTACTATTGGAGGGCCCTTGGATACTGTGGTATGATATAAGAAGCTTCCAGGAAGAGTCTAAAGTCCATCTTCTGGTTTCCTACATTTGGCTTTGTGTGTATAGGAATCTAACAAGTTAATGGTAGATTGAAGAGTAAATGTTAGTGTTTACTATACTTACCATTTAAAAAAAAGTATACTCAAAATGTTGATTGTATCTCTTGACTAAAAATTGTGGGGGTTTTTAATGGGTTTTTAGTAGCTATCTAGCTTCTGAGCCTTTAAGGGTCAGGGTTAGGATCTTTTTTTTTTTCCTTAAAAATAAAACTGTGGAGTGGTATGCAATTAAATGATGATGTGAGGTGGGGCTTTTAGGAAAAAAACATCAACTGTCTTCAGACTGATAAAACTGTGTAAGAACAGACAACACTATATATCCCTATCAGAACTGTTACTGTGGACCCCCATCAGTGGACATCATTGAACTTCTACATTGATAATAGTCCATATTTATGGCTCTAAGGGGTTTTATTTGGAAGCTTGTTAAGGTAGAAATATATCATGACTTCTGGGCTTGATTGAATCAGGTAGGAGATACTGAGATAAAAATATTAAATGGCCACCAGTGTGGCAGTTGATTTGAAAAGCAGTGGAAAGGACATAAGAAAAATATTTTATTAAAGTGCAGTGAGACAAACAGGGTTATTCAGGTAGACAAGGCAGGAGATCTAGATAGGCATCAGTTCCTGAGATGTGGATGGCTTGTTACCAAATTTGCCCATTACTTTGGGGTGTGCTCATTTATTAGGGATAGTTTCTAGGGTCTTGGTGATTCTGTCAATGTGCTGCTCGTGTTACTATATGGAGCTGTATCTCTCCCTTCTGCAAGCCCTCACCCCCAGTGGAGCTATCTTGCAGGACTCAATCTCAATGGGACTGGGTTCCTCCAGTCACTAAATCAGTCATACACACAAACACACACAAATTAACGTGACACGCCTGACCTGGCCGGGCTGATCAGCATGGACAGGCTGATACCCTCATATGCCAAGAATCACTTCATAAGAGCAACAATAAAATGCAGTCAGACACAAGCACACAGGTAAACAGAATCCCTCTGAATCCGGCTGGGTGTCCAGCTGACACCCTCATGGGCCAGCATTCAGTTCATAAGGGCACGTCTGAGTCAAACTGGGTCAATCAGCCTGTACAAGCTGATCCCCTTATGTGTTTCAAACTCAGCATGTCCCAATCTTTGGCCTCTTGATGAGCAGACCCCACAATAATTTAGGCTTCACAGGGATCTTTAGCATAGGTAAAAGAAGCGTTGCTGCAGAGCACGGGAGGAAAAAGAAGCAGAGAAGGAAAAATATACCCAATTACTACCAGTTTGCCTATAAAAGTTATTTATTGCTAAGCATATGAAATATATAATAGTACTAGTAGTAATAGACATGCAAAAGAAAAACAAACACAAACAATGACAATACTACTCTGGTTTTACTAAGTATTTGGGGAAACTTAGCTCAAGCTTAACTAATACAGTTCAGATTCAGAAGTTTATGCCCAGACAGAAGAGAGAGAACACTGGGGTCTCACCTAGTCCACGGTACTCAGGCTGCAAAGCTGACAGGCACAGTCCGTAGCACAATCCTTGAAGAGAGAGACGATCTGTTCTTCCAGCGTCCCAAGAATGACAGGGGATGGTGTCAGCACAGGAGTTTTCTTCTTCTTTCCTTTTCTCCCTCTTTCCTCCTGCTTCTTCTTTTTCTTTCTTTCTCTAAGTACACACACTTACAGATTTTTATACCCTCAGTTCAGCTGCTTTGAAGCACCCTCAATAGTGTAAATCATTGTCTTTTCTATTGACAAGGGGTTATCTGGTTTGGACCATCTCAGGAAACTGATTGATAATCAGGAAACACTTAAGATTAGGGAGTAACCCAAATACTTGGGAGCCAGCTTGAGATTCCTATGGATGGCAGATATCCTGATGGGATATCTCATGGTTTCTTCAGGAACAATAGATAGCTTGCAGCATCAGGATTTTGGATTTTTACTCGTTGTGCACAAGCCTCAGCTTAGCATGACTTTTCCAGATTAAAGCAATTATTGGGGTGCTCATAACCTTTTGTGGAGAGGACTTCCACCAGTCATTTCAGGAAAGATATGACAACACCTGGGATTAGGGCTCCAGCAGGCTGGATGCTGTGATGAACCCTTAACCATTGTTCCAATGTTGCCCATACCCCCTCGGACTTGGTCTCTTGCCTCAGCATTCCCTAACCCGGCAACCGAGTTTTAGTCAATCAAGTTTAAATAGGCCTCCCATAGTGGGACCGGGGAACGTACGGCCCAAGATGCCTATTAAACTTAGAGCTGTGTGTGTGTGTCTGGGGGGGGAAAAGTCCTTAGCAAATCCAGATTAGAACTGGTCTGATAAATGCTGAGCTGGGTGTGTGTGAACATGGGTTGATTAACATTGGAAGCACAGATTCCCCATCATGCAGTGCTCCCCTGCTTCTCTGGTCCCAGAATTCACTGCAGTCTCTGCTTCAGGCTTTCTGTTTTCCATCTCTCATGTAAATGAATGGTCATCTGGTTCCATCTCAGATGCAAATGAGACCAAGGGCAGTTGTTCAGTCTTATCACCCTTATCTGAAGAGTTTTAGGTGCATCTCTCACTGCATCTTAATCAGTTTCGTTTAGGTAGAGGAGGGGAGGGAGGGGTGGGGGGGAGGTGAGTCCTTTGTGAGTCAGACAGACTGCATCCTGTGCCAGGGTTGCCCAAGAACACAGAGCTGAGACGTAACAGACTGGTTGGCATTGTCATTAATAGCCATCCACAGGCTCTGCTGATTGGCCTTGGGAGGAGGAGCTGCAGCTGACTGCAGGGTGAACACATGAGAAAAGTGGTGTATAAGCTTGTGGCAGAAGATGAGAAATGCCTGCTGGGGAATATATGAGAAAGCAACTAGTGGCGGAGGTCCAGAGTGCTTGGCTGAATGAAAGGGAAACTTTTAAGAATGAAGTGCTTAACAAATAACAAATATTCCATATTCTTTGCAGTCAGAACTACTCAGCTTTCTGGTTCTGATACTTAATATTACTGATAATCCTTGCAGTATAATTTATAATTGACATATTATAATTGTTTTGTATCTTAGGAAATTTGCTTAGGATTGATGCAAATGTTTGCAATTAGAGAATGCTGCTAGCACCCAGCAGTGGTTAGCAAAATAGAAACATCACTCTTGGGTGTCCCTGCACTTCTAAGCATCCAAATATCGCCAATAAATCAGTTGCCTGCTGTAGGCTGAACTATATTTGGAGCAAGTTTATCTGCTGAAATAGTAGCTTCAATTGGCTCTGCATTTTATAAAAAATAAATAGGAGTTTTTCCTTTCCTTAGATGTTTTAATGGAGAAAAAGTTGTGGAGATAAGATGATGATCTTCATGAACAATGCATTCTGCAGCTTTTTTGCTATCAATCATTGGATAAACTGGTTCTCAAAACTCAGTGATATCATCCAAATTTCAGTAACAGGGACCTGTAGCTCACTGAATAGTGCAGTAGAATTGTTGTGCTTCTCAGCCACTTGTGATGCTTAGAGCGTGCATGCAGGTGCACGTGCATGTGCACCCCGAGATCAGCTGTGTATTCCCTGGAAGTACCAGCTGTGAAACTGGAAGTGCACTTCTGGTTTTGCCACTGGGGAACACAGCCGTCAGTGATCTGGTGCCCCCCCTTCCTACCCCCCCCAGACTCGGGAGGCACGTCGCCCATGTTTTCGGGGCATGTTCTTTTTATCAATGAGAATTTCAGGAGACAGTCTCACAGGCTCACTAGGCCTTTGTGGTCTGGTCCAAAGCCCAAAGAGAACTTCCTTGGGCTTTGAATCTGTCTCATAAGGAGTGTTCTGCTATTGCAGGGTTATGATGTGTCAACTAATATCTTAATCAAAAAGCTAGTGCGTATTTTGAAATTAATATAATCTATTTTATCATGTACCTTATGCATGGCCAGTCTGTGGTCAGCCCCTGAAATGGGGAAAGGTTGAAGGACCTTTTGAATCCACCAGATCCCTCTGAGGGCACAGCCACAAATGCAACCCTTGTTCTAACCTCTCTAAAAACCATGGGGAGAGGTGGGGCCATGGCCCCTCCCAACTTTTTCACTGGCCTCTAAGATAGGATGCTTGCAAAGGTACTGCATGTGCACTTGAGAGTTGTGCAATGGTGGCATACACAAAGAGTCCGTCTATACCAGCAATTCTCAACCATCTATTATTATTATTACTATTATTATTAATAATAATGATAATAGTGTTGATAATAATAATATAGAAAAAGTTGGGTTCTTTAATTTGCCTTCTGAGAGGTAGTATGCATATGCTTAACAGTCTCAGGCTTTTTGTGACAAACTCAAAGGCTAAAATTTGTTTTTAATGAAAGTTAGCCTTTTTTTCCAAATAGTATGCCTGCAGGAGCTGAGTCTTTAAGAACACCAAATATTGGGAGACTTGCAATCATATAGCTGCCAAAACCCTATCTCTACATTCAGTATCATTTTTAGTAATCTATTCCATGGGGGTATGGTTAGGTTTAATTCATAAATATCTGTAAAATTATTTGAGATCTTTGAACTGAGGATGCTAAAAGGAGAGCAAAATACAGTCTTTTTTCCCCAACACCCCTACATTTGTACACTGGCTAGCACTAATATAGTTCTAGGCATTACTTCAATACAAACAATAAGAATAATAGTGTTTCTGTATTATTATCATGACCTAGATATGGGGCCTGACTCAATTTCTCCAAAGCTTCTACAGTAGGAGCTTCTGTTCAGTTTCCTGCCTGAAACAGCAGCTAACAGTGACTGACTGCTCTTTGACCAATGGAGGCTGAGCAGTGGTGCTCAACCTTCTGGCCTTGTGGATCAAACAAGTGGTGCACAGCCCATCCACAGGTTGAATCTGATAGGATCAGTCTATGGGTGTGATCCAGCATGCTGGCCCAGCCCCTTATGTGAAATCCAGCTGTATGATGGCTGACTCTGCATGCCAAATCCGGTCGTGTGCCAGCACAATTTAGTACACAGGACCACATCACCTAACCTGAAAGACTCCCTACAGGCCTGGAAATTTGGCAGCAGGGGAGCTGCAATTAATGCAGGCATTTGCTCCCCCAGTGGCAAAATTTCAGACCTGTGGGGAGACCCATGGGCCAGATGACATGTCCTTGCAGGCTTGATGTGGCCATCAGGCCAGAGGCTGAACACTCTTAGGTTAGAGAAAGAAATAAGAGGGAAAGAGAGAGAGAAGGGATGAGGGTTGGGGGGAGCGGGGAGGGAGACAGAGACATAATATTGTGACCATCTCGATTCGAATATCTGTTCATGCGACGCCTTGGTGCGTGCACCAGATGTCGGATATAGTGGGGTTTCATGTGACCTCTGGAGGGGTCCTTTGGGGAAAACCCCAAAACTCACCTGCCACGACTTTGAATGGATCCTCAGTGGTGGGGTGTCCTGTTGGGGGCCCCTTGGGATCAGTCACGCCTCCTAATGGATATTCATGGGGCTCCACCTCCCCTACACCCCTTCTATATGCCAGCCTCCATGACAAGCCACTTGATTTTGATGCGGCTTGCCCTCCAGTCTTGTTGATCCCTGCTCTTCACGCCCCTTGGTTACTGATCTTACTTTCTTGTTGTTGGGCTCTGGGGCCGCTGGGTGCCCAACTCTCTTGGATGTCACTCCGGCTGCATGCTGGCTGCCTGTTGAAACTGTGAGCAGCTCCTGTCCTCGGAGCGCCACCCACAACCCATCAAAGTAGGATTATGGTTAATGATAAAGGAAAAAGGACAAAACAACAATAAAAAGGAACAAGGACAAAAAAGGAAAAAGGAAGGGCACAGAAGAAAAGAGGGCTGAAAAGGGAGGGGAGGTCAGGCTATCTCGCCCTTCCACCCTCCCAGCTCTAGGGCCTGTGCCTTAATATGTCACTCAATGCTGCTCTGGTCTTCACCCCCATCAAGGTCCTCATCTGCTCTTCCCTGAACTGGATCCTCTCCTGCACACCAATGCTGCCTGTGACCAGCGTGGAGAGCTTCCGCAGCCTCCGCTGCCTCTAATGCTCCCCTCTGTTCCCTGCTGATGCCAGCTTGTATCCCAGATGGGCAGCTTTCACTAATGACATCACCCACCCGTATCGGCTCCAGCTGTAGATAAGCGTGGCTGACAAACCATGCAGGCGTTTCTTCCTGACTTGGTTCATCCTGTGCCCAGCATCCTGAAGTAGGTAAGTGACCCCTGATTTCAGGGTTTTTTCTCTGGGGATGGGTTACCCCCGTCCCAGGTCCCCCTGCAGGGAGGGTTACTTGCTCCCTGGTGATTGTACCCCTGTGACAAATATATTTTGCTTTTTAACATATTTAGTAGGGTTGTTTGAAGCATCAGTCACTGATTCAACTTGGAGGAGATTCAGCCCGATTTGGCAGCCAAATCTCCGAATCTGAATAGAATCAGGAGACTCGCTAATCTCTCTGAATTGAACCTGAAGCCTCCAATTTGATTTGGAGAGATTCAATGATTTGGTCATAGACACAGCTTTATGTTTTTTCTACATACCTGAAATTACCTGGTGGCTCGTGAACGCTGAGATGGTGGGGCAGATGGAGTGTCCCGCAGGAGCATGGGGGGGGGGGGCAGTCCCCTGCGCACTCCGCAGCGGACCTGGAAGTAGACCAGAAGTACTTCTGGTCCACTTCCAGGTCTGCCGCCAAGCACGTGTGGGGGCTGCCCCCCGTGCTCCCATGGCACGTTCCGTCTGCCCCACCATCTAAATGTTCATGAGTCACACTGGGTATCTTGAGGTATATAGAAAAAACATATAAAGCTGTGTCTATGGCTGAATCACTAATTCTCCAAATCAGAATAGAATCTTCAGATTCAGATTCAGCTGAATCGAATTGGGACAGTGATCCGAATCAGCTAATTGAATCACTGTCCCCCAATCAGTCTGAATCCCAATCCAAATCGAATATGGCCTGCTCTGCATGCCCCTAACGTTTTGAACTAATTTCAGGTATGGCACAAAACTTCCAAAGTAGTCTGTTCTTCAGCCACTGTGCTAATAAGTACAACCACATGGCAGGTTAAGTGGAAATGACTGCTCTTAAAGTTTTACTCCATACAAAACTGATGTATGTTCCCTCCTGGTCTCCCTACAGTAACTTTTCTTCTTTTGTAGCACCTGTGACTGTAATGGGTGGTCATTTAAAAAGGTAAAATATTATAAACCCAATTTCTTAAATGTAGGTGCCTAAAATAAGCACTTTCATCCAAATTTAGTAATTAAGTAACAAAGGCACTTATTAAGTGTCCATATCTCCTTGAAATCAATGGGAGCTGCCATTGTTCAGAATTTTTGTAAAGAAGCTTTTTGGTTTAAGTCCTCAACTTGTGTCATGTGTGTTTGAAAACTTTTGACTGTAGAATTTATATGGAATCAGGGAACACAATTAAAAAAATGTAGACTATCGGCATTCCTAATTTCTGATATATTTTGCTATTGGAATGGGGAGGAGGGGATAAATGTATAGGTGAGTGTGTTCTACTGAATTTGTGACTTTTTCTTCGTCTTGAGATTCAAATAGGTTATTTGATTTATTTTTAGGGTCTAAGGCAAAATTTACCTCTGCAATGAATAATTTTAAGTTGGAACAAATCTCTCTGAAGAGTATATTGAATGTTACAAATATGCATGCAAAGCCATGGCATGACTTTTTTTAGCATTTGGAAAGTCTACATTTTCCTTTTTTTGATTGCCTGTCCCATTTAATTTATTCACTTAGGGAACCAGAGCAGAATCCATGAATGATAAAGGGATGCACAGTGTTTTCAATGCAGCCTTTCTCAGAGCACACCCCAGACAATGCTTTCTGTGGTGTGCCTGGGAGTAATTATGCTTGGTTTTCCAGAACTACTTCCCCTCCCCACGATAAGTATTTTTCCCTTTCTCTCTGGTGATCAATTATTTCATGTTTTATATAGAGTTCTACTTTTCCCCCTCAAGCTAAAAATAAAATGACATCATTTTGGGTTGCAAGCAGAGAGTTCTTCCTATGAAAAGGTACTAAATTGCACCTCTCAGTATAACTAAAACTGTACAAATAGGCCTTATTTTTCAGAGTCACTTATTTAGGATAGTAAACCATTTCTGTAGGAGATTGTAAACCTTCCTGTATACACACCTTTCCCTCTGGACAGTTATTTCTTTGCTTCTGGTATCAAGCTTACTCCCCAAAGAGAAGCTGTATTTGTGTCATTTACCCTGAGAGGGCAGATGCCTTGCTGTCATCAAAGCCACTCTATGGACTGGCCAGTGGGGAGCCATGAGGAACCATCTGCTCTTTTCCATTGCAGAAATTCAAAGTGTCACCTCTGTAAAATTCCAAGTTTATAGAAGTATAATAGACAAATTCTTAACTAAGTGTGCTATTTGCCAATGAAAGATGTGCTGGCTTTAGGCAAGAAGAACAACAAAGATCTAATAGTGCTAGTAGGCAGGTGTCAATTAACAGCAGGCAAAATGGCTTGATTGTAAGAGTGTGAGGGATAATGAACAACAGGAGCTGTGTGCATATCTCCCACACCACTTAAAATAATGTATCTATATTTATATCCATAGATAGATATACATATATTCCTAAGTTTCCATATTGCCTGGCCTAGTTTAACAGTATTAGGAATTGGGGTTCACCTTGAAGGCCAGTGACTTCCATTACCTGAGGGATAGGGTCCAATGTGCTGTGTTAGCTTTAGCAACTATTCAAATTGACACAATTAAAACTGATAAAAATACTTAAAAGAACTTATCTTCAGTGAAGGGGTCTTGGATACTAATGAGATGTGGTTGGGGAGCTTTGTGGGGGAAACATTTTTTCTGTTAAACTTCAGTGGTTTGTTCCATCCATTTTTAAACTAGATTAAAAAAAAAATAACCCCAACCAAACAACGCCCCCCCCCCCCCAGTTAAATTATTATGAGATTAAAAAAAGAATATTGGTTGGTTTGTGCTGAGGTAGCATGTAGAGACCTTGTCCTTTTTGTTGTGCCAGCACAGAGTAAATGGCAATCTATGCCCCTGAAAGGTAACAGTATAAAAGATAAGGTGTGGCAGTATCTGAACAAAGAAAATGATTGGTGGAAAGAGGGGGGTGGGGTGCATGGAGTAACCAGCTTGTGGTTTTTATCCTGAGTCTTAGAATGAACTGCTGGTTTGTTTTAAGCTGCAGCTCTTGGATTTCAGTGAATATCTGTGAATCTCAGCTTGACACTCAGCACTCTCCCTCCTTTATCTCCCTGCATGCTCCCCACCACCCCACAACCCCCTTCAAAAGGCAAATAAAAAGTACTACTAATCTGTCATTAAAAAGCTTTATTTCTTTTGAAGCCTATTTCATGAGGGTTTTTTGGGAGCATAGCAGTGGGTATTGGTGAGCTAACGAGTCTTGAATGCATGAGACTGGACATACAGTAAGAGTTACATAAAAAAGACAATTTCCACACCACTTTTTTAGCTCTCCAAAACTAGTTTGGTTTGAAACCTCACTTGTACAGAGATCAGAGCTGTAAATTGTCAGTGCCAGAAAAAAAGTAAAAGTTTCAGCAAGTTTTCTGTTACTGACATGGACTTTAAATGTAAATATTTAGGCAATATTAGCCAGGTTTGTTCTAGACTCCTGCTGCAATTCCAAACACTTACCTGAAGGTAATCTGTGCATTATTACTTTGCAAGGAGAAACTTACCTTTTTGCTATATGTCAGGTTGGACGTGTAGTTTCTCTTAATAACCCAATCAGGTGATTAAGGACTTGATTCTGCTCCCAGGGTAGAGGCCGGTAAAATCCCCATTGACTTCTGTGGGGCCAGGCCCAGGCCTAAATTTCTACTATTTAGAACACCACAAAATACCAAGCATCAAGGTCACTTAGCTTTAATGATGTGTTGCTTGATCCTCATTGTCACATGGACAGCAGATTCTTCTTGTACAGTGATGCCACAAGTGGCTCTTCAACTTATCTCCTGAAATTCTGTACAGAAAATATTATCAAAGCTCTGTGTGTGTGTGTGTGTGTGTGTGTGTGTGTTTTACTGCATGTAGTGGGAATGTGTTTCCCAGAAAATAATGCAACAAGTCCCCTGTTGGACTGTGCAAATATAACTAATGCACTGTAGTCTTATTTTTTTTCTTAACTGAAGTGAATTTGTTGCAATTCACTTTGGGGTATTTATGTTGTTGTAGCTGTTTGGATATGTTCCTGTGGTTCCTAAGCCAGTTAGGACTGAGCGTCAGCTGTTTTATATGAAGGTAACCCTAGCCACAGTGCTACCCATGGCCACGTCCGGATTCAGGGTCCTGGGGTGTCAAATAGCCTTGGTCAACCTCCCAGCCCCTAAGGCTGGGGCCACCTCCCCATGGAGTGCTTTCTTGTGGTTTCCCCACACACTGGAGTATATACAGTCTATCTATTTACACAGTTTATTGTTTACAAAACAGTCCACATATGAATGAGGTTAATAGCAGAACAGGATATCGGTAATCTAATTGCCAAAGGCAGGTATCAGTGAACTAAAACTTTATACAAATTGAATCAAAGACACCCTCAATACAACTCTCCAAGTTAAACCTCAAGACTCCAGTGAATTTCAGTAGGAGCACACAGGTTTAACACAAACATCAGCTCTCCTTCACGCTGGCAACACAATAACCATGGCTGGCCCTGCTGCTTCAGAAAGTCCTGCTCTCTCCTAGAGCTTGTATAGGGAAGAGAAGCTCTCCTCTACTCCAGCTGTCTATGGTACCTGCAAAGAAACACACACTGTCCCTTTCCCCAAAAGCACCTTTCTCCAATTTTCAGACATGGCCCCTTGTGCTGATAACTGAAATAACCCTGGGTTTATCACCCACCTGGCCCCAGGCTGCTACTCAGTTAACGCTCCCTAGAGCCTTCTCAGATCAACACCCTGCCCACCTAGGCAAGTCTACCTTACCACCCTTTTTTCCTCCACACGGGCCCCTCTGCCTCACAGAGGGGAAAAAAGGAAATCAGGTTATCTTCTCCCATCACTAAGGGCAGGTTCACTTCACAGGCAGGCTGCAAGGTGGTGCCTCCCCAAACTCTGGTCCTGGGGTGCCTTCCCTTCCCTGAGCCTGGCTGAGTTCCAGGGGCTGAGTTCCCTCCCCTCTCCTGCCAATCAAAAACATGCATACGTTCTTGTTAGCAACAACTTTCTGCAAACTTTCTCACTCTGCCGTTGCAGAAATCCTGAGCCCTGCTGCAAATCCAGCAGCAGTTGTTACGCTAAGTACTATATTTGTACTTTTTCTTTGCAGGGTCCATAAGGGGTGGGGGGAGTCAGATGAGGAGAAGTGGAGGGAATGAGTATTAATCAATATTAGTAGGCAGCCTTTGTACACTGGATCAGACCCTAGATGAGTAAATATTTTTCAACTAGTTTTCTATTGGTAACTAGTATGGCAAGCTGCAAAATTTGCTTGAACCCTTGCTATGAAATGTGCTTTTTTCCATGCTTACATGGTTTTTTTTCTTTCTTCTGCATTGCTTGCTGTGCAGAGATATTTGCCTACTTTTTGTAAAATGCCACATGGCATTTTATGATTCCTGTATAATAAAAGCATGGTAAAACCACTAAAAATGGGAACTGCCTATTATCTTACATTGAAGTGACAGGAGATATTTTACTATCTCATCATGAGATCTTCCTGTGGGTCATAGTAGTACGAGTTGATAACTTTATTGAAAGGACAGATTTGTAGCCATGTTAGGTCATTAAAATGCGAGGTATGTTACTTTATCTCTTGATAATGGTTTCAGTAATATATATCACCATCATAATGACACAAAGCAAGTTTTTCCTTATCGTATATATGACACCCAAATGTGCAGAGTGCTTTTATTATATTAAAGGACTATGGAGGTTCCTGAATGTCTCCAGAAATTGGTAATAGGATACAGATCTTTTTAATTGTGCTTTACATCACTCATTCAAATTCATTTCAGGTCAGTAATGATTATAATCCTCTAGCCTCTCTGAACTAGTTAGTGGTACGTATGATATAAGTGGGTTCCTCACTGGAGTGCCTAGAATAGACATACCTCAGTAAGTGAAACCAGTTACTTTTCATGCTGAAATGTCCTTTTGTTTTGAGTTTCAATAGACAGGCCGAGGAGCAAATGGACATGAAGAATGAGACCCTGATACTTCAAGAAGTGCTCCTCTTAGATCAGGGTTCATATATGTTGATTTTTTGTGGTATAGGAATGAATTGTGTTCTCCCAGCCTGTGACATCTGTGCTCTGAGCACAGCAGACTTCACTCTTCAGGAATGCCAATCCAGCTCTAAATCTGTGTTAAGCAACTATGTAAAACCTTTCCTGGATGTACTTGATATTGAGTAATCTGCTCTTCGTTACTCCAGTTTGAATTCAAAACAATTCTGTAGAATTCAGTGGAATCATAAATGAGAACAGAATTAGATTAATTATCTGAAGAATGCTAGCAAAGGCATTTGGTTCTATTCAATGAGTTTATTTTTAAGCAGGTTAGAAGTTTTTACATCATTTTTTAAAGTATTAACATGTGAAGACTCTAAGTATGTCAGTGAACTGTAAGGATACCTGTGAAGAGTCAGACTCTAAAAGCCTGGTTTTACATTTGGCTTACATTTTGTTACGATGGAGCAGATGCTTGAAATGAAAACCCAGGGAATGGCTTCACCAATTCATTTTAGTAAACGATGGCTAAATGCAGGCAATACAAAGCAATATGGGTTTGGCATGGGGGCAGATTATCCCACATCTCCCTACTGCAGGATTGTTATACATTCTTTCTCCAAACAATCTCATAATACAAGCCTCTCTAAGTTAGGATATTATACTCTGGTACAGTTGGAACTGTGATCCAGCATGGCAATTTATGTGTGTGTGATATCTTACAGTTTAAAAAACAATGTTGTGAAGCTGTCAGAAGTATTATTTTAAATGTCTTTTTTCATAGAATACAGAGCAAACCTTTCTCCACTAGAGCAATGGTGCTTAAAGTACAGCCTGCAAGGTGGATCCAGCCTGTGGAGCTGAGTCATCCAGCCCATAGGGCGCTCAAAAGGCCTAGAAATCTGGTGACAGAGAGGTGGCAGCATTGATTGCTGCAGGTCAGGAAGCCCTGCATTGGTCAATGCTGACCATGCTCACCTTCCACTATATTCTTAGACCCATGGGGAGCCCCATGGGCTGGATGACATGGCCTCACATCCTGGATCAGGCTGGTATGCGGGGCCAATCTAGCTGGACCCAGCATGTGGGCTCAGACCTGGTGTGCAGCCCCAGACTGGCACGCAGGCCTGGTCCAGTGCATGGCCCTGGATTTAGCACATGGAATCATACTTTTGTGCCACTAAAGACAAGCAGTGATCTTCTTCTTTCTGTCATTGTATTAATCCCTGGTGCTTTTGTTTTCTAGTGATACTGCCATCAAAGCAAATTCTGGATTCCACTGACTCCCATGTAGGATTAAAAATCTGGGTTTGTGCCTTCTTAACAAGTAGGAAAACATCCTACATGTTAAATATTCATGCCCCACCCCCAAAGTCTCCTATTTACAGAAGGCACTCTCATTTGCAAGGCTTTAAAAAATATGCTTCATGATTTATTGGAGATGAACTGGCAGTAGATCAATTGCTTCCTGCACATACCTGTGAAATCACACAGCTAACAAACTACTGTGCTCTTTCTACGTACAAAATGCTGGGAGTATGCATGAGAATATATATAACATCACACACACACACTAATATAATCTTATGTTATATTTATACGTATGTGTAGGGGGTATTATAATTTATACATATGACAGATTAATAAAGATACTGTCTGTGTAATAAACAGATGATGCCTGTTTAACTGCCACATGTTGGTGTCCTAGTGCTATGTTACTTTTAAGCAGCTGTTGCTGCTGTAGGCATGATGACATTCTATCTAGCAGCCTGTTTTTCTGGTTTGTAGAGAAGTAGCCAAAGCACCATGATTTAATTTGTTATAATTATGTTCTAATTTAGGTTCAAGGAATGACCAAATAGCAGTGACAGCAGCAAACCCAACTTGCATTAAACTTATATTTCATTATCACAACATGTGATTAATTGAATGGGGAGGGGGGTGTCATCCTAAAACTGAATTCAGAATGTTCTCCATTTCTGAATATATATGTTACCACTGAGTTTGGATTAAATGACTTCATTAATTTGATTTCTTCCTTCTAAGTGGTCATTTTGTTTTTGAAGATGGGATTCAGTGTCCTAAAGACACCTTGTAAAACTTGTCCCTGAGCTCTTCTTGTTGTGACTTGAGGCAAATGATATGGGAAGTCATCAAAACCTGCGTATGCATGTCAGAAGTAGAACTTCATCGAATCATCCTCACCCTCTTGATCAGACTTCAGGTAATTTCTTTGGTCTCACTGCAACTGTGCTGCTCATTTGATCCTTGTTGGCTCAATCTCCAAATACTGTATATATGCAAATAAAAATGACCCTGAAATAAGCGAACCCCAATAATTAGATTCTATATATGGAAAATTTAGAAATTTGTCATAATTTTTCAGATGTACAATCTAATTGTTGGAGTGTTGTCTTAAATTCATTCCCCTCCTACTGGTACAGCAGGGGAAAATAGTGGCTAGTGTGGTCAGGTGGCTCCCTTGCTCTCTGCCCCGGCAACTTCTTTCCTTTGCAGAATTCATGGCCTCCCCTTACTGTCAGACCCAGCTTAGGGTCTGTTCTCTCCCCAAGCACAATGTGGAGGTGAGTTGTTTGTGCCAGTAAGGGCGAGGGGAGGAAGGCACAGAGAGGGGGACAGAAAATACAGAACGGAACAGGACATTGCTGTGGGTCTGACTCTGTCCTCAACTGCGATTGTTACAAATTTCAGCACAGGTCAAAATATACTTTTCACCACAGTTACTCCATAAACATACCAAAAATCTATATGCAGATGAGACACAGGGCTGCCTGATCCATCTCCACACCAATCACATACAACAGGCTGACAGATACATAGAAGTTTGCCAGACATTTAAAGCTTATGAAGAAACAGGAATCATTGGAACTAGGAGAGAAAGTCACTGCTCAGCTGTGGAGTGAAGGGGAAGTTGAAATGTATTTGATGTAGTGGTTCATCAAGAGTTGAAAAAGAGTTGGTGCTGAGGAAGACTGAGGACAGTGGACACTATATCTTATTCAGATTCAGCTCCAGGTTGCACTAACCTATTTTAAATGGGCTGCACAAATCTACCCTTGTGATAGCTTCCCACTGGCACTGAAAGCCTGGTCAGTGACTTAAAGGGATTGACAGAGCATTGGAGTGTAAGGAGTGAAGGAGGGAGACCCACAGCTCAAAAGAATGGTAGTGGTGGCAAGTAATTATGAGGTGGACAGAGAAATGAAGAGCAGGAAAGAAGGAACAACAGATGGAGGGTGGACTAAGGTGGAGAAGTGGGGACTAAAGTTGGTGAATGGGAAGGTGGGAGGGACAGCAAAAGCAGTGATAACCAGAACAGCAACAGGAGTGATGATGACAAAGAGAAGACAGGAGGAGAGGAGAGTGGAAGACAGAGCAGAGGCAGCAGAAAAAAGCACATTGGGTGAGAATCAGAGGACGACAGAGGCACAATGATATGCTGGTCCACTGGGATTGGCATGGTGAGAAGACATGCAAAATAAAATGAGAGATGGCAGGGAAGATCGGAGACTGTGGATAAAGGCAATATTAGTGATGAGATGGAGATGGTGTGGTAAAAATGTTTCATGATCCTTTGTGCAAACTGCACAAGGTCTAATGGTTAAACTGTGAACTGCTTTTTTT
Organism: Alligator mississippiensis; assembly: GCF_030867095.1. Classification (NCBI taxonomy): domain Eukaryota; kingdom Metazoa; phylum Chordata; order Crocodylia; family Alligatoridae; genus Alligator; species Alligator mississippiensis. Next base: position 173,626,821 of record NC_081826.1, on the reverse strand, counting down.
TCCTACAGTAGAAAAGCAGTGTCATAATAAGGAACAGTCTGGCTAAATGCTCGTTTTAAGATAAGACTCAAGGCCTCCTGTTGGAACACACAAATTAACCCTTGCTCTGCACATAACTCATGTTACAACCATCATACTCGCTCATTGCCCTAGAGTTACACCAAGATACGAGGTTACTAAAAGGCATTAATTTTGCCGCAGTTCCTCTTTGAACTGCGCATGCGGCAGGCCTTTTGCCGCAGTTCTGTCTTAGAACTACGCATGTACTAAGCTTTGCAAAGAAGTATAACCAATCACGTATTGCCACGCTGGAACCTATTGTTCACGTTAGCTATAAAAATGAAACCTCGGGTGTGGCTCGGGGTCGACTTTGCTTTGAGCATTGAGCTCCACTGTCGATCTGTTTGCGCAGACAATAAAATGGAGTTGGACCCAGCCTGAGTGTATGACTCTCTCCTTGAGGTAGATTGGATTAGCCTCCAGGGGCACGAAACTAGCAGTTTGTGCAACAATGGGAATGATGATGAACAGATATGAATTTTTGGAAAAGAACTGTTTGAGATATTGGAGGTGCAGGTGGAGCACCTAACCAGCTTGATTGTGTCCCAAAACTGAAAGACCTGGGAATTTACCTACTGAAATGCAGAAGGGTATAAAATCTCTGAGATATGCCAAGGAAAGTGGGAAGGAAGAATTAAAAAAGCTCAAATTCATAACAGAAAAAAAGTCAAGGGAGTGGGTGATTGTAGTACAAATGTATATAGATTTATTGGAGGTGGAAGGTAGAAAGGTGGATGGAACAGTGTGTTCAAAGAGTAATGGGAGTCAGAGCTAGAAAGCAGCTTCCCTCCATTAATGCCCCTGGGCTTCAGCCTGAAGCGTGGAGCAGGAAACTGGAAGGCTTCCTGAGCATGAAAGCAATCAAGTAGTTTGCAAAAGTAACTGGCATGCAAGTGGGGGAGGGAGTGGAGTTGCCTACATATAGCAGCAGTACTGATGAACCTTAAAGGGACAGTCAGTTAAAGCAAGCACAATAGCATTGATAATAGCATTGATAAATGTCAAGGAAAAGATTGAACCAGTGTTAAAACAAGCAAGGGTTGACATAATCTGCCTACCAGATGTGGTATACTAGGGGAGATGGGAGTGGTCAGGGACAAATTATAATAAAACAGCAGGTCTAGCAATACTTTTCAAAAATCCAGACTTGAGAGCGAAGCAACTGGAAGATATTGTCAGTGGCAGACTACAATGGATGATACTGTCAGTCGGGGGAACACAATTTGAAATTTTAAATGTATATGTACTACCAGAGTGGAAGAGAAGGAAGGCTTTTCTTAGAAAACTAGTGGTATATGTGGTCAGAAAGAAACCATGGATAATAGGAAGGGGTTTCAATTGTATAATAGAAGCAGGTAATGGAACAGGGGAAAGAGGAGATGGAACGTTAGACAGTTCACCCAGATTGTTAACACATATAATAAAAGAAAAGTCACTAAAAGATGTGTGGGCAGGGGAGAAATCCTTCAGTAGAGCAAACCCCAGTGGAAAGAAGCAACGAAAAACTGACTTTGCTTTTGTATCCAAAGAAATAGAGATAAGAAAAAAAGAAACCTTAAGTGTGGCATTTACTAATCACTGAATGCGAAAGGCATCAATGAGTCTTGGTAAGAGCCCCATCAGAGGAAAGGGAGTATGGAAGTTGAATGTACAACTGTTACAAGCTGCAGAGGTGTGTTACGTATACACAAAACAGTCTGAGGGGTGGAAAGCACTGAAAAAGTATTTTAAGAGTACCGAAGACTGGTGGGTGATGGTGAAGAATAAGATGAGAAATTTTTTCAAAGAAGCAGGCTGAAGAAACGTGAGGAGAAGAATTAAAGAATTTAGGAAGCTGTAAAAAAAGATGCATGAGCTGCTAAAGGAAGCTGCAGAAGGAAGACAGTCTAAGAGGAACTGGAAAGTTGGTTTAACAGTAAGACAAAAGAGAAAATATTTTTTGACACAAGCACCGTGGGTGGAAGAAAATGAAAAAGGTCCTGATACATTTTTGGCTAAAGTGAAGAGGGTGAAAAGTGAGCTAACAGTAGTACAGATAGAAGATGGGGCTTGAGGGGAAAAGCAGGAGGAGGTGCTAGAAGGGATGAGGAGATTCTATGAAGGACTTTACCAGAAGAAGGAAATAGAGAGAAAGAAAATGAAGAATTTTATGGAAGAGATTGAAGAAAAAGTAGAGGAAGAGGACATACAGAAGATGGAGGAAAATATAAGTTTAAAGGAAGTGGTGGAGTGCTTAAAAACTTGTAAAAGAAGAAAATCTTCAGGAGCAGACAGACTACCCAAGGAATGTTTTGAGAAATTCTGGCCATGGGTGGGCATAGGTATAGTAGAGGTTTTCAAAGACATATTGGAAAAAAAGAGAGGCAGGGAAGGACTGTACAAGTGGAATAATAACTTTATCATTCAAGAAAGGGAAGAAAAAGCTTCTGAAGAACTGGAGATTGCTTATCCTGCTAAATATAGACTACAGGTTGTTGTCAAAGACCATGGCTTTGAGACTACAGACAAACTTGGCAAAAGTAATACATGAAGATCAAACCTGGACAGGCCCAGGAAAAAGGATTTCTGACCCGAGTCGGCTGATACGGGTTACACAGATACATGTTTAGGAGAGAAAATTAAATATGTCAGTAGCAAATTTGGATCTGGAAAAAGCATGTGATAGAGTGGATTATGATTTTGTATTTGAAGTGTTAAGGAAAATGGGTTTCCTGAAAAAATTGATAGGATGGATAAGACTGTCATATAGAAAGGCAGAAAACCAAGTGCTAATAAATGGACATCCGAGCAGAAGCTTTTGCTATCCAAACAAGGATAAGACAAGGTTACCCATTGTCACCAATATTGTTCATATGTAAAATGGAGCAACTGGTGCAAAGAATAAGGAAAAATAAAACCATAAGTGGGGTAATGATACCAGGAGGGGGAGAGGTGAAGTGTACACTCTATATGGATGACATCAGTGTACTGGTTAGGGACAAATTATCAACTGAAAGGGTACTAAAATGTGCAATGGAGTATTGCGAAATGACAGGCTAAATTAAACAAAATGAAAAGCACAATAATAGGAGTGGGAAAGTGGAGGGACCTAGAGAAGGTTGGACTACAAGTAGTGGGGGGAGAGATCAAAGTTTTAGAGATCCCAATTGAGGGAGAAGGGAAAGGAAATAAAGCGTAGGAAAAGGTTACAGTGAGGGTACAAGAAGTATCAGGGTTTTGGTTGGGAAGCACATTGTCCTTTGCTGGAAAAGTGACAGCAGTTAAGGCGGTGCTACTGCTGATCATTCTGTACGCCAGAATTGTGTTTTCACCATCATGGCAGCAGTTAGTGAAAGTACAAAGGAAAATATGTGTTCTTTTGGAAAGTGAATCGAGAAATACAATTCTGTTCTGGATAGTCTAAAGCAAGGGAGATGTGGGGATAGGGGATGCTGGACATAGGGCTGTTCATTTACATAAACTACATAAGTGCAATGTGTAAAACAGCAACAGAGAGAGAGGGGAAAGCAGCATGCTTCAACCAATTTTGATAGGTACAATCTTGAGAAAATGGGGAATGTATGGGGGGGGGGGGTCTTGGAAGAAGCCATGGACATGGCAACCTCCCATTCATTACATAAAAAAGGGAGGCCCTGAAAGATTGCAAGAGGCTGAAAAAATTATGAACAGAGGGACAGGATGGCATCAATGGGGAACTTTGCCAAAGGACAAGTGAAAAAGGAGTGGAGGGAGATACCTGACAAATGACAGAAAGGTGAACATGCTGATCTAAGAGGACTGATCATACAAAATATCTTTCTAGTGAGGGAGGTACGATATAAATGGAGCTTGGCAAGAGCAGCCAAGTATCCAAGGGAGAGGTGAGGCAACAAAGAAATGGTGGGACATCTGTTTTGGGAGTGTACATATGCAAAGGTTGTGTGGGAAAGGGTATATTGTTTTTTGAGTGTCACAAAAATAAACCAGTGAAGAAATGGTATTGTACACAAGAAATGGTATTGTACGGAGTCATACCAAAGTGGCTTGAGGAAACAATGTTAAGGGCATGGTTAGCAAGTGTTAAAACCAGTATATGGAAAGTAAGAAACCTCTGGGTGTTTAAGAGGTTGGCTTTCACTGAAGGAGAGTGCATGAAGCTGGGGCTGCATGACCTGAAATCCAACATCAATCAGGACAAGAAAGAGATCTGAGAAGAGGCGGAGAAGTGGATGAAAATGGTTTGGACACACTTGTTTCACTGAACCGACAGAGAAGACTGATGGGGGGGGCGGAGAGTTTCAAGTGGTAACTGAGGTAAAAGGTTTTTGGTTTTATTTTAGAGGGAGGTTAATTGATATTCATGGAGTTCTGCATGAGGAAAGGGACTTCTGTAAGGGTTTTTTGTGGAAAGTTGATGTATGTTGTTTAAGATATGTAGTTGTATGTTTGTTATATGCAGGTGTTTTGCAATATGAAGTCTTGGTAAAACAAGAATGTTCAATATGTGAAGCTCTGTAAGTGTAAAGTAATGTGTGCTTTTAATAATATGTGTTATAAAAAAAAAAGATTTCCATCAGTATGTTTGCCCAATATGGGCCATAAATATTTTATGGGCATGCTCAGTGTTGGATGTATTAAGTCAGCTTCAGAGTTGGTTTTCATGGCTGAGCTTCTAGCAGCAGTTTAATGGCATCCAATATATTCAATGGGGGGAGGGGAGGCCATTTGCTAGTATGCAAATATAAGATGAGGGGCTTTTTTCCCATAATGATTGGGGGAAAAAATCCTCATCTTATATTCAAGTAAATATGGTATGTCCTCAGCCATAGCAGCTACCAAGTCTATTGTCATGGTGCCAGGAAGTGGTACATCATTCAGAAATTCACTGGCTTTTTCACTTCCTTGTCTTGCTTCCCTCCTCTCTCCTTCCTCCCCCTGTCCCTCCCTCCCTCCCCCCCACACACACTTTGACATAGCATAAAACTTCAGAAACTTGCCCCTATGAAAATAAGTGGAAACTGTCTTTAGCTTCATGTTTTGTCAGGCCTCTGCCATTAGATAGACACAATCATTCATGCATACTTATTGGTTTCAGAGCTGTCTGAACAACTGCATTGGGTTTCATACCAAGAGCCACAAGAATCCGGTTCATGATTATGTTCCTTTTGGTTCTTAATCAATTATGTTCCTTCTGGTTCTTTATTCATGTGACCTCTACATTGTGGTATGATTATATGACACTCACTGATGGGAATTCATGCTACATGGTGGTGATAAGTAACCTTAGGAGTTCTCCAATAAGAGGTAAAAAGTACAGCTGTGGATGCAGAGTTGGGTTGCTAAGCAAGGCCAGAAAGCACAGAGGATATGTCTGGATACATCCACCATCAAGCATGACCTGGCATTGACCTATGACACAACAAGTTTAGTCATTTCCTGATCCAAAAATAAGCAGCTGCTGCACTGTAGAAAAATCATTCACATTGAGGATACTCAGCACTGAGAGGTAGAAAATACAGAGTAGGAAAATGTTAATAACAAATAGTTGGTGCTCTTATCGGGTATTGTTGCAAACAGGCATTAAGTGTATGTATGCATGCATATTACATATATTTGCATGCATCAAAATTAAATACTGATTTTTGTGTACCTCGAAGTGGCTCAATATTCAGAGGATGGGGCACTCAGCAGTTCCTGAAATTAAGACCCCTTTTAGGATATCACAGGTTGGGACCAAAACCTACTTTTTATCCTGGGAAATTTAGGAAACCTAGTTCTAAAATCATTCACATACAGAGTGAATTTTCTGTTCTTATCCACTGCATAAATGTGCACACACCCATCATTTCAGAAGTCACAGTACTCATAATTTGCATTTCACTGAGTTGTCTCATCTAACACAGTGCAACTGGAGGGATATCAGTTCAAAGAAATCCCTGTATTATGTCGTATCTGAAATTCAAACATAGCTTTCAAAAAGTGCTTGCATACTGCAGCTTCTGGGTAAAAAAAAAAAAAAGCCAGCCTTAAGCAGAGGGCGCTCTTTGCTCAGTGCTGCTCAGTTTTCCATGCTCCAGCCTTTATTTTATTCTGATAAATCCCCACAGAATAGAAGGAATCAAATACAGACCTTACTGTAAATCCAAGTTAATATATATACACCCTCTCTTTTATATTGTTTCAGAGCTATCTGTATTACAGCCATGCTGATTCCCATTATAAATCTCTCCTCTTTTTGTAACGAGATATGTTACTCTGAGAAACGCTATAGGTCAAGTGTGTGGAGGGGCAGTGAGGAAGTAGCATCTATTTAACTCTCCAACACTTGCTTTTCAGTTAAAACATTAAGCACAGTCAAATGTGTCAATAAAAGCTACCTGAAGTACTCAGAATAGTTCTTTTTTCACCTACAGTCAAAACATGGTGTCAATACCAAGGTAAGCTGACATCAAAATATATGTGAAAGCCTAGTGACTGCCAGTTTTTCCAGATAGGGGGTCTTTTTAAAAAGTAACCTCTGTCAAAGATTCAATTTGAACTCTTCTTTTGCTTTGAATTATATAGAAGAATTTTTTAAAGAACTTGACCTGTTTTACATCATTCAAACACATCAACCCAGAGAAGCTTTTCCTTTTTATCTGACCCAATGGGAGATGTTGTACATCCCTAGTGCATGTGCCCTACTACCAGTACTCCACATGACACATAAATGGGGTGACATCATTCACAACTGATGATTAAACATTTCCTAGGGACTCAAAAAATAGTTTGAGCAGAAAATAAAATGAAAGCTAGGTGATAATTAGAGCTTTTAGCTCCTCTCATACTTTAGATTTCTGATTTTTTTCTGAGTATGTTCTAGTGCATCTAGCCTTTTTACTGGAGATTAAATATTAACTATGCTGATTATCAATGTTGTGCATCATTTATGTGAATGATTTATACCAGAAGAGGCCAGATCATTGAGCTGATCAAAATAATATAGATTACAGTATATAGTTCTAGAGACCCTTTAATCTCAGGCTACTTTCTAGGGCTGCTTTACAAACCCCTGTGCAGGCACACCCCTGTGAAGTATTGTGATAATTTTCCTAAAAGGTAGACTGGGACAGAGGAAGGTTAAGTAGCTTGTCCAAGACCATGCAGAAGGACAGTGACATTGCTTGGAGTGGAACAGGTGAATCCTGATGTGTAGTCACTTCCTCTAACCATTGGGATATGCTGCCCTCTATGCTTTGCTATGGAGATCAGAAAGTATGTCACATGCATGACTTGGGTAATATAATTTACAAGACTCTGAGAGTGTAGCATGACCTCCAACAAGAGCCATGTATTCTAGAAAAGCATCTTGAGTATCTGTGTTAAATAATACTGCAGTGTTTTGACTTTAACATACCATATTTGTTTTTTGTCTTACTGCATGCAAAATTAATATGCAGATTGACGTATACAGTTCTTAGTATCTAGCTAAGAAGTGGTTGGTTGTTTTCTAATTAATTAAGGTGTTTGTGTGTTTAAAGCTGTTTACCTGATCATTGATGGACAGTTGACTTGAATATGTGAGAAAAGTTAATCCCTCAGCCACTGACCTTTGGCATACAAGCCTTGTGCTTCCAGTAGAAAGTGCAATAAATGCCAAGTCCTTTGGGTACTAGATGTTCGCATTAATGTTTTCTATGCTGGATCCAAAGTCATAGATTTTCTGTCAGCAATTCCTTACACTTCTGATGTGTAATAGGTTGAGCTGTAAGTAGAATACAGTGCCTGATGCTGTCTGTCTTGACATGCTGAATATTTTAAACTACACACACATGCAGAAATGTACTTTTTCCCTCCTGCTGCACAATTAGACTTACACCATTGAAGCTTGGGGGCTATTACTCAGTGTAATATCATATTGAAGGGCCAGTCATTATTTTATCAAGAGTAAGATGAAAACTCATTCTTATGTACAGAGAGGACCAAGGGAGGGAGATATGAAATGAATGTACCAATTCAACAAGAAAATGTTGAAAAAATAATCTTTAGCTCACTTGAATCTGGACTGCTTTTGGGAGGGAAGAAGAACTTATAAAACAGAAAGCCTGTGAAAATGAAGAAAGAGAGTTTGATACAAGGATTGTTTTCATGAGCACTGTTGTCTTTCCCATAGCTACTCCAATGGGAACTTTTCAGTTTTAAACATATAGGTAACCAACTCCTTATGACTTCCTCACTTTGCACATGCCAAGAAATCAGCTGAAGTACACAGATGTATAACTCAGGGTATTTATCTGTGACAGTCACAGATGAGAATCATTTGGTGAAAAATTTTGCACAAGTGCCATGACAGGTGGAGGATTGCTTTTCTGTTAATCCATTTGGAAGCTTTGGCCTTCATTTTGTACCTGTTTAAAGACTGGGTACATCTACAAGTTCATTAATGTGCAGTAGTTACTGCACATTTAGTTTAGTACTTACTTAATGAAGTACTAACTAATGCACAGTAACTAAAGTTACTGCACAGTAGTGCCAGTGCAGTTTTTTTTTTGTGATGCTTACCACACAATAGCCTAATACTACTACACAGTAGCATATTAACAAGGTTTTTGCTCAGCATGCTGCTGTGCAGTGTTATTAGGCTACTGTACATCATGCGTCTCATGTAGATGTGCCCTCTGAATACATCCCTTCCTATTTTGCCTGTTTTCTTTTAGCTCATTCAATCCTGGCTGCATTGCTGAGCAAGTATCATTGCCCCTTTCATTTATTGTCCCATGGGGGGTAATGAGTTGTACCTTCATCCTTTTGGATTAATTTCTGTCTACAGTGATAAAAGATCAGAGTGCATTTTGTAGCTAAAAATATTTCATGTAATTTTCTGGTAGTTTGGTGAATTTTTAAGCAGCAAATTCTAGCAAAATATCAGTTTTGTAGTTTGAACAGTTCTGAAAACATTTAAGGTTCAGTATCAGTTTGACTCTTATTATTATTCTGGGCTGCTGCATAACTTCATTATTTTTCATCCTTTGATGGGCCCAGAAGTAGGACAAAGGTTTTGAATGTGAAGCTTCTTTTTTGTTAGTATAGAACTGATAGTTTGATAATCTGGGGGCTGCTTGAAACTTCTGAAGTTCCAAGTGTCCAGGCTATTTTCAGCTAATAGAGATTCAACAGAAAATGTAATACAGTAGCTTCCTAGCAAACCCTCAGCCAGATTCAGGTGTTACATTTCTATTGGGTCAATTGCAGCTCTTGCAGTAGAAACTACAAGTGTTCATTCAATTTTTCCTGGGGGAAATGCACCCAATCTGAGAGAGAGATCTTTCAGGTGTCAACTTGGAAGATTTCCCCTGTGATAGAAACTCTCTCATGAGAATAAACACTTGTATGCTCCCCACCTGGCCTGGTCCAGGATGGGAAGGAAGCAGCATTGGAAATTTCTACTTCTAGAAATGAATGCCTGTCCAGTAGTCTTTAAATTCCACAAGAGGACAACTGTAGTAAAAGGAGAGAAAAAGCTGTGTGTTTTTATGCAAACTAGTTGTTTGGGAAGAAAAAAATAGTGGGTTACCCCTTTTGAACTTCTGCCCTGTTCTGTAGAACACCTAAATATAGGAGCAAAACTTTAAGCTCTAATCTATGAAAATACTTAAAATCCTTGCCTTTTGGACACTTTCTGGACCAATTCAGCTGCAACAGCACTCCAACCCCAGGTTGTTTAGCTTCAAGCTTGTGAATAGTTCCACTGGTTTCAGTGGAACTATTTATGTACTACAAGTTAGATATATGTTTAAATGTTTTGCTTTATCAGGGCTTTAGTGCTTGTTCAGATGTGGACTATAGTTAGGTGAGAGTTTTTAAATCAGAGTTGGGTACATTGTTTTATATGGAACTTATATTTAATTTCATCTTGAAAAACAATAATTTATTTATTGGAGAAATAATATTAGGAGAAACTCAACTCCACTAAGTTATCTTGTCCCTGCTCCTACTATTATATGTGATTGAATTTTGAGTAAGAACATTTCTACTTAACAGTTCCCCAAACTCAGTCTGGAGACTTGGGCTTCCAGCGTTTGTATTTAGTGCATGACTGTGACAGATTTTATTGTTGGAACCATGTGCTGGCTGCTATAATGAGAGATTCCATGTTTGTAAAACTAGACTAGCTTTTTTCTTAGGAGAAGTATTTAGAGAAGTGCTGCAGTGGCAGAGAGCCTTCAACCCTATGCACAAAGAAAAAAATGCTGATACTTGTGTGCTGCACCCAAAACTCCTCCACCACGATTTGTGCTGGTTGCTGGTGACCAGGTCATTAATATATACAGGAACATGATTTTTTTTTCATATAAAGGAGGGTTGTTTGGGCATGTTTCAGTTACATATGATGAACAGATTTGTAGTTTGTAGTTCATTGTAACATTGTTCCTTAATGCCATTGAGTTTGCAAGTTCATGGCTTTGTTTTGTAATTCAAATACCATGTCACATTTATTTTTGTGGTCTGGTAGTACAGAAGATAAGGCAGATTGGCACCTTAGAGACAACATGGCAAGGAAAGTTGCTGCCTATAAAGCTCATGACTCTCTGAACTAGTTGTCTCTGGTGCTACCTTGTCCTACCTTCTGCCTAAGTTCAGAGTGCAAAGATGGCTAATTACTTCATGTGCAGGAAAGACATTTCTGTTCATAGCAGAAGTGAGCAAAGTTACCAATAGAGTTGTGGTAATTTTAGAGTCATATAACTGTGATGATTCAGGAATTGTGAGAGGCAAGGGTTTTTTTGGGGATGACATCTTTTATTGGACCGACTGCATAGTTGGGATAAAGTTAGACAGGCTTTTGAAGGCAAGGCATTGTTCATCAGGTCTGAGGAAAGAAGGAGGCACAGTGATGAATAAACTGTGGCTGTGAAATTGGAGAGGGCAAAAATTCTCAGGGGCAGCAGACAAAAACAAAGCAGAAAAAAACAAACTTATTTAAGGGGCAATAAAGACATAAGAATAGGGAGAAGGGTCATTATCACCTGTAGTGTGAAGGAAGAAGTTCAGGAATCAGGTAGATTATAGTGCGCTATAAAGTTCTTATCAGTGTTTAGGATTCTTAGTCCCCTGGCACATGTACATTTAAGATGTGGTTAACAGGTTAATTTCACTTTAAATAGTAACCTGGATACTCTTTAAATTCAGTTTAAGGTGTAATAATACAGTTAACAACTAACAGTTATTGCACTTATAATATATAACAACTTTGTGACTTGTTTGCATCATGCCTCAGATTTAATGAGTAGTCTGTTGGGACTGGCTCCTGACAGATCCTGACATTCAGCTGAATATTAGGGTCCAGCATGGGGCAGCCCTGTGGTGTGGGATCACACTTTCCTGGCATCCTGATCCCAGGGTCCCTATGAACTGGGGCTGAGTTGAAACCAGATGGGTGGTATACAAGATTTTAAAGATTCCAGTGTATCTGGGATTTGGCTGCTGCAGCCCAATCCTAGAGTCACCATGTAGTGGGACCTATAAAAACCCTATTTGGGGTTTTGACAATCACCTGATTGTGAGCTGAGGATGGGGATCTGACTGGGGCTGATTTCAAATCCTGGTTTAGTCCTTGGCTGCAGCTGACAATCAGCTGTTTGTTGGAACCTGGGTTTCAACTTGCTGGAGTAGGGGAGCCTGGTACCATGATCCTCAAATCCCCTGGACTAACAAGTGAGACGCGATAGAGATCTCATCCCTGGTCCGATAATTGTACCTCCTGTCACGCATGTATGGCATGGCAGGAGGCGCAGTTGTTGGGATCACAGCTTAGATCCCAAGACCATGCCCAGATGAGTGAGTACATGCTTGTTGCAGCATCTCAAAGCAGTTTGAGATGTCGCAAGAGGCATGCTGGGAGTGAAATTTTTTTAGCTGCACTGCATATTTGCATTGCGGGCTCTAATTTTACTACCAGGAAATCCTGGTATTAAAAACCAACCAAACAAACAAAAAACATGCTGGAAAAAAAGTGATGCAGGGTTCGCTCTAGGAACAAGTGGAGGCTGGGTCTTCCAAAGACATGCTCTGGCACCTGGCCAGAGTGTCTCTATGCTAGAGTGTCAAGGGCTTCCCAGGAATGGCATGGTGATCACTTGGGCCTGGGCACAAGTAGTAAAACAGCAAGGGCTGGCACTACTTAGAGCCATGAAGCAGCAGGTAGTACAGCTGCAGCTGGACTCATGGCTTGGTGCTGGGATGGAGTTGTGGCAGGGAGGCAGCTAGTAGGGGCAGGTAAGGGCTGCGGGTCAGGATTGAGGAGCGCTGACAGGACTGTAGGCTGGGAGTGAGGGGTAAGGGCAGGCATCCCAGTTCTGCTTAGTTTCTGGTGAGTGAAGGGGGCAGGGACAGCTTTGATTTTCTATGATAAAAAAAACAAAAGAAAATGCCAAAGTACATAGAATTCATTTTATTATGATGATAGAGGCACTGGTAGACTTCCCAATTGCTTTATACCTGTAAATATATCAATAAAACACTGCTGACTGATCTCTTTATATATAGTGGCATTTCATTTTAATCATGGAAGAACACAGATTTTCGGGTATTTTAATGAGAGAATTTGGGTGGTTTTTTTTAATCAGAGAATTTACTATTTTTAAACAGGGAACACCAAGATCTCTGGTAGTGTGGCAAATGGTGAGACCTGGGCAAAGGAGCCTGCCCAGGGCCAGCACTGGGGACCCAGCTGGACAGCAGATGATGTGGCTGACCTCTTGACCATTTGGGAGCAGAAGGTCATGCTTTGATGGTTCCAAGTGGGTACTGTAAGGAGCAAATCTGGGCGATAGCTGCCCAGATGGCAGAACAGGGACATCAGAAGACATGACAGCAGTGCCACCCATGACAGCACCTCCACCAATTCCCCCAGTCCATCACACCCCCCAAGTGGTTCCTGGGTCCAGGAGCCCCCACAGGCTGGGGCGCCATGTCCCAGCACCGGTCTGGGCACAGGGCAAGGCTGCAGTGTGGCAGTTGCCTCTGCAGCCGCGGCTCCTGCCAGCAAGTCCTGTCCTGCCTGGCAGTCGGGCAGGCAGGGTGTGGGATGTGTGTGGTGATGTGGGGTTTGGTGGGGGGGGAGAAGTGTGGGGGGTGGGGGGGTTGTGGAGGACTCGGGGGGATTTGTGGGTGGGTGTAGGGATTGGTGTAGGGTTTGTGGACATGTGGTTTGTGGCTGTGGTGTGGGGCTTGTGCAGGGGTTTGGGGTATTGTGCCCCCCCCACAGTCCCCTCACACACATACACACACACACACACACCCATGTCTCTACTTACCTGGGACAGTGTCTGAGTTGATCCACTGCTGCAACCTTACCCTGCTCCTATTTACCCCAACACACTGAAGTGGCATGCTGGAGCAGCAGGACATGGGGGAGCCATAGAGACCTCTGGCCACGTGGTAGAGAGTCTTTCTGGAGGACCTTCACAACTGTTTGCCTCTGTGGTTTTTCCTGATACTGGGATTTCCTGGTATCAAAGTTAGAATCTTTTTTATAGATTCATACATGCTAGGGTCAGAAGGGACCTCAACAGATCATTGAGTCCCCCCTGTCTGACCCCAGCCAGATGCCTATCCAGCCTTCTCTTATAGACCCCCATGGTAGGGGAGAGCACTACCTCCCTTGCAAGCCCGTTCCAAATTTTGGTCATCCTCACTGTGAAGAAGTTTTTACTGATATCTAGCCCAGATTTGCTCTCTGTCAGTTTGTGATCATTGTTCCTTGTTACCCCAAGAGGCGCCCTGATGAATAGAGCATTTCCGATCTCTTGCTGCGCCCCCCAATGAACTTGTAGGTGGCCACAAGATCACCTCTCAGCCTTCTCTTGCGGAGGCTGAAGAGGTCCAGATCCCTTCGTCTCTTCTCATAAGGCTTGGCCTGTAAACCCTTAACCATACGAGTGGCCCTCCTCTGGACCCTTTCGAGGCTATCCACATCCTTCTTAAAGTACGGAGCCCAAAACTAGACAAAGTACTCTAACTGCAGTCTGACCAATGTCACATAGAGGGGAAGTATCACTTCCTTGGTTCTACTTGTCATGCATCTGTTGATGCATGATAAAGTGCGGTTAGCTTTGCTTATGATTTCATCACACTGATGACTCATGTTCATTTTGGAGTCCACTATGACTCCAAGATCCCTTTTTGCTTCTGTGCTGCTGGGAGGGTCATTTCCTAGCCAGTAGGTGTGCTGGATATTTTTACACCCTAGGTGCAGCACTCTGCATTTGTCCTTGTACTGCATCCTATTGTGTACTGCCCACTTTTCCAACCTGTCCAGGTCTGCCTGCAATCGTTCCCTGCCCTCCGAAGTGTGCACTTCACCCCACAATTTAGTATCATCTGCGAACTTGGACAGAGTACGCTTCATGTCCACATCCAAGTTACTGATGTGACTTTTTGTTTTTAGCGTGCCTCTTGCAGCATCTCAAGCAGCTTTGAGGCGTGGCAACAAGCATGTGTGCACTCATCTGGATGTGCCCATAGTGTCCTAAACTGAACCTCTGTCAGAGGCCTATAGTGTCCAATCTATAGGCCTTTTGTCTAAATTTTTTGTCTCAAACTCTCACATTTTAAAGATGTTTAGAAGATTTTCCTGAGTACAAGGATAGTGAAGTCAGAAAGGGAGTGCATCAGTGGAATGAGTTAATGGTTATAAAGTGTGGGGTATACTCACCTATACAATTAATGAAAGGCAAAAATTCATCAGGTAAATTTTACATGCTACATTTTTACATTAAATTAATTAGTGTATACATTAAAATTATGAATGAACAGCTCAAACCTTAGCCCTGATATGACTCCTTTAGAAACCAAAAGGAATTGACCTAGGGATCACTGGGGCCCAAAATATTTAGCCCAATGAAACTGTACAGTGATTTCTCTTTCTTGACAGAAAGACTTCTCTTCTCAAGCAAATAGATTCTTCCAAGTTTTATTCCCCTAGGCAAGTATCAGGAGAGAATGATTTATATCCAGGCTAATGTCAGCATCTATGATAGGAAAGATATTCAATATATCAATTCCTTCTCCTTCCTTTGCATACAAATAACACAAATTGTGGAATCTGTGTTATATTCTATAGTATGCAGTTCCATGACATGAGACCCATAGTACTTTATGGATATCAGGGTGCTATGGAGAAGCATGTCAGCACCTAGCAGAACTCACACTCTGCACCCCAAAGTCCAGGAACATAATGTGGAAGTATTGCATGTCCATCAACTAGCAAAGAGTTGATGCCTGATGCAGAGTCCATGGTTTGTTGTACTGGCTCCTTAAATATGGGACTTTATGGCTAAGTACAGACAATCAAAAAGCCTGAAGCTAAATTGATTCAATCTAGGACGCTTCCTCTAAGCTGCATAGGTTGAATTTATAATCAACTGCACTGACATTCAGTTTTCAATTGGGAAAAGCAGGGGGAGGCTTGCACTGATTCAAGCCAGTTGGCAGGGGATGCTAGAGCATATCTCCCAGCCTGCTGGCCATTGCCAGCCCAGCCAAGTGTCCCCAAATCCCTGCTGTCCACCAACAGGGGGTTAAGAAGCCCCTGATTTGGGTGATGGCCTGCCTTGGGGGAACCTCCACCTCAGGAGGTTTCCCACAGCCTGGTTTCCCCAGCCCAGGCAGCCATGGGGAGCTGAGGGGAATTCTCCCCTCCCCCTTCCCAGCTGCTGTTTGCTTCACCACATGCCTCAGGAGGGAGAGAGAAGAAGTCCTCTGGGCTGGGTGTTTGCCCATGCAGTCTAGCATGGGGGCACTGGGGATCCCCCACCTTGGGGGCTTCCCTCCACCCCAGCCCAGGGTCCCCCAGCCTCGGGCAGCCCAAGGGAGCTGAAGGGAATTCTTCTCCTCTCCAACCCCTTGTCTTAGCTGCTGCGAGTCTCAGGGATAGCTCAGTGAGCAGAGGGAAATTCCTCTTCTCCCTTGTGTTAGTTTTGCTAAGGCAAAACTTGCTGCAGAGGAGGAGGAGAAGAATTTCCTTTCCCTCCCTGAGGAGACCTGAAACTCACAGGGGCTGAGGCAAGCAGCTCTGTGGTTTGGGAGGGGAAGAATTCCCCTCAGCTCCCTGGGGCTACCTTGGGTTGGGAGACCCTGGGCTGGGGTGGGGAGAATTCCCCCAAGGCAGGACCTCCTTGGTGCCCCCATGTTGGGCTACATGGACAGACACCTGGCTTGAAGGACTCTTTCTCCCTCCCTCCTGTGGCAGCCACTGAAGCCATCAGCAGCTGGGAGGGAGGAGGGGAGAGGGATGCCAGGGTCTGAAAAACTGGCACCACAGTGGCTTTCCTTCCCCCTATGTGATGTGTAGACCCTGACTGGGGTGGCTGGGGGTCTGTTCCCCTGCCCCCCTATCCTTATGAGTGGACACAGGCAGGAAGCAGGCTAAAGGGCAGAGGGGTGAGGCAGTCCCGGCTCCACTGGAGCAGGCAGCAAAGCTCAGGGATGCAAAGCATCCTGGGATGTTGGGGGACTGTGAGTTAACTTGAACTGGGACAGAAGTTCCATAAACTGGTTTGACCTAAATCAGTTAAGTCTGATACTACTTCCAGCCAGGTTTATCTTCAAACTGGTTTTGGTTATTTTGAAAGCAGTTTGTGTACACTGTTCTGTTACAAGTGTAAACCAATTTCTGATCACTTAAACCAGTCTGTGTCACATCTGTCCCTAACCTCTAGGACTAGTGCTGCATAAATCTGGTCTGACAATTAAGATTATAGCATATGCTTTACTGACTCGTCCAATTAAACTTTTTTTCTTATGGAGGTGTTAGGATGTTCTGTGTCCCTGAGACAGCCAGAAGATACAGGAGCTGGTAAAAAAAAAAATGTCTGCACAAATGGACCTGAAAACACCATGTTCCTGAACGTGAACGACTGGTGCCTCCCGAGACTGGGGGGCGGGGGCACATTGGCGGTGAGCGGGGACTGCCAGCAGCTACCAGCATTGGTGGTGGCAAGTGGGGACCACTCACAGTCACTAGTGTTGTTGGCGGTGGTGAGTGGGGCCTGCCCACAGCCGCTGATGTTGGTGTCAGTGGCAGTGAGCAGGGACCACCTGCCAGCGGCGGCATCAGTGTTGGCAGTGGTGAGTGGGGACCTCCCACAGCCACCAGCATTGGTTTTAGAAATGGGATGGGGGGTGGCAAGTGGCGAGCGGGAATTGCCCAAAACCACTGCTGGCCATGTTGGGGGTGGGGAGGGGCAGGTGCGGGAGGCAGCTTTGCCAGCGGCCAATCTCGGGGGGGGGGAGGGGGCAAGTGCCCCCTCTACGCGTTGCCTATGTTCCTGAATTGTGAAATGGAATTAAATCAAATCAGATTGTTAGGGCTAATAGAAGAATGTACACCATAGGAGTCTTGGCCTCGCAGATAGAGGCTGTGATGGACTAATTGACAAATGGATTTATGTTGAAGTGCTACTTCCCATAGATGAGAAATTAAACCCACATTTCTTTCATGAGCTACAGAGCTAACTGTATGCCACTCAACAGGACAAAATGTCATTGACTATTTCACCATAGAATACAATCCTTAAACGATTTAGCACTAAAACCAGTGTATTGCAGTAAACTCCCTCACCTCTCCCTTAGCCTACTCTTTTTTTCAAATATACTTTCAATCTCCCCTTGGGGTCAATGACACTGGGCAGTAGTAAATTGGAAGTTTTAGAAAGGTACTATTTCTACAAATACTGGTGATATATGGATTGGGACAAACATTCACAGAGAAAATGGAGGATCAGAGCTTTTTAAAATGTATGACTTTTGTAGGCAAGGCAGGATGATTTGCAAACTCATGCAGTCTTTCTAGAACAGAGGCAGTTGAGGATGTTCCCTTCTATCCAATCCATACTTTTATGATAGGCATACACTTCTGCATTTCTGGACGTTTTGTCTTCCTCCGCAGCATAATACATTGGCTAGAGATGGATCATCAGTTATCCTGGTGCTCTGAATGTTACTGAGAAATGTATAGAACACTTGGTTGGTGGGTCTCACTTATGGGCTCACTGTACCACTTTTGGGGTGAGTCAAGGCCTATTTCAGGGGATCATCTGGGCACAAATCATACAACTAATTCCCTTTGGAGGGGACCTAGATGTTGGGGACACCCTTGCCTCTCCCTGGCCTATGCTTATGGCATGTTGTGATTCTTGGTACTGAAGGCTCTAAATTTATTATGGGACATAAGAGGGTCTATTTGGTGTGTGGGGCTGGAGTGGATTTTTTTTTTTTGTGGAGCTCCATGGACACATGGTAGTTTGTTCACATGCTGTCACAGGGCTTGATGAGCTGGGAGCTTTCTACTCATCCATATAAACCTAAGACTTTGTTTGTATATTCTGCTTGGGACCTGAGCTATGGTCATTGTTGTTGTCAGCAATCCCTCAGTTTGAGGATGATCTTTAGCATGACTCATTGATGGGTCTTGAGGTGACTTAAGAGTTCAATCCTTGAGCCACAGATCTGTTTGCAGAAACTGAAGTTCTTTCCACAGGGAAGAGTATGCTGCAGGCTGAGATTTTCCTTCCTCCTCTCACTCTTTTCTGCTTCACAGGCAAGATGCTTTAACTCAAAACAGACTGCCACTGGGTTGAGGTTGTGGTGCCATTAGGGTCATTTGGCAGCCAGCTCCTCCCAACTCTTGATGTTAGTATCTATTTTCTTGAGCTATGCCTTCAGTGTGTCCTTGTAGTGTTTCCTCCAGCCAACGTGAGATCTCAGCTGGAAATAGAGCACTTATTTTGGGAGTCAAGAGTCAGGCACCTACACAC
Source organism: Alligator mississippiensis (assembly GCF_030867095.1). Lineage (NCBI taxonomy): Eukaryota > Metazoa > Chordata > Crocodylia > Alligatoridae > Alligator > Alligator mississippiensis. The sequence goes on along the minus strand of NC_081826.1, from coordinate 173,607,985 downwards.
AATGTCCAGTCCAGTGAAGTTGGTGCTTGAGGATCTCCGAGTCAACACTAGTAGTACTGGCTTTAGAAAGGATGCTGGTGTTTCTGCTTCCTATTTGATGCAGAGGGTTTTCCAAAGGCATCATTGGTGTTACTTCTCCAGTCTCTTGAGAAGTTGATACTATATCACCCATGTTTCACATCTGTAGAGGAGAGTGGGGATGGTGGCTGCATTTTAGAACTGAAACTTGGTGGTTTTCTGGAGATCATGATCAATAAAGTCACACGGAAGCAACTTACCAAAGGAGGCACTTGCACACTGGATACTGTACTGTACTGAATAAGGATGATTGTCAAAAAATGGAACACAAAATTGGGGCAATGACAAATCTTTGATTGACCCCAGTTTGGATGACAAATGGATCTGTCTTTGGTCTGTGACAAAGATCAGTCACAGTCAATTGGTTGTGGAAAAGCCTCAGGACCTTGATGTACTTTTCAGGACATCCAGTTGTGGCCACTGTTTTCCACAAGGCTTCTTGATCGATAGAATTTAAAGGCATTATTTAGGTCAATGAAGGCTATACATAGGTCCTAATGTTGTTCCCTACACTTTTCTTGGACCTGGTGAGCAACAAAAATCATATCAATTCCCACAGAGGATGATCTGAAACCACACTGATATTCTGGCAGGAAGTCCTCAGCAAGAGATAGGAGACAGTTCAGGAAGATGCAGGAGAGGATTTTGTCTGCTGTGGAATGGAGGGCAATATTGTAGTAGTTCCCTCACAGAGACTTATCTCCTTTCTTGAACATAGTCTCAATGATGGCATTCCTCAGGTCCCCAAGCATCTCTTCTTTGATCCAAATTTGAAGAATATATTTGTGGAGCGTCAGAATCACTTCCTCACTGCCAGCCTTCTATATTTTAGTAAGTATGCCATCCAGTCCAGTAGCCTTGTTGTTCTTGGTTTCTTTGATGGCATACCAAATTTCTTGTAGGGCAAGGGGGGTTGGCATGGGATCTCTTTTCAGGGTGTTGGGAAATGGACCCAAAGGTGGTATCCATCACAATTGATTCACAGTTCAGCAGTGCTTCGAAGTGTTCTTTCCATCTAGCTTGGATAAATTCATTGTCTGAGTGTTGAACCATCCTGTGATTGCAGCTTAGTAGGACTGTGGAAAGTTGGGTTATAGTTGGATTTCATTGCCAGGAAAACTATGCATGTCATGTTTGTCAGCATAGAGCTAGATCACCTTGGCTTTATCTTACTACCACTGATTTTTTATTTCTTGGATCTCCCTTTGACCTTTGGCTTTGAGGAGCTGATTTGTCACCTTCTGCTGAGATGAGGTGACATCTTGGCAAGCAGAATGAGCCTTTCTCTTCTGTTCAAGGAGGGCTTCCATTTCAGTGTTGCTGTCATTGAACCAGTGTTGGTATTGATGGGTGTTACAGCCAGTGGATGCAGCACAGGCCATGTGGGTGATGGTTTTAAACCCCTTCCAAAGTTCCTCAGTATTAGCTTCATTTGTGGACAGGGCAGAGTTTTTCATGGAGACACTATTGGCGATCCTTACAGATTTTTGGGTCTTGAAGAGATTTAGTATTGAGAGTCCTTCACATTGTTTTTGGCTATTTTCCATGTTTCAGAGCCAGCCGGATGTCCATAATGGATCTGACAAGTTGGTCATCTGTCCAGGAGTCATCAGCTTCTTGCATGGCTTATGTGGTATGGACATATGTTTTATCGTGGGCTCTACTAATAACGTAGTCAAGAAGGAGCCAGTACTTGGAGCAAGGGTGTCTCCATGTGGTCTTGTATTTGTCAATCTGTCTGGAAATGGTGTTTGTAATGACATTTGCTATCTGTACTCCTTTCTTCCCAATGGTGCCACTTCAGAGTTCCAGGTCATGTACGGATCTGGCTTTGAAGTCACTAAGGAGAATGATCTTGTCCTCCTTGCTAGTATTAGTCAGAACACGGTCATGGTTAGAGTAGAACTGCTCTTTGACATTGTTGTCAGCATCAAGCATTGGGGCACGTACACTGATGATGATGACATACTGGTTGTTGTTGAGCCTAAGACAGAGGGTTGTAAGAAGTTCGTTAATGCCCCCACATGGCTCCATAAATTGACTGATGAGGGATGCTGATGCTGTAAATACATCGGTCCTGGGCTGATTTCCCTTTCCCAAAGAAGGTATAGCCACCACGCTCTTCCCTCAGCTGACCCTTGTCTGGCCATTTTGTCTCACTCAGAGTTTCAGTGTTGATGTTGTATCTCACTAGTTCTCTGGAGGTGATGGCAGTTCCTGTTTCTGATCTTTCATTGCCTTGGTTATCCATCAAAGTGTGAATATACCACGCTGCAAAAATCCTTGTCATCTTATGACATTTTTGACAGCAGAGAGAGTTGATCCCACTGGATGTGGTTATTCAGCCAGGTAAAGGTAAAACAGCTTAGGTACAGGTAAGACACCTATTCTAGCCCCTTCCCCATGTGCGATGAGAAGAGGGACTCCTGAATAGGCCTGCTTAGTCACAGTAGCAGCTGTCAAATTGCACCCCTGTCTCAACCTAGGTGCAAGATGCCACCTACATGCAGATTTGTGTTTGAAAGCTGCCAGGTTCACTGGTCCTGTCTCCATCACCACTGGTTCATCACCACGGGGCTTTTGGAGGTTTGTACACATAATGGGTAAAGCAGACTACCATGAGAGTGAATATTGTCTCAGATGCTGGGCCCTATGTAGAACCAGCCTGTAGTTATAGATGGATTGAGGTTATGATCCATAATGACAATTCCTATGTATTTTTACATAAAGGATGCATTTTAAAAAACTTATAGAATACACTTATAGAATGCTACATTGCCCTTACTGTAAGCCCTATGGAGAATACACACAACTGGATGAATGCTATTTAAAAAAAATGGCAGTGTGAGAGAAATAGGATGGTGCTGCAACACTTAATCATTTAGTGCAATTTTCCCACTTACTTTAGTAAGTACTTTATTTACTTAGAGCCAATTTAGCTGTGCCAAAAAGTTGGTTTTGTTAATCTATCTCTCATTAGTTTAAACTCAGCATAAATTGTCTTTAAACGGTTTTTAAACAGAGCCAACTATATTTAAAAACATAAACACGGAATTGCTCCTTATTTTTGTATATGCAAATTAATGCAAATGAAGCCTAGAATCAAATCAAACTGACCCATTTTTTAAATAAAAAAGGAGTGTGTAATTAATGTTTTTGGCTATTGAATGATCTTATTTTTCCTATGAAATTAGTATTGAAATGTGTGCTTATTATAGTTGTATAAGTGATGCAGATTTTACCAATATAAAAACATTAATTAATACTACATTAAAGATGATTTCTGAGTTATTTTAAGGCCTGTGTCTTTCAAAAAGTGTGTCCAAAGTGGGCTAGGCATAATTAAGGAGATGACCTTTGCAGCTTCATGCACTCTAGCATAGATGCAAGTTACAAACTGGGAGCCAAGCTGGATGTGGGTTTGAAAAGTGATTTTGAGAAAAATCAAAATGAATGTATGATCACATGTGGGCCTAAGGATTACATTTGAAAAACTAAGTTTTGCTACTGTTGCTGTCAGGTATAAATATCCTTCAAGTCCTTCTCTAATATTCCCTTTTAAAATGCCTGGAAAATCAATTTTTCATACAACATTTAATTAGCTTGTGGATTACATTGTCACAAGATATCATGGACATTAGTGTTTAGCAAGTTAAAAAATAAGATGAGTGTACAAATGGATAAAAATAATATCCATGTTATGGTATTTCAAAATATGAGTTTTGAAAGTTTTGCATCATGCTTCAGAATATAAACCACCCTCTAACTCATGTTTGTTAACTTTTCCCTGAGGAGAGTTTATTTCCTAACTGTCTACTGCAGAGTCATTGCACCCTGCACTGAAACACTGGCTGTTCGATCATTGCTCTGAACCTATATGGCTATTCCTGTTCATCTTCCCCTCAAATACAAGTTAACAAATTAGACATTAGCAAGCCAAAAAAGGAAAACAAAAAAAACCCCAGGCAGCCTTTGCTCTTCAACATCCCAAAACCTAAGCAAAAGCTTAGAAGAACAAAAAACAGAACAAGACAGAAAGGTCTGGACTGAACTTGACTGTTTCTAACATTTGGTACGTTAAATCTCATTTCTCATTTTTGTTTGCTGAGATTTTCAATTTTACATGCAGAGACTATCTGCTTGTATTTGTCTGTGAAGTACCTACTGCAGAGGTGCTCAACATCCAGCCTGAGGGCCAGATGTGACCTGTGGAGCCATTGTATATGGCCCGTGGGGCTCTCCATGGTTAAGGAAATTTGGTGACAGGGGAGTGATGTCCATTAATATGGCCACCATCCCCAAGCCTTGAGCCCCGGGTACCTGGTCAGAGCCAGGCTGTGCCCCTTTCCCCACAGGACTGGGTTGGGCCATACCCCCTTTTCCCTGGGGGGGGGCAGCCTGTGTTGGGACTGGGCCACACCCCCTTTTCCCCTATGAGGGTCATGTCATGTCTTTTCTCCCCCCCCCCCAACCTTCCTTTCCCACCACAACAGGACTGGGTGAAACCCTCTTCTTCCCCCCACTCCCTCCCCACAGTGCTGGGCTCAGGTCAGGTTGCTTCCCACCATCCTGTGTGTGGCACTGGCCCGAGGTGATTCCGAAGCCGTGCCGAGGATCAGACAGAGGGTCGGGGAGCCAAGGTCATGTTTATGACTTTGTATTTATGTAATTACTGGATGGTAGGAGGTGTGACCATCTCTGGGTATCAGAAGGGTAGCTACCAGGGTCTCTTCCCTGGGCAGCAGTAATAGCAGGGCCAGGCTACCTGCATCAAGGTGGTGGCTGGGCCAGCAGCAGCAATGGCTGCCATTCAACAGGGTATTGGCTAGTGCCCTGGTTACCCACCTCTCATTACTTTACTGATGGGTATAGATAGGGACCTACTTAAATTACAGTTTTGTGATTTTTGCAGAAACTGCAAAAAATGGTGATCTCTGCGATTGCTGCAAAACATGGCATTGGCCACAAGTTTCAAGTAATCTGTAATATAGCTCCCATTTCACAGTCCTCCAAACTGTTTTTAACTGCAGCTGAAAACATTAACTTAGGTGAGGAAATGTTAACTCAGATGAAGATCAACACAGGTGTGGAAATAACTTTCAGTGAAGCACTGGTTGCACTTTCAAAATGCTGAAGAAGACTAGATTTTGTTGTATGAATCTGAAAAAGAGGTGCACATTTAATTCTAATGATTACAGGACTAATGAAACATCTTTTGATTATTTTTGTCTAGTTTGTTTTACTTTTATACATAATATATGATACAGCAACATTCCAAAAAAGTCAGATTTGTTTTAGTTTTAATCTTAAACTGAATCCTTAAGCCCCTAGTTTATTAGTACTAGTTCCTTTTCACCTGAATAAAGATGTGTTGTGTTATATGTGATGATGCACCACAGCATCTGTATCCCCCTTTTTAAATATCCCAGATCCACCCATGCTCTGGGGCATGCAGTTTTAGGGGTTGATTTTTGCATAGCCCTGAGCAAGCTGGGTATAAGCTATACTACCCTAGAAGCAGCCTCAGGAGGTAATGTGCCTCAAACGTATCCAGTTAAAGCCTGATGCCCTCCCTACTTCCCCTGTGTTCCATGGCAGTAGCAATTTGCTGTGGGTCCATACTAGTGCTACATTACAACCTGCCTCCAACCATTAAGATCTGAATCTGTTCAACTACTGCTGTTGAGATTTGGTGGGCAGCGCCCAGGCTTTTTCTCTTTCCCATTCCTTCATTTCTCAAATGATCTTTGAGTAGTATATATTGGGCATCAGTAAGTCTATCTTACTATCATTTAATTCTTATGCCCAGACCTATTATGCTTCTCTGACTCTCCTCAAAACCCTTTCTAGTTCTTTTCAAAACCCCTTCTAGTTATCCCTCTCCTTTTGGTATCATAGAATCATATAATCATAGAAGTAGGGTCGGAAGGGACCTTGTAGATCTTCAAGTCTGACCCCCTGCCTGGGCAGGAGGAAAACTGGGCTCAAATGACCCCAGCCAGGTAGGCATCAAGCCTCTTCTTATAGACCCCCAGGGTAGGAGCCAGCACCACTTCTCTCGGAAGTTGGTTCCAGATCCTAGCCGCCCTAACTGTGAAGTAGTTCTTATGGATGTCTAATCTAAACCTATTCTCCAACAACTTGTGGCCGTTATTCCTTGTTATCCCGGGGGGCGCTAGGGGAAACAAGGTCTCCCCCAAACCCTTCTGGTCCCCCCTAGTGAGTCTATAGATGGTCACCAGGTCCCCCCTTGGCCTTCTCTTGTGAAGGCTGAACAGGTTCAGGTCCCGTAGCTTCTCATTGTAGGGTCTGCCCTGCTGTCCCCGGATCATATGTGTATCCTTTTTCTTGCATGAAATCCCACATCCTTCTACTGCTACTGGCTATGCATGTTGTCTACTTGTTTTTTGCCACAATGTAGCTATATAATGTTACTTGTAGCAATTAATTTTGTTTAGTTTTGCTCTAAGATTCCCTTGTATTATTTGTATTTCACTCTTCAAATGCACGTATATACCCCCTATTAGGGCAGTGCAGAAAAATTCACTAAAGTGGGGTGGGGGGTGGGAATTACTATAGCTTCTGAAATAACAACCTGATACCTAAAGTTTCTGAAATATTTTTTATCAGTTTGGTTGCACAAACTTCCATCTTTGAAATTTAAACTTCCACAGCACTTTAAGAAACTAAAAGAATTAGCTTGTGGAGGCATGTGAATTAAGCAAAAGAATATTTCAGGCAGAATCTCAACTTGTCATGTGGCCTTTTCCATGGTGTAATTTTTTAAATACAGGGGTTCCATGCTTCTATTCACTCCTCCATCATAATGCTGCTTAGTAGTGTATACCATTTTATCAGTAATATTTAGTTATGTTGTAGATGCATACTATTACATCTTTTGCAGAGAAGGATAAACTGAGGCCCCAAGTGGTTTCATAACACTGCAAGACCTAGATTAGAGTGTAGTTTGCTGAACTTTAGGTTATTTATATGCAAATTGGGAGCGATGATCATTTCATGAAGGCAAAGTCTGAAATAGATAATTGGTATTAAAAGGTCTGCTGCCTCAGGTAGGTAGGTGTAGTTGTTTCCATTTGAATTAATTCCCAGAAAAGTCCAATGGCTTGGACAGGCCTAGCACTCAGGAGAAGGAAGTCTTAATTGTGAGTCTGTCATGGATTTGCTGAATGAACCTGGACATAATTCATACCCTTTCTGTGGCCTATAGATGAGAAGAATCATGTGGCTGTGTACCCTTAACCTATTCCTGATGGGTAGATCCAAAATGAATTGTCAACAGTGGGAGTAAATCAGTCACTAGAGAGTAACTTCTGAATAGACCATCGGAGGATGCTTTGCTATGTGTATGAACCACTGAGGTATTAAATATTTCTAATAACTAATTAGAAAATTAGTTGTTTCTAAAAAGACACCTCAATTCCTTTGCAGAGAGAAAAGAAAGCTTATTCTAATCCAAGTTCTATGGTGCACTAATCACTATGACATCCAGAGCTGGATACCCATCCAGATGTTCGAGGCAAAGTACTCCTGTGAACTGACTAATTTCCAAGGTGGCTTACTAGTTTGATCCCTCAGAATGAGCATGGTTTCTCTCTGTCATCCTTAAACACTATGGCCATTCAGAAGACTGTGTGATCCATCATGGAGGCTGTTCTTATGACAGTAGGGTATACTTTTACTGCTATATGTTCTAGGCATACAGTTTGACCCTATTTTCTCTCCCCAAACCTCCTGCCTTGCCCTAAATAATAGCAAGGTATGTTCGGGGCCTGTAGACTGTATTGTGCATGTAATTTTGTGTAACATATAAACATTACTTATTAGAGATGATTTATAGGTTTGCCTATATGAAACTTATAGCAATGAAACCTTCATTCTACACTGTACTTTGTACATGGTATAGATTACAGAAAGGCTATTTTAAGAACACCATATCAAATCTTTAACATTTTAATTGGGATCCTTTTCCTATCCATCCACCTATAGGTCCAGATTCCTTAGTTATCATAACACCACATTTACAGAATCCAGAGTGAGCCATAAAACCTTAGCTTTCCTGTATGAACAAAGTAATATTTTTGGAGTCTGTTATCTCAGGATTTTCCGGGTTTAGAAACTAGTCGAGAAGCTAAGATTTTTAGTAGAAAAGCAATCCTATTTCTCTCCGTATAGTGTTATGGTATCTGGCTGCAAAATGGGTATAGTTTTTAAGGTAGGAGAACTTGTCACTTGTTGCAGGGCTGAAAATCCTCCCTAATAAATCTTGTTGCTTGGTTGTTGATGGTGTTTGGTTTAGTGTAAGGGGAAAAAAAAGAGGACTTTTTCTGGTGGTTGATTTGAAACTAAAATGGCAGCTATCTGCAATTATTCAGAGTTTAGGATTTAAAAAGAAGTCCTAGCAGAGAGATTAGTGGAAAAAGGCCAGGTGAAACAGTCAAAGGTGCATGATAAATTCATTTATCACATGGCCCTGCAATTTATCATTTGGTTGTATAATTTATCACATAGATATCACTTCCATACAGGGCCTAAAAGTATGTGGTATGTATAAAATATTAGCAATGATCTGGCTGTTCTAGAAACATATGTAAGTTATTCTAAAACAGCTCAGATTTTTTCTATTTCTAGAAGATTTCACTGCAAAGTGGAGTTTTAATTGTATTGGCTCTAAGTGAATGTAAACTAAGTTAGTATTGAACCAGCAGATGGAAAAAAATCCTTATAATTGAACAATGAAAGAAGTTGAATCCCCCCCACAACCATCTGGTATCTGCGCTCACATTTGAAAAATTAACCATTCAGGGTGTGGTTGTTTGCCATCTTCAACATTCAGGCTCTTTCTCTAAAGATCAGTGCTTTACCTTTTTAAAGATGAAGTAATAAAATACAAATGGAGACATGAAAGTAAATCTGACAACTACACAAATGCTGCATGAAAAGCATAAACCAAAATGCCTGCATAGAGAATTAACTTTATCATTGCTTGCGTAATCCAGTCCTGTCAATAATGCAATGGTTAATCTAAAGTGTGAGGCATGAGGCTTGGTTAGGATTGTTTCCTTTTAAGCAAGATATACATTGTTTTAATTGAAGCAGAGAAGAGGAAACCAACTTTGTGCATAAAAATCAGTTACTTATTGAGACTGAATCTAGAGGTAATGTTTTGTGTGTGTAGTAGTCAGCTAATTGTTTGAAATCAAGCAGGATCTGAAGTTGCCAAGAATGTCAAAGAAGAACCTAGAGCTGCATTGCAAATATATACAGTATATCTTTATTTAGATATAGCTATTTATTATAGATAAATACTTTTCTAGTGTAACTGTCAATACTGTTCTTGTTCTAATTTACAGTGTTTAATCCTATTTTTAAATACGGCTAAATTCTTGGCCTCCATTATATTTGGCAGGAGTGAATTCCACAGACTAATTGGCTCATTATGATGGTGCCTGCCATATATTAACTCTCTTTAATGGGATCCCCAAAACAGATAGTAAGAATCTCTGTTTCACCTTTCTTTTTCTTTTTGATAATCTGGTGTCTATGGTTTATTAGGCATCATATAAAATTTAATCTGTATTGTAGTAGAGTACCAGTGAAATAAGTGTTCTGAGGTGGCAAACAGGGATGTTATAAGTGCAGTTTCACAATACAGTGTCTGAATGGAAAGAAAGAGGAGAGAGTTAACCATTACAAACTCATGTAACATTGGGAGAAAGGGGCCCTAGGAAGTTGATGAAGTGCAGTTCATAGGCTCATCTGTGAAAAGTGGTTTGTAGATTCAAACAGGCACTGAACCTCACTAATCTCATCACCAGAAGCCAACTTCCTACACCCCAAAACACACCGAATGGATCCAGACCATGCCATGACAAGTCATTTAAAACCTCCCAACAATATCTCCAGTATGGAGATACCTTCACAGGTAGGGGATTATGGCTGGTGGTATAGGAGAGGCAATATTCTGTTTCATTTTGATGTCACTGTTTTGAGCTCGGAACTTGTCAAAACAGCTTCGAAATGAAACACCTGTCAAAATTTCACACAGCCCTACTGCCCACCTGTCTTTCCTACCATGCCTTTTATATAATAAGTTCTTTCTAGGCAGAAGGCTGCCCCTTTTATGCCCTAATACTAAGGACGTAATACATGGCTCCAACATGCCTTCTACCGTGTCCCAAGTCTCGCAGGTATTATACTACTATCTGTCACTTCTGCCCCCTTTTGGTGCTGGGCTCTCTGTGCCCCTGTGTCTCTGCACCCCTGTGGTGCTAGGTTCTATTGAGGCCCCAGTGTCTATGCACCCCTGTGGTGCTGGGCTGTCTGTGCCCCTGTACCCCTGTGTCTCTGTGCCCCTGTGGCTCTAGGGCTCTATTGAGGCCTCTGTATTTGTGGCCCTCTCTCTGGCGCTGGGCTCTCTTTGTCCCTGTAGCTGCGCCCCTCTCTCTGGCATTTCTCTCTCTCTGCACCTTTCACTGGACTCTACCTGAATCGTGTGCCCGTTTCCCCAGGCATTAATGAGGCCTCCAAATCTCCCCTTATAGCTTCATCTCAGTCCTCCAGAGCAAACAGTAACAAAAGCATAAACCCCTAGTCTATAACTTAAACATTAGCAATGCCAACAGCGCTGTGCCTAAGGGGAAGGGGACAAACTTCAACCCTTATGACAACATGCTCCTAGCCCTAGGTACTTGAGAGGCTTCTGGAGTTTTGCATAACTTGGGTAGTAAAGCAAGCACCACCAGAGCTCAGGTAGTTTCCTCATTCAGGAGCTCCTTCACAATTTCCAGGAAACCACCAAGATCCAGGTTTAAAATGCAGTCATCATCTCCACTCTTCTCTACACATGTGAAACACGAATGACTTCTTCATCTGAAGAGCCTGAAAAGGCATCACCAATGATGCCTCTAAAAAATCCTCTGCATCAAATGGGAAGACCACTACATAAACGTCAGCATCCTTTCTGTGAAGCCAGTGTTACCAGCATTGAGTTGGTGATCCTCAAACACCAACTTTTCTGGACCTGACATTATGTGCAAATGCCTCACCCTTGAGTGCCAAAACAAGTGCTCAACTCTCAGCTTATTAATGGCCTGAGATCTCACAGTGGCCAGAGGAAATACTAGAAGGACACATTGAAGGCATACCTCAAGAAAATGGATGCTGACATCAAGAATTGGAAGGAACTGACTGCCAGCTGACCCCAGTGGCACCAGTCTTAACCAAGTGGCAGCCCATTCCATAGTAAAGCATCATGCCCATGATGCAGAGAAGAGAGCCAAGGAAGGATAAAAAGAGGAATCCCAGCCTACAGCCTACTGTAGAAAGACCTTCAACTTCTACAGATGGATCTGTGGCTAAGGAATTGGATTCTTAAGTCACCTCAACGAGCCTTGGTAAAGATCATCCTTGAATCAAGGGATTTCTGCTGCTGCTGACAGTTCTAGGGCTAAGGCTGCTAATCAGCTGATTGGCAGCTTCAGCCCTGGGACCACACAGGGGTGTTCCTGCATTCCTCACTTGCAGAGGTGTACCACTAGCAATCTCCAGGAACCCACAAGCAGGGAACACATTGCCTGTGTCCTGGGCCACATATTTTTCCCAACTGAGTGGATCATTTGGCAATGTCTATTTCTAGCCTTAGGGCATTTATACATGTGTTCCAGTAGCGAGGGATGGGAATACTTTAATTAGAGTGGCTCCAAGAGGCTCTAATTAAAGCTCCAAGTGGCTCTGATTAAAGCACCCAGAGCATCTCATGTATCAGCATCCTCATACTGAAAAATGGTGGCAGGGGTGCTTTAACTAAAGCTTGTTGAACAAGCTTTAGTTAAAGTGTCCTGACACCATTTTTCAGAGCAGGGGTGCTAATACAAGAGATGATGGAGTCTGCACCATGCTCTAGAAGACTTGATTAATTGAGTCTACTCTGACACACTGTAATTACAGAGCATCGGAGCAGTATCACTACACATGTATAGACTTCCTTAGTGTCCAACGGGCTAAAAAATTACTGTTCCCATGCTTGTCTTGTAAAGTTATTGGGTAGATTTGCTTTGAGTACAAGAACTATGAGGTCAGACAGTACGTGGGTTTTATTTTTTTTAATTAAAAAAAATGTGCTCCTACCTTTGTCTTAGTGTGTCTGTCCGCTATTTTTTTTTTTCTGTGATCATTCCTTCTGGTGCATAGTTTTTATCTGATTTCACCCGCATAGTTTCCATGAGGGCATTTGGTGTACTGGATGAAGTATATCACAATCTGGGGTGTGTATATATATATATATATGATACATGGACTCTAATAACTTTGTTGTGGAGTGTGTTGATTATTTTGGCAGTAGAGATGTGTTCACAGATCTTGCATTTATTGTAAAGGCAGTTTTCAGTTTGGCAATCTGGATGTCATGAGTGTTCTTCTCAGAACAGCTTGTTACCAGATTTGCCTGTTACTTTGGGGTGTGCTCATTTATTAGTGATAGTTTCTAGGGTCTTGGTAATTCTGTCAATGTGCTGCTTGTGTTACTTGTGTTTCTATGCAGAGCTGTATCTCTCCCTTCTGCAAGCCCTCACCCCCAATGGAGCTATCTTGCAGGACTCAGTTTCAATGGGATTGGGTTCCTCCAGTCACCAAATCAGTCATACACACACAAACACACACAGATTAACGTGACATGCCTGACCCAGCCGGGTTGATCAGCATGGACAGGCTGACAACCTCATATGCCAAGAATCAGTTCATCAGAGCAACAATAAACTGCAGTCAGACACAAGCACACAGGTAAACAGAATCCCTCTGAATCCGGCTGGGTGTCCAGCTGACACCCTCATGGGCCAGCATTCGGTTCATAAGGGCACGTCTGAGTCAAACTGGGTCAATGAGCCTGTACAAGCTGATCCCCTTATGTGTTTCAAACTCAGCACGTCCCAATCTTTGGCCTCTTGATGAGCAGACCCCACAGTATTTTTGGGCTTCACAGGGATCTTTAGCTTAGGTAAAAGAAGCGTTGCTGCAGAGCACAGAAGGAAAGAGAAGCAGAGAAGGAAAAATATACCCAATTACTTCCAGTTTGACTATAAAAGTTATTTATTGCTAAGCATATGGAATATATAATAGTACTAGTGGTAATAGACATGCAAAAGAAAAACAAACGCAAACAATTACAGTACTACCCTGGTTTCACTAAGTATTTGGGGAAACTTAGCTCAAGCTTAACTAATACAGTTCAGGTTCAGAAATTTATGCCTAGAGTGAAAAGAGAGAGAGAGCACTGGGATTTCACCAGTCCAAGGTATTCAGGCTGCAAAGTTGACAGGCACAGTCCATAGCACAATCCTTGAAGAGAGAGATGATCTGTTCTTCCAGTGTCCCAAGAACAACAGAGGATGGTGTCAGCGCAGGAGTTTTTCTTCTTTGTTTCTCCCTTTCTTTCTTTCTTCTTGAAGTGCACACACTTTTTACAGATTTTTATACCCTCAGTTCAGCTGCTTCGAAGCATCCTCAATTGTGTAAATCATTGTCTTTTCTATTGACAAGGGGTTATCTGGTTTGGAATATCTCAAGAAACTGATTGATAATCAGGAAACACATAAGATTAGGGAGTAACCAAATACTTGGGAGCCAGCTTGAAATTCCTATGGATAGCAGATATACTGATGGGATATCTCATAGTTTCTTCAGAAACAATAGATAGCTTGCAGCATCAGGATTTGGGATTTTTACTTGTTGTGAACAAGCCTCACCGTAGCATGACTTTTCCAGATCTTACTATAGTCTTTTAACAGACTTAAGACAATTATTGGGCTGTTCATAACCTTTTGTGGAGAGGACTCCCAGCAGTCGTCTCGGGAGAAGTATGACAACACCTGTGATTAGGGCTCCAACGGGCTGGACACTGTTATGAACCCTTAACCATTGTTCAAATGTTGCCCATACCCCCTCTGACTCTTTCTTTTGCCTCAGCATTCCCTAACCCAGCAACCGAGTTTTAGTCAATCAAGTTTAAATAGGCCTCCCATAGTGGGACTGGGGAATGTACGGCCCGAGATGCCTATTAAATTTAGAGGTGTGTGTGTGTCTGGGGGGGGAAAGTTCTTGTAAATCCAGATTAGAACTGGTCTGATAAATGCTAAGCTGGGTGTGTGTGAACATGGGTTGATTAACATTTGGAGCACAGATTCCCCATCATGCAGTGCTCCCCTGCTTCTCTGGTCCCAGAATTCACTGCAGTCTTTGCTTCAGGCTTTCTGTTCTCCATCTCTCATGTAAATGAATGGTCATCTGGTTCCATCTCAGATGCAAATGAGAGGCCTAGGGCAGTTGTTTCTCTCTTGTCACCCTTATCTGGAGGGTCTTAGGTGTGTCTCTCACTGCATCTTAATCAGTTTTGTTTATGTAGAGGAGGGGAGGGAGGGGGGTGAGTCCTTGTGAGTCAGACAGACTGCATCCTGTGCCAGGGTTGCCCAAGAACACACAGCTGAGATGTAACAAGCTGCAGTGGTATATGAGAACCTGCCTGTGGATCACTGCTTTTTTGGTGTGTTTAGGATAATTGTTGATTTTGTGGATCTAAGTATTGTGGTCTGTGGGTTTTTTGTATACAGCAGTTTCCAGGCTGTCCTCTGGGGTGTAGGTTGTGATGTCTATAAAGTTGATGTTAGTTTAGGAATATTCCAGGGAGAATTTGACTGAAAGGTAGTAGTCATTAAACATGTGATGGAGGTCAATAAGTGAGTCCAGTCCAGTTTAGATGATGAAAACATCATCTATAAGCTGTGATTGTTTCTCTCCCAGAGGCCTGAAGACTGTGATACTTGAAAGCTTGCCTGTGTCTATTCCAGCCATGTAGTTAGGCCAATCACCCACAAGAATTCTTGCTTCTCATATTTCCTGGACCATCACAGCAACAGTATCATTCAATACATTTATCCCAAGTCATTACAGTAAGCTGACAAGGCATTCTCCACACCAGTTCAGCTCTCTGCAGTTTTAATTTTAAAGCAAAGACCATATTACACTCTATGGATCATAAAGATAGTGGACAAGTGTGCAGACATCACAGTCTTCAGATTCAGAATGATGGAAATTTCACTTGCACAATTAAGGTGCTGCTTACTAATTCTCTTCCCTTTTCTAAACTATTAAAGCAGATCATATAATGTACTGATGTTTCTTTACTAACTGCAGTAAAATGGAACATGTAACTTTAAATCTAACATAGCAGAATAATAAGAGTAATAACTGAGTATATAATGTATAATTGATAACTGTTATACATGAAAAGTTTTTTTCTACGAAATACTAGATGAAGTATATATAACATTTTAGCTTCATTAATTGAGTCTCTAAGTTGCATTTACATAAACTGTAAATTGCAATTCTTGCTCTTGAAAAAGCTGATTAGGTTACAGATTGTTAACAAGAATAAGTTTGTTACTGGAAGTTTCTCTAAAGTATAGCTGAAACTCCTTGTGACCTACTTCTAATGGTTTTAGAATTCTAAGATTTCTCGTTCTTATTTAAGTACCTACCTCATATTTGATTGGCTGCAGCATAAGACAGGTTCACAGTCTAATTTTAGATGGGAAGATATGGGTTTTCTTCTCTCAGAAACAAATTCAGAAATAACTTCTTAGATCACAAGGTGCCGACAAGTTATGGAAATGGTTCACGTTCCCATTTTCATTGTTAAGAAAGGGGAGGGAATAGTTGCAGGAATACTGAGCATTTACAGTTCTGTTCTGATTCTTTGTATTTATATGAATACATATATTTTCCTCAGCTCTGCCTCTAGAGAAGTCTCTTCTGCAGTGGCATCTTGTACTGCTAAGGGGCCTCATTTATATTGCTTTTATTGAGAAAAGAAGCATTCCTTATGGAGAAGTTCTATAGAATTGAATAGGCACGAAACAGATACATTTGTACAGTTATCTATAGAGAGACCTACAGATTTTAATAGGGAATGTGGTCTTTCCTGTAGCTATTTTTTCCTGCTCGCCTATAGAATTAAATAACAGGGTAATAATTTTCTATTACACTCTTTATTGTGGTTGCAAAAGCCTCTAGAAAGTTAACAATGTCCATTCTAGTTTATCAGATTTTTCTGTAAGGAAGAAAAGCATGTGCTTAGATTAAAGGGCATTTCTTGTTTCTGTGGGGATCACTGGTGTACATTTTAGAGACTTCCAATATACCATACCATCACTGGGCTTTGGACTTTGGGAGATTTTGAGATATGTATTACTTTTTGTTGCATGATAAGATATGGCACTGCCCTAGTGACTGGCAAATGGCCTTCATAGGAGCTGAGTATGTGCTATTTCCATAGAACAACAGTGTGGTCTAAAAAACCTTTGACTGAAGGAAGACTGAAAAATATGAACTAAATAACACAGTATTTATACAGCTGAAAACTTTTTTGTTTCCTTCTGATCAGGGATACTTTACCTGGAAAGTTGCATGGCTTCTATTGTATGATCATTTCCTCAATGTTGACACTAAATTCCCATTAATATCAACAATGTCGCTGGTAGGTAATCATAGAGAAGTAGGGCTGGAAGGAACCTCCATAGGTTATCTAGTCCAACCTGCTGCCTGAGGCAGGATCATTCCTATCCAAACCATCCCAAGCAAATCTATAATATAATCACTTAGTAAAACTGCCATCAACTTTGACACAAATCAAGACTTAACACCCTAAGCTGCCAAAGGTAAATCAAGGGGATCATGGCAGTCAACATCTTGCTTCTGTAAAAGGTTATTAATATATGCTCAAGAGAACCCAAGTAGAGAGCCATGCCCCCACTACAGAGAAAGGCAACTCCCCCCCCCCAAACAAAACAAACCCACAGTCCATACCAATCTAATTATTTCCTAATCCCAAATATGGTGACCCTGAGCAGAAGGACAAGAAAATCCTTTAGCCAGGAATATCTGGGTTTAAGTCCCAGAAGAAGCATTGGCACACCCTAGTCAAAATCCCCAGCCTGGGCTGTAGCTAGTGCCTCTGTGGAAGGCTTAAAAAAACAACTACTTGGTGCATGTAGCAGAAAAGAGGTGGAAGGGAGGCATTCCCTCCCAGCACCATGAAGCAGCCAGGAAATGCCCATAGTAGAACATAGGCATAGCTGTGCTTAGATCATTCCTGACCAGTAGCTGTTTGATTTCTTCTTGAATACCTCCAGTGATGGAGAATCAACAACCTACCTAGGCAGTATAATTCCACTAGTTTTGATTTCTGTGTAGGTTTGCTTATTTACCTTTCCACAAGGCGTGAGTATCCATGTAGGTTCTATTCTCCAAGGTTTCATGCCCTTCTGCACTTGGGTGGGTGGTAGGTAGCACTCTTTTCCACAGGTTGGTCTATTTCAGTATCTTGGTTCATGCAGAAGTTCAGCTCAGTGGAATCACAAACCTGAAGAGAGCTCTCTGTGAATAGACATTGGTGAATCACATTGGCTTCAGTGGCATTTCCCTGAACAAGGGAGAATGCCGTTGAACACGATGCAAGAGTGGGGCATGAATCCTTACCTGATCTGAGGTACTAGAGATTTCCGTTAGAAATCTGACAACATTGAGAATAAGATCATGTTCTTCATTAGTGCTATGGTATGGCCTTGGAGGGCTAGAGGAGACAGAATCTTAATTAGAGAGAGAAGAGAGAGCATTTTATCACACTCTCCAGAAAGTAATGAATGATGTTCTTGATAAAACAACTCATATTGGATATTAAATAAATACATATTTTGTATATAGGTGTGTACCTGCCTCCGTTCGATTAGGAGCTCGCGCGCAGCCTTAGCCCGGGCTCGGGATCTTGTGCCCCCGAGCTTCGTTGGTACGCTCCAGGGTTTACCCCGGCTGGTATTAAGGGGGACCCCAGAACTCGCCTGCCACGACTTTGATGACTCTCTCAGTGGGGGGTCTTCCCTTGGGGTATCCCCTGGTGCCGGCACGCCTCTTCGCAGGTAGTCTCGGGGCTCCGTCCTCCCCTACACCCCGGCCATACGCCACCTCAGGTCTTCCTGTCCTGTCCTCTCACCCGTCCTCGTCTTGTCCTCTCTCTCGGCTCGGGCACCCTAGCCCCTACAGGCTGTCTTCGGGCCGGGTATGCCTCACCCAGTTGGAGGGTGCTGCCCTGATCCCTCCTTCCTTGGGAGGCAGCCGTCCTCTCTGCCTCCCCCAATAGTCTCGGCCGCCGTTACCCACTCCGGCGGCTCCGCAAAACCGGCTACAGCTGGCCCCGCTCTCAGGGTAGCTGCTACGCCTCACGCTGCCTCGGGTGTTGGGTTCCCCGCTGGCTGCTGCCCCGCCTCTGGGGGTGACTTCTCCCTTTGTCTCTTCCCTTCTGGGTTCTCCGCTGTGCTGCTCGCAGCCTGCTCTGCAACACCGGCTACAGCTGGCCCCGCTCTCGGGGTAGCTGCTACGCCTCCCGCTGCCTCGGGTGGTGAGTTCCCCGCTGGCTGCTGCCCCGCCTCTGGGGCTGACTTCTCCCCCTGTCTCTGCCCCTCTGGGCTCTCCACTGCGCTGCTCGCAGCCTGCTCCGCCTCTATCCGGTGGCGTCCCGCACTCCGCGGGTGGCGGCTGATCCCCTGCTCGCTGGAGCACCGCGCTCCTGCTCTCTCCCTCCAGCCGCCCAGCTGCTTCGGCGGGGCCGCCTTTTGTTCCTCCCGGCCGGCGTGCCCCGCCCCCGCCGCTCAGCCACAGCCGGATAAACGCCCGGCTGATGGCCCGCGCTGGCAGCGCTGGCGCGTGGAGTTTCTTCGGGTCTTCCAGCCCTGCGGGAGGTAAGCAGACCCGTTGGCCGCCGCGGGGGTCTCCCGGTGCCCCCGCTCCCCTGGGACACAACCCCCCCCTCAAGATGCCTTGGGGCGTTCTTGTTTTACCTTTCCGGGGTACACCAGAGCCGTTGTCTGCCTTGAACATCTGCGGCTTTGCTGTTTCGTCCGAGTCGCTGCCGTTGCACCTAGACAGGAAATCCGCCATGGTATTTGATTTCCCAGGCCTGAACACTATTTGGAATTTATAAGGTTGTAGGGCCAATGCCCACCGGGTGATCCGGGCATTATCGGTCCGGGCCGTGCTTAACCATTGGAGTGGGGCGTGGTCCGTTATTAGTTTGAATTCTCGGCCCATTAAATAATATTGGAAATGGTCCACGGCCCACTGAATGGCCAGGCATTCCCTTTCTATCGTGGCGTACCTCTTTTCCGCCGGTGTCAACTTGCGGCTGGCATATGCTATTGGTCTCTCTATTCCTTCTTCCTCCTGCGTGAGGACGGCTCCCAGTGCGGTTTCGGAGGTGTCCGTATGCAAAACGAAAGTTTTCCCGAAGTTAGGAGTATGCATTATTACCTCCTCGCAAAGGGCCTGTTTTAATCTCCGGAAGCATTGCTCCATGTGCTCTGTCCACCTCACCGCCCCATTTTTCCTTCCCTTTAATGCCTCTGTCAAGGGAGCCGTCAATTCTGAGAAGTGGGGCACGAACCTTCGGTAATAGTTGGTTAGCCCCAGGAATGATCGGAGCTGACGGCAATTTTGAGGGGCTGGGAAATTCCGCACCATTTCAACTTTATCCGCTAAGGGTCTGATAGTGCCTCTACCCACCAGGAATCCCAGGTATTTGGTCTCTCTTTTCGCTAAAGCGCATTTCCACGGATTTGCTGTCATTCCGGCCCACCTTAACTCTGACAACACGGCCCGGAGCGCTTGCTTGTGGTGCGTCCAGGTCGGCGAGTATATGATAATGTCGTCGATGTAGGCTGCCGCGTATTCTGCGTGCGGAGCCAGCAGTCGGTCCATTAACCGCTGGAATGTCGCTGCCGCCCCATGTAACCCAAAGGGCATTCTGACAAACTCATATAGGCCCCAGGGCATGCCGAAGGCCGTCTTTGGTCGGTCGGCTGGTGCCACTGGGATCTGCCAGTAGCCTTTGGCCAAATCCAACGTTGATATATATTGGGCCTCTCCGATCTTTTCTATTAACTCGTCTACCTGGGGCATGGGGAATGCGTCAAAGGTGGCCAATGCGTTTAACCTTCTATAGTCAACGCACAGCCTTAGTGACCCGTCCGGTTTTCACACGGGGACCAGTGGGCTTCTCCAAGGGCTTCGGGAAGGCCTCACCACCCCCAACTGTAGCATGGAGTCCACCTCTCCCCGCACGGCATCTCGTAAGTGATGTGGTATAGGCCTCCACTTCTCCCTCACTATAGCCCCAGGAGGCGTCTTAATGGTGTGCCTGGCTCCATGGGCCCACCCTGGCTCTATGCAAAACACATCCCGGAATTCCTGAATGACCTTCCGGGTTTCTTGCTTCTGTAGTTCCGACAGGTCTTCCCCTATTCCGACTAGTTGCTGTATCTCGTCGGAATGCGTCCCCACTCGCTGCTGCCCTTGGGGCCCCAAATCCTCCCCTTCGGTCTCCACGAAAGTTACCCAGCCCGTTGGTTCCTTCCATTCTCGTAGTAAATTTACATGGAAGATTTGCTTCTCTCAGTGATGGCCGGGCCGGTGCACCTCGTAGTCCACAGGCCCAACTCGCCGGAGAATCTCGAAGGGGCCTTGCCATTGCGTCAGGAACCGGCTAGTGGATGTGGGCAACAGCACTAGTACCCGTTGCCCAGGTTCGAAGACCCGTTCTTTGGTGTTGCTGTCGTACCTCTCCTTCTGCCGTGCCTGGGCGTCTCTCAGGTTCTCACGAGCTATATTCTGGGCTGTTCTTATCCTTTGCTGGAAAGTCTGGCGATATCCCGCCGGGTCCTGTAGCCCTCTAGGGTCCTGCTCCCACTCTTCTCGGAGGACTTGCAGCCATCCCCTTGGGCGATGCCCGAGGACCAGCTCGAATGGGGAAAATTTCATGGAGTCCTGAGGGGTATCCCTGAGAGAGAACAAGACCAACGGCAACAACAAGTCCCACTTCCGTGGATCTCCCTGAATGCACCGTCTCAATACCCTCTTCAGGGTGCCATTTAGGCTCTCCACCAGCCCGTTGGTTTGGGGGTGGTATACTGCGGTGCATATCTGTCTTATTTGCAGAGTCTGGCACACCACCTTCATGACGCCGGACATGAAATTTCGGCCCTGGTCAGTCAGGATCTCTTCAGGGACACCCATTCTTGCGACCCATTTTATCAGTTCTTCTGCCACCCGAGGGGCCGTGGCGGTTCGCAACGGAACGGCCTCGGGATACCGTGTTGCATAGTCCACCATGACTAGCACATACTGGTGGCCAGAACTACTGCGGGGTAGGGGCCCCACAATGTCTAGGGCTATCCTCGCAAAGCGGGTATCTATGACCGGCATCGGTTGCAAAGGGGCCCTGGCAGGGCGCTCCGTTCGGGTCTTCTGACATTCCGGACAGGCTGCACACCGACGGGCCACTTCTTCTCCCATCCCAGGCCAAAAGAACCAACGTCCCACCTTGGCCAGGGTTTTATCTCGCCCCAAGTGGCCCACCACTGGGCTCGCATGGGCGAGTTGCCAGATCACCCGGCGGAACTGCCTAGGGACTACCAACTGTGCCTCTGCGGGGCCCTCCCTCCTGGGCCCTGGTATGCGATACAGTAGGTGGTTCCTTACCTCGTATTGGGGTTGCTCTCCTCTGGGTGATGTGGCTTCGCCTCGGTCCTCCTGGGCTTGCCTCCAGTGGGTTTCGAGTTCCGGGTCATCGCTCTGTGCCTCCCGGAACTGTCGGCTACTGGCAACCTGGTTGAGGTCGATGCTTATGGGGCCCTCCCTGTTGGTCGGCTCCGCTTCTTCCTCTCCTAGCCACCCTTCGCTGGCCCCCATCTTTTTACGGGCTCGCTCCACATCCCTCACTCGCTCCAACACGTCGTAGAGGGGTGTCCAATCTCGGCCTAGTAGCATGTCGCACGCTAGCCTCGGCACCACTCCCACGAGTAGCTCCCCTTGGTGCTCCATCACGCGCAGCTGTATCCATCGCCGCCTTACGCGTTCGGCCTCCCCATGGAGGCAGGCCACCGTCACAGGAGGGGCCTCCCTTCCTTCTCGGCCCTGGATCACCTCGGCCCTTACCATTGATTGGGCGCACCCTGAGTCCAGAGAGGCCTGTATAGGTCAGCCGTCTACCCAGGCCTTGACGGTTGGGTGGCTCCACGTCGCGTTCCCCTCGCAGTTAGCGTAGCTGCAGTCCATAGGCTCTCCCACTTCCGTGCCACGGCGCCAGTCAGGGAAGCCTCTGGGTTGACTAGCCGGGACCCATCGCACAGTGGGTTGCGTGGGGCATTCTCGTGAGAGGTGCCCCCTCTGCCCACAGCGGAAACACACCGTATCTTTTCCTGTCCCCCGGATAGGGGCCAGCCGATGTCCAGCCTCTCTCAGTGGCAGTGATGCTGGCTTTTGGTTCCTCTGCTCCTTCGGATAACTTGCTTCTGCGGCTGCATAGGCTTCCGCCAGCTTCAATGCCTCCTCGCAAGTCCGCGGGGCGTGTTGCCGCACCCAACGCTGAGTTCTTTCATCTAGGTCAATCTGGAATTGTTCCAAAATAACCTGATCCGCCAAATCTTGGCAGTCCGACCCCACTGGGCTCACCCATTTATCAAGAAGGTCCTGCAATAACTGTAGCAGCACCCGGGGGCGCCTTTCGTCGGGCCTCTTCTTAGCCCGGAACAGGTGTCGGTAATAATCTGGGCTGAGTTCCAGCCAATAGAGTATGGCTTGCTTGACCCGATCGTAGTCCCGGGCCTCCTCTCTCGGGATGGCCCGGTAGGCCGCCTGTGCCACTCCGACCACTAGGGCTCCCAACTGACTGGCCCAGTGCTCCTGGGGGAGGTTAGTCATTAAGGCGTGACGCTCGAAGTCCTCTATATATGCTTCGGGGTCATCCTCCTGCATCATTTTCGGCATCCTAAAAGACGCCTGGCCTTGCCTGAACCATTCCTGTTGTTGACCCAGCGTCTGCTGCTGAGTGCCCACAATTTGGGTGAGGGCTTGTAGGTTTTGGCCTATAGCCTCGAGTGCAGACACCGGCACAGGTTGGGCACTGGCATAGGCCGCCATGTCCGGGTCCTCCATGTTCCCGGCCAATGCACCACTTTGTACCCGCCTCCGTTCGATTAGGAGCTCGCGCGCCGCCTTAGCCCGGGCTCAGGATCTTGTGCCCCCGAGCTTCGTTGGTACACCCCAGGGTTTATCCCGGCTGGTATTAAGGGGGACCCCAGAACTCGCCTGCCACGACTTTGATGACTCTCTCAGTGGGGGGGTCTTCCCTTGGGGTATCCCCTGGTGCCGGCACGCCTCTTCGCAGGTACTCTCGGGGCTCCGTCCTCCCCTACACCCCGGCCATACACCACCTCAGGTCTTCCTGTCCTGGCCTCTCACCCGTCCTCGTCTCGTCCTCTCTCTCGGCTCGGGCACCCTAGCCCCTACAGGCTGTCTTCGGGCCGGGTATGCCTCACCCAGTTGGAGGGTGCTGCCCTGATCCCTCCTTCCTTGGGAGGCAGCCGTCCTCTCTGCCTCCCCCAATAGTCTCGGCCGCCGTTACCCACTCCAGTGGCTCCTCAATACCGGCTACAGCTGGCCCCGCTCTCAGGGTAGCTGCTACGCCTCACGCTGCCTCGGGTGTTGGGTCTCCCGCTGGCTGCTGCCCCGCCTCTGGGGGTGACTTCTCCCTCTGTCTCTTCCCTTCTGGGTTCTCTGCTGCGCTGCTCACAGCCTGCTCCACAACACCGGCTACAGCTGGCCCCACTCTTGGGGTAGCTGCTACGCCTCCCGCTGCCTCGGGTGGTGAGTTCCCCGCCGGCTGCTGCCCCGCCTCTGGGGCTGACTTCTCCCCCTGTCTCTGCCCCTCTGGGCTCTCCGCTGCGCTGCTCGCAGCCTGCTCCGCCTCTATGCGGCGGCGTCCCGCACTCCGCGGGTGGCGGCTGATCCCCTGCTCGCTGGAGCTCCGTGCTCCTGCTCTCTCCCTCCAGCTGCCCCGCTGCTTCGGCGGGGCCGCCTTTTGTTCCTCCCGGCCGGCGTGCCCCGCCCCCGCCGCTCAGCCGCAGCCGGATAAACGCCCGGCTGATGGCCCGCACCGGCGCTTTTCTTCGGGTCTTCCGGCCCTGCGGGAGGTAAGCAGACCCGTTGGCCGCCGCGGGGGTCTCCCGGTGCCCCCGCTCCCCTGGGACAAGGTGCAAATCTTGAGCTGGCTCTTCTGGTCAGACTTTGCAGTGCTGCAGAATCGTACATTTACCTCTTACTGCTGGTTGCATAAATGCTGGTTGTGCAAGGTGCAAAACTGTCTTTTCAAAACACCCCCAGAATCATCACTTACAAATGGCTCTTTTTCACTTTTTCTTCTTTTCCAGCTTGCACTTGGATTTCAGCAGCATCTCTCAGTATTTTGCCAGACAGTAGGAGCATCTACACATGATACTTAATGCACAGTAACCTAATAATATTGTGCAGTAGCGCATCACAGCACAGACAGTGCTAATATGCAGCTGCACAGTATTATGCAGCTGCACAGTATTATTAGGCTACTGTGCAGTAGTGTCACTAAAAAGCAATACTACAGCACAGTAACTCTAGCATTTATTTAGTACTAAATTAAATTAAATGTGCAATAACTACTGCACATTAATGAATGTGTTGTTGCACCCAGTATATTCTACATATCACAAAAATCTGTAGATAGGAGAGCAAATCTGGAGGGAAACCATTAGTAGCTACATCTTTTTGTATAAATCTTTGTGTATGATTATATGCCTAAATAATATGTAAGATTGTAACTGAATCTCAGCACTTTAATTATGTTTTCTGTAATTGCATTAGTACCTGTAGCTTTAAAAGAGTGTCTGAGACAAGAGCAGACCTCCATATGGATGGTACTTCTTCCTATGAAGAGAATTGGGCGCACATGGAATATAAGATTTGCTAAGTCAGGGTACATCCTCTGAACTTACCCTTCAAGGCCAATATATATTAAAACTGCTCCAGAAGCCTCTTTAGAATTATGTTGCTTGGAGAAAGAATGGGATCTAATTTCAAGCACATTAAGTTCCCTACCCAGGTGACTTGCACCTTTTTTACTGGGACTAGAAGCAATTGTGTGGGGCAGTAAGACTTCAACCCCCATGGGAAATTTCACTCTCTGGGCTTTGGCTCATATCTCAGGGTCTGATTCCCAATGATCCCAGCAGGGAAAGGAAAAGTGGGTGAGAGGGGCAAGAAGTGGATGGCACCTTTGATAGAAACGCTAGCCGGCAGGACTCAATGCCTACAGAAGGCCTTGGTAAGTCTCTCACTTCCTTTGTTTTCCTGTCTACAATGTTTCCCAGACTTCATCATGGAATAGCACAGCTGTATATTATCACTTATGTGGGGTGATGCTTTTACATGTAAAAAGGCATTATTGATCTTTTTAAAAGTACAGTATGTCTGAAAAGTGGCTATGTAAAAAGTCTTTACTTAGTGGAACAGATCCAGTCTAGTCATGACTGGAGGGCCTGGTACACTGGAGATGTTGTAGTGCAAGGAATAGAAGGCATATTCTACAGAGGGAATGAGAGAAAGAGATGTTCTTAGCTATAACCCTTAGAGGGCACCGCATCATCACTTCCAAGACAGAATATGTTTGTTTTCCATTTTTGTTTACACAGCCAAAGTTTTATATGGAGATTTTTGACAATTTTTTTTCATGAAAATGTTCTCACAAAAGTCATGCCTGTTTTCTTGGTTTTGTTACTTCTCTTGCTTTTGCAGAGCTGATTAAGATTTGAAAGGGAGAGTGGATTTTAGTATGGTTCATGAATCAAGAGATTTGTTAATTATATCCACCATCTCCCAGTTAGGTGCAAGTACTTAGTCAGCTGTGCTGGGTGTGTGTCTCATTGATGTTATCAGGGCATTGCATGGATAGATGAAGCTCCCACCTGGATAACTAGAAGGATCGGGGTAGAAATATAAGTAAGGAAAGGTGATGGCACCATTGACAGCTCCACCCATGTGAGTCGTCAGAATGAGATACTTCTCAGTGAAGGTCATGTAGATTAGGGGTGTGCAAATTTCTCTGGGTGTTTCATTTCAAAGATGTTTCAGTGTGTTTCAAGCCTCTGTGAATTATCCAACTTTTTAAGTACAAAGTGGTTTTCAGGTTTAAGGATAACCTGGAAAGGTGTTGGGGGTGAGAGAAACAGAACCTCAGATTGTCTCTGAGAAGGTAGGTGTGGGAGATGAGGCTGGAAGTGTTCTGGCACTGCAGGTTCTCCATTGGAAAAGGTTAGGTGAAGTCTGCCCTAGTTATTTAATATGCTTCACAGAAATAGCAGATTCTCTGCAATATCTCGTTGAAAATGAAGCTTCTTGGGGGACTGAAATGAAATCAGGCAGAGAGAGGAAAGCTCCAAGCAGATTTGGATGGGAGTACAATTGATTGTGATGATGATGTGAAAAAGTCCTGACAGAAAAACATGCAGGCTTTGGAACGTCTGTAGGGTGAGCTTATTGCACATGCCAGAGGCTCCTTGCATTCTCTCCTTTCATTCTTCTGGCACTCTTGGACTACTCAACTTCAGGGACTTCCTGCACCCCCTGCCCTCTCAATGCTTCCTTTATGCTAGGTGTCTGTGTTTTGCCCCTCCTTTCATCTCCCTGCATTTCCTTTCTACCATATAGCAATGACTTTGTGTCCCAAATTCCTCCTTCCCTCCCACTTCATTGTTCCTAATTCTCCTTCCGAAGTCAAGGGTTGCATCTGTCTCTTCATTTCCCCCCTTCTACCTCATTTTGTCTTTTCTTTCTCTCTCATAGAGAACTTGTTGAGGGAGTTATCAGTTAAAACTGATAAATATTATTGTTTTGATGGAAGGTCTTGGGACTGCCCTTGACTACTCCATTCATGTATGTATGTATGTATATGTTTGTGTAATTGTCTTTGTAATTCTCTCTCTTTCTGTCTCTCTCCAATTACAAAGGGAGTTGAAACTACTGACTCCCAGCCAGATGCCAGGGCTTTCATCCATTCTCTCTTCCCCCTTTTTTGTTTTCTTTCTTATTTTTTTCAAATCAATAGGGTTCTGACCACTGATTCCTTCAAAAGATATTCTAGGAATTGACCAGATGCCATGCCTAGAAGTAATTATGTTACAGACAAAGAGAGATGCCATTGAAGTGAATTCACTGTGATGGTCACTTATTTAAGCACCCTGCTGAAATGAATGGGCTCACCTCTCAGAGTTTTTGTTTCTGGATTCTGAAGACCTCTATGCATCTTTGATGTTCTCCTTGCAGTTGGAAGAGAAACCAACTCATAGTCTGGAAGATATAGCAGCTTTTTAAGAGAAGGGGTCGAAGAGTCTAGCAGTGCATGTAGGCCTGATCTGAGCTATGGGTAAGCCCAGATTCCATCCTTTGTTCTTCCCATGCAACTTGGATCATAGTGAAGCCCCTAAGATCAGAATTTGGCCCAATGACTTACTACTTCTAAAAATGCACAAGCAGGAGAGGCTCCATTGTTTGCCTTGCAGATTCTAAGTTGAATTTTTCAGGGCTGGTGGCAAAGGGGAAGAATCTAGCACAGCATTTCTCAACCTGTAGGTTGCAACCCAAAAGTGGGTCATAAGAATAAATGAAAGGGCTGCAAACAAACGTTTAAAAATGGGTCATATTTGGCATATGTTTTTGAAAAAATAGATGCTGCTTGTGCTTCACCATATGTTAATGCTGTGCATACTAATAAACAGGGATCTGGGCTTTCCATTTGCTGTGGAAAATCATGGATTTTCTTTTTTAAAAGAGAAAAAAGTGGGAAACCAAGGGTTTCCCCTTGCAGGCTGGCAGCGTTCCAGCCTGCAAGGGGTGATCATGTGCATGTGCTCATGCACTCATGTATATGGCAGCCAGGCAGCATGAAGAACTGGCAGCTCCCGTAGCTCCTTACATATATAAATCTATGGGGCAGGGGGAACATTGATGACACAGCAGGGGGCAAGGGGGCACAGGTGATGTACCAGGGAGCCATGGGCAGGCAGATTTATGAGCCCACAGCAGGCATGGGGCTACTGTCTGGGCAGACCAGCATATGCAGGAGCTGCCTCCACAGTCCAGTGGACAGCACCCAGCACAGGAGGGTGGAGCAGGGCAACATGACTCGTTGCTGCCACTCCCACCCTCAGGACCCCCTCACCAGTTGCACTGCCAGCAGCATGAGAAGTAATGGATGGCACCGGGCCATGATGCCCTCACCTCTTCCTGCTGCCTGTTGCTCATCTGCTGGGCTGCAGCTCTACCTTGTTGTCATGGCCCAGATACTGCCACTCCTCTTAGGCAATGCCTCTACCCTGGCAGGGACATGGGGTGGCGGACAACAGCACGGGTGGCCTGAGGGCAGTGGCAATGGCAGTGGCAGCCATGCCATGGCACTAGGATAGAGTTGGGGCCTGGTGTACAATTAGCTTATGGCAGTAGGAGGTGAGGGCAGCACAGCTCCCCCCCCCCCCCCAATCCATTATTTCTCACTCTGCTGGCAACATGGTTGGTGTGGGGGTCCTGATGGCAGCAGCAATTGGTCTTGCTGTCCTGCTCCATTCTCCCATGCTGGGTCCCATTGGGCCATGGAGGATGCTCCTGCCCTTGGGAGTTTAGTCAGGCTTCAGCCTCATACTTGCTATGAGTGCACAAATCTGGGGGGTCATGCGACTCCCGATGGCGCATCCACTCTTGCCCCACCTACTCACACCTTACCCACATACTGGGTGGGCAGGGGGCTGGGGCCTGGGGGTAGAGGGAAGCAGGCACCAGCAGGGCTGGGGTGGTGGGGGGCTGTGGGGCAAAGGTTTGAGTGAGGGGCACTGGCAGGACCAGAGGGCTATTTTCTACTTAAACTATTTACTGGGTTGGGACTGACCATTGTTGTTTACAAATAGGTCCTGGTAGAAAAAATGGTTGACAGCCACTGATCTAACTTACAAGTGGAGCAAGTTTGATTTGGAAATCAATAGACATACAACACTCTGATGCTAGTTTCTGTATTCACTTTGTAGAGTAGAAATGCACTTTAAGATAACTCAGTTATTGCCATTTATGTTTTAATTACTGTTTCGATAATGGGTCTCTTCCTGGTACATTAAGTCACTATATTATGCAACATAAAAACATTATTAACCTCACCTCACTGGTACAAAAAAAGTGCATGTCAACATTTTGATCTTCCTGCACTTGCTGCCATTTAAGACAACGTTGACAGCCACGTTATCTGAAAGGGGCTTGCCACATGTTTATTCATATTGATCGAACATGCTTGTTTTTAAGGCAGCACTGTTAGATGCTTTGATGTATTTTGGCCAAAAGAAGAGCTTATCTTAGTACAGTTATACTAAACAGTTTAGATTTACATATAGGGAAGAGTTGCATAGTTTATTGATACAATTATGTAGTTCAGGGGCACCATTTAACGCCCCCCCCCCCCCAAATATGGATATATTTAAACTCAGAGTAGCCTAAGTAATATTAATATAAGCACTTTCATGTCACTGTAATTTGTTACTGATAGAGCTTTTGTGCTTTAACTATATTGGCATAGTCCAAGTAGCAAAGGTTTAAAGGCTTAACAATTTGTTTTAAAATATTTTACTAAGAAAAGCAGCAGTCACCCGCACTCAGTCTATTTTTAGCATGATTGTAATGTTAATTTGATCTTCTAGTTTCCTGTAGGAAAAGGGAGCTAATTAAAGACACCCTTATTATAGATTCAGTGTAGTGACTTCATAGTTTTCACGTTGAAAGTCTGTTTAATATCTCCCTTATTGCTTGATTTTTTTTGTCTGTCCAGACATAAACAGAGCTCCAAATTCTATTTCTGAAATTACGATGAATGAGCAGAAGGATAAGATTTCCTCATGCTGATGATCTAATGTTGTTTGTGGCTAGATCTGAGGCCAGCCGATACCTCCCTCTTTCTTTCTTTGTCTCATTGGCTCTTTTTCTTTTACTAAGAAATGATCCAATGCCTCACATAAAGACAGGATGCAAAATTAACTGTTTCAAAGTACTGTGGGTTTCTGTGTGTTTAGGAATATATTACTTTGCTCCAAATTTGGGAGTCTGAGAACCTTAACTATGGCTTTAAATTTGGATAAGCATATTTCGGAAAACTTTGTGAAGTTAGAATGGAAATTTCTACCACTCTACAATCTTTTCTAGTACTTTTGTAGTACATAAGCAATGCAAAGGAGTGGCAGCTCACTGTAATCCATTTGCTCTGAATATTCCAGTACAGAAGTAATTGCAGGACTGAGGAAGGAAGATGAAAAGCAATACATCTCCAAGCAGACAAATAAGTTATGGTAACTGACAGGTGCAAGTTTGGCTTCCTAGGGACCCCCCTCATTGCTATAGTCTATGCTTTCATTCTAGACTGTACAGAAACATTATTCCAATATTTTATCTTTTCTTTTTTGGAGCTACATGTACTTAGAGAGATGACAGGAATTATCTCTAGCCCTACTAAAGATCAGTGGTGCCCAACCTTTCAGCTCTTTTAAGCTGGATGAGTGGTGTGGGGTTGGTTTGTGAGCTGGATCTGGCATCTGTGGGCCTGATCTGATGCATGGAGTCAATCTGGAGCATGGACTCTAGCCCCATGCTTTGGATAGAGAGCATGGCCCTGGCCCCACAAACCCGATCAGGCCCTGCACCAGACTGTGCCTGCAGCACCAGCTGCAGGGCCATATCATATGGCTTGTAGGGTTTTGAATTGTCTGCATTATTTGCCACTGCTTCTTTACTGCCACATTTCCAGACCAACGGGGAGCCCTGTAGACCAGAGGCTGAATACCATCACTATAGATTATCTTGCTGTAAACATGATTTTAATAGATGGAATGGTTATAAATAGTGGAAACTTAGACTTTCCTAGCTTTAGAAAAGTATATATTACAGGGCCAGAAAACTACCTATATCATTTTATAATAGTTAAATGTGGTTCCCAGATCTGAACAGAAAGTGATCACATCTTTTGACTTTATCTCAATATATCCTTAGTCTGGCAACTGTTTGGATGCCAGGGGAAATCTATACTGATTCCCGGAGTCTGTCAGGATCTCTGTAGGATTAAAATGAGAGAATCAGGGGGTTTCATAAAAGATGTGAAGATTCCATTTTCAGTTGTATAACTTGAATCTGTACAGAATTTAAAATGTATAATAAATCCCCAAGCCAGAGAAGTTTAGCATGGTTTCTGGTTTTACACTGAAATCCCATATAGGTTTATTTATTACTATTTTGTCCTTCTTATGGTCAAAACAATCCTAAAACACTGAACTGTTTTTTCTTCTTTTTCTTTGACAGATATAGGTTGTAGTTTGTAACCTCCCATGCTTGTCCTTCGATAACTGGCGGGACTTCTTGCCTGGAGAGGGTGTACTTGTTCTTTGGTATGTAGACAGCTTGCTGGTTCAGGTGTCTGCATGAGTGCTATAAGGTATCACCTGCCACATCTTTGGTGCTATAGAAAAAAGAGTCTGATCTTCCCTGCCCTCATACAGCCTTCACACAGATGCCATGGGTCCTGCATCTCGGGGCTCTGCCTCCCCTACACCCCACCTGGCACATCCCAGATGACAACACAGGTAAAAAATGTCCAGACAAAATTGCAACGGTCTCTTCCTGGTGTTGAGGTGAAAGGATACAAAATCCTCTGCACTGGTATATCTCCTCTGCTCAGGAGGTCAAAGTCCCTAGCCTCAGCATATGGACAGTGCTTTGGTATGGAAAGTTAGATCTCCTTCCCCTCTGCTCAGCTCCAGTACTCACAGGTATACTGTTCTGTCTGCAGGTTGTCCTGGTCCATCTCTGGCTGTTGTTGCTGCTGAGGCCCAGTCCCTGCTCTCTGGTAAGTGATCTGGCTCCTCTGAGCCGGCTCTGATGAGAGCTGCTTGCTTGCTGCTGTGGTTCCCACCAGACGCCCCTGCAGGGGCAATCCCTCAGGCATTCAGCTGCCATGGTGCTGCCACAGCCACTTCCAGTCCTCCTCCATGCTGGGTCCAGGCAGGTTTTAAACTTTGCTACTGCATTCTGCTTCTCCCAGTGGATCCTTATTAGCTGGGCTCAACCAGGGGCCAGCATCCCTGGATGTGCCACATGTGCTTCCTGGTTGCCATCTGGGAGTCTGCAGCTGAGGCCAATCGAGCTCTGCTGCCACATAGCTGTGTTGGTCTAAGGACATAGGCAGACAAGGTTCTTTGGGTATATCTGATACCTTTTATTAGACCAACTCAAATAGTTGGAAAAATTCTTCTTTGTAAGCTTTCACAGAACTAAAATCCTTTGACTACCCTAGTCTTATGTTTAACCCACTTTAAACATAAAGGATAAAGTTAATGTGGGTGATGTTCTCTTGCATGTGCATCATATTTTACAGTTCAAAATGCAGTTTTATTTTGCACAGCATCTTTCACGTAAGTAATACAGTGCTTTACAAAATACGTTGCAGGGTTAATACAATTAGAATTAAACAACAAGTAATTTCCCTTTCCCTTTCTCATTCATAGGCGTATGTAAGGGACTGAGTATAGGACAGGAAAGGAATGCCCTTTTTCCATGTGGCAATCGAAATGAGACAGCATGTTTGATAAAAATGAATATTTTAGTAAAGTTTTGAAAAGAGGAAAACTGCAACTTCAAACCTAGGTGGGCTAGGAGAAGAGAAAGGTAACATCAGAGAGAATGGAAAGAGGAACTCAGATACACAAAGTAAACATGTGGTCTCTGAGGTAAGCTGGAGCCAGCCTGTAGAGTGTTTTAAAAACAAGAACAATTTTGAACTGCAACTTGATGACTTCTATGCCAGTGGAATTATCTCAGGATTATGGTTATGTTGTTCAGCTTCCTTGAAGGCAATGTTCCCAGTGAACCACAGGTGTACTCTGAGGGGGAGGGTTGGATTGGTTATAAGATGGAGATCTACTATGTATATGTATTATTCATAGAGAATGTATCTTACGGTAAATATTTGGTTCCATGTCAGCTACACTGTATAAGTAGTTGAAATTAGTCTGCATTTCTTTTTGAAATAGATGACACTGCTTGTCTCAAGGCAAAGAGTAAAATTTTTTATCAGAATTATGGGTTAAATGGTGCCATGTTTTCAGGGATTATACTTCAGATAGATAGAATCAGGATGAAATTGATTTCTGGGTGGGCAACTGACTGGGGCGTGTAGGAAGAGTCAAACATAATTATATTTTTTAAGGTCGGAAATAATAAAAATAGTGCTTTTGATATCAAAGCATTTTTACAAATTTGAAACATTTTGCTCTGGATTCATTTTTATCCTTGATTGCAATGCAGCTGTCCTGGGGCTGAGATTAAGACAGAAGAATTGTTAAACAGTAGTTTAGAGCAAGAAATGGAGAATTAATATTCAATTGAGGCTGCAGTTGAAATAAGTATGTAGATATGTTCTCTGAATGCTGGATTCTCAAGAAATGGCCTAGCACCCTGGGGTGCTTTGAGATTTTCAGGGGTGCTTCAGGGTGCTGTTAAGTGTGCAAAGATGATTCACAAAATTAAACCTTGAGATTTCAAATAGGAATCCGTAGCGTCAAACACATTCAAATCTGTTGTGGGCTTTCTGATTTCTTTGTAACAGAAGAATTGCTCTTTTTTTTTTTTGTAGTAAAAAAAATGAGTGAAAACTAAGAGCTGGTATTTTCTGATAGGTGTCTTAAGTCTAAAAGTTTTGAGAATCACTGTTGTAAGAGAAGAAGGGCAGGGGACAGCTCGGTCGGGATAGGCTCTGTAAAAGGTGTATCGTAAATTCGCTTTGATTCCCTTTTACAAAACACCTTTTGTAGACAAGTTTGTGAACTTCACTTCATAAATCTGCTGGATACAAAAAATCATGGACTAAACATAGACATTAGATTGATGGCATATTACAGTCTGTTTACTATCCGATAACCCCCAGTAACCTCTTTACATGTTACCAGCTACATTCTATCACCAGGTTAACATTCCTCTCTTTCCCCCCACCATCCCCCATGCTAACTACCTGTGTCTCACCTATTAACATCCCCTCTGATCTTCCTTGCCATGTATTTGCATTTTCACAGACCTGCATTTTGCATATTGGTTTCAGCTTCTATTCCACCCAGGAGAGTAAACAAACACCAGCAGACTTTCCCTAACCCCGAAGAAGAGTGTGTGTCCCTGAAAGCTTTTAAAGAACATTTTTTCCCAACTATTTAGTTGGTCTTATAAAAGATATCACATTTACCCAAAGAACCTTGTCTACCTATGTTCTTAGACCAATATGGCTATAACCAACACCCCTGAACCAGTATGGTATTTTTTATATTATTAAATGTTACCTGATGTCATTCTCACGTTCTACTACTAAGATATAGCAAGCTGGCTATTGCCAGAAGCCACAGTTGTAGGTCTTTGATGAGACTGAAAGAAGATCTGCAAAGCATTTTGAAACAATCAGACTTTTATTCTTTTTAGGCTTTCTGTGATATAGAAGGCCAGGAATATACTTATCTTTTAAAAGTGTTTCTCACTGCTTTTCTTTAAGCTTATTAAATCAAGAGCATTAAGCCTTAGTATTCTTTGGTTTTGCTGGAGGATGTGGCTACACGTATGCTGAGTAACTGAACTGACTTGCATCTACTGGCAGAGCTAGTTTGAGAGCTTGTTATGTATCCACTCCTTACTAGACTAAGATCTAGGGTAATTTAGACATTGTGATGTTAACTTTCCCACATATTAAATACTGTCTTTAGTATGTCTGCATGCTAAGGCAGGGAAAGATGAGCTAAGTGCCTTTGGAGCATCTCAAAGTTGAAACTCTTTGGGTGAGGATTATCTCTATCTCATGTTGCTGTTACATCAGTCTGTTCTGAATACGAGCAATCTGTGGTGGTCCATTATCCTGAGATGCACTGCTCCCAGCTGCACCCCACCCCAACCACGTGGGCAATCTATCATCCATAACTCTACTGCCCTGGATCACTGACAGGGAGCTGTGGGGGGTATGGGGAGGTAGGGTGGAGAGGGGGAATGGGGAGCTGTTGGAGAGCCAGGTAGCCATGAGGCAGACTTAGCAGCTCCTAGCACCTCTGCTCACCTGCCCTCTAATGGCAAGTAAGAGCTGTGCACGTTAGAGAATTTTGACCCTGAACATACAACTGCTAACAGCATGTGCTAACTTTAATGCTGCCTAACATTTCTTAGAGTTAGCACATGTGAATTGTAACGTGTAACAACACCCATACTTCATAGCAATCTTGTTATATGTACATATCCAAAGACTGCTTTTTTAAAGTTTTTTGGGGGGTCTTTTTTTCCAGAAAATTAGTAGATATTTAACAGCAGCCAAATCCTTTTCTCCTTTCAATTACATTTAATATTTTTATGAGGAAACCACTGCACTACTGCTTCAATGACTGAATCTTCTAATGACCTAAAGGAAAGGTTTTTCCAAAGACACAACTTTTCTGAACTGAATTTTGAGAGAGTGTCTTTACGAGGAAAAATGTGTGGTAAGCCACAGGTTAGCTAACAAAGTCCACTTCTGGTGCAAACAGGAAGTTTTAAATCTTCACATGTTAGTGGGTAAATGTAGACTCTTGGGGAGCTTAACATTAACCTCAACTTGCTAATGAGATTGAGGTGGGTTTTTTTTTTAGATCTTGTGTTAGTACCACATCCCAGCTAACACTAGGTAAGAACACTTTTTTTCCCTTAATACAAAAAGAGCTTCAAAATGAGGACAAAAAGAGAAGTGACCTGCCCATTGTCATTTTGAATTCTTAGAGATTTTTTTTTTCCTTGTGACAAACTTTATGAGACCATTTTTATATACCATATAGATGCTCCCCTCCTTTTTTTTTTCCTTTCTTTTTTTTTTTACAGGTCACTCTCAATAATGTACATCTTGTGCATAGTATTTTGCACTTTATATCACATGAAATAATATTTTTATACACAACAGTATATCATCAAATAATAGGCATTGTTACAATTTTAGAGCAAGTTATCCTCTGAAATAATAACTCTTGCCTTGTTAAGGTATTAGTTTTGCCCTACCTATTTTTTAGACTTTTATATTATTTATACATCATGGGGAACAGCTTGGATAAATATCTAAGCAGAGTTGAAGTGAGATGCTGTGATAAACTGCTTGGGATAGGTCTATAGAGTAAATGACCAGTCAGGACAGTGGCTTTTGTTGAAAAGCTGTGAAAAGCTGTGAAAGCATAAGGGATCTATTTTCTGCCTGGTGCATGGGAATTTATATACAGAGTCCCATCATAACAAATAATAGGATTTGTCCATCTAAAACCCTGCACATGCCTCTGAAAATTTATCATATAGTGTTGTCAGTAAAAGATTTTGGTGATATTTGAAAAGGGAGTAAGGTTCAGAGTATTTCTGGGTTGTGATGGACTGAATTTCCACCATTCTCATACAGTAGCTGGCATTTACAGTCATGAGTACAGCAAAGTGACCTATTTGCGGTAAAGAATATATATTTTGCCCCTTTAAAAATAATTTTGTCTGTTATGTGCAAACAAAGTTTTGATTTTTGCAGATTTTTGTTTGAAATATCTGATGTATAAGTCTGCATGTGCTCTTCAGATGTTTCCAAGTTCATTGTTTTCACTATGCCTGAGACAGACTTTCTGGCTGATGTATTTGTGTCAAATTTGTGGTATGCCAGAGAGCACTGTTGGGCTGCCTGCTGCTGGTTGAAAGGTGTGGGGTGGCATCCCTTTGGCACTTTCCAACCTGTCTCAACAGAGACAGGGAATGAAAGGCAACTCCCTACCTCTCCCTACTTGACTCCTTTCTGTCCCTTAATTCATTCTAGTGCTGTTTTTTCTTATTATTCCCTTACCTATAAAGATTTCACCTCTGGGTGTCAAACACTTCAAGAGGATTTTTGTCCACAGATCTTCCCTAGCTTTCCCACCAGTAATCTACACAGCCACCAGCAGTTCCCTCCAGCATTAGAAGCTTGTTTCCAACCAGGACTGTCCTCCAGACCCACCAACAGCCTCAAACCCTTCATCACCAGCTGACTCTTCCCCATTCAACTCTTCCCCACACCTCCCCATTATCCTCCAGAACTGACGATCCCCAGCAGTTCTAAAAAGTACCGTCAAAACTTTGTTTCTTCCTTAGCTCCTTCTATGCCTTTATGGTTCTTTTTACTTGGTATTATACATAGCTCTGTATTTTTAAGGCAATGGTTTAATGTCTTTTCAACACTGGATTAGGAGAGGACTATTAGCTACTGTTGTCAAGCCATTTTCAAACTGTCAGAAGTAAATGGGACTTCACAGAATTCTCTGAAACACAAAATATTTGAAGAGAAAGCCATCTCATTTACAGCTGTTTTCAGAGATGCAATCTCTGAAATTCAACCCCTAACATCTCTCTAATTTCTCTTTAGCCATCTCTAAAGTTTCCATCTAATAGTCTACCTACTAAAGGTCATTTGACAAGTAAGGTAGAGAAGTAGCATTTGCAGTAGCTGTTAAATGTAATTGTAGGAAAATCCCATGATTTTTAATGTGCTTTTTGAGATTGAGAATGAGACAGCGAACCCTGCGCTGCAAATCGAATGTGTGGGTAATGCAAACCAATTGCACTTTGTTTAGATTTTGTAGCAATAACTGCTCCCATCATCACTTCAGTTCCATCCAGGACTGTAACTCAGCCAGAAGACCTAGTTACTGTGCGGGCCAGGAGCGGTCCCAGGTTCTCGGGGGCGCGTGGCGGGCTGTGGCCAGCAGCCCTGGCACGTGGGTCGGGGAATGCAGGCCGGCGGGCTAGAATTAGGCACGGACGCTTAGTGGTTGATTAAAGATTATTTTACTTACACCAAAGATGGTCACGGTGCAGGCAGGAAAACTTGCTTGAGTTGCGGTTACAGACAGAAAAGAAGAGAGGCGGACAAGAGTTCCTTCCATGCGAACCTCTAGCCCAATCCGGTAGAAGGCTCTAAACACACGAGCCCGTCGCGTCAACCGAAGAAAATAACTCGAAGCAGAGAGCTCTGAATAGATTCACACGAAGATTGCTAGGCTCTGTGGAACTTGCGCGAAGGAAAGGTACATTGAGGGATCGTTCAGCGATGGGGAGAGGCCAGAGGTTGATCAGACCCCTATAGCCTTCTTGAGATGCACGCTGGGTCCGATAGGCTCCGCAGTGCTTAGAGATCTTCATGAGATGTGAAGTTCTCCTCCTCCAGATGGTTGTGGAGTCCTCCCACTTGGGCGGAAACCGCTCAAGCCTCTTATATGGCTAGCAAGCCAATTGCTAGCCGCCATGTGGGAATAATTTAGAACTGGCCAATAGTGGGACACAAATTTGCATGCAAATGGTAGGAATTCCTTTGCACCATGCATTTCTCTTTGCAACTAAGAAATGCACCCTGCAAAGAAAGCTCCTAGTGGCGGGAAATAATTTAGCAGTGCCGAAGTGCACACACATCAAATCACACCCTTGGGTTGTGACAGTTACAACACTGTAAATATTGTGGTATGGACAGGACCCATGTGCATATTCCTGTGATTAGGTTACATTACTGGACTAATCAAGGCTTTATCCCTGTTGCAGTCACATTCTGTTTTACAATATCATTTTAACCAGGTATAACTCATCAGGGAATAGCTGTGACTTGGTTGTATGTGATGACAGAGGCCTATACCTCTAAAGATGACCCACCTTGAATTCCATGAGATAACATGACATTGTGACTGTTTTTTTCTGAGTCCCTGGAGTATTTGGTTTAGACTAATGCTGAGTGCAAGATCATGGATATGATGGACCATAGCTGAGTTTCAGTATGACAAGCCCCATATTCCTCAGGTTTGTATTATTCCTTGAAAGTTATACTTTGTTATAGATGCATTTGGGCAAAGTTGGGAAAGCACAGTCTTCTTCCCATATGCATCCTCTGCAAATTCCCATTGACATGAATAGAAAACAGCATCAAGCTCATCAGGAATTTCAGGCATTTAAACAGACTTTAGTGTTACTGTGATTGAAGGATAACTGTAGATTAAAATTAAATTGTGCAAGATCGCTGCAAACTTATTAGGATTTGGACTTTGATTTTTTTTCTTCAAGTGCAGTGTAGATACATGATGCTATAGAAACTCTTAATAATGCTCTAAATTCTCAAGTCCTCAAGACTCAGGTCTTCAGTCACTGAATTTAGTGGAAGTTGGACTGAATGAAAACTCAGCAAGGGTCTCAGAATTTAGTCCAGTGATGATTGTAGCAATGTGGCCAGCTCCTTTAAGGGCTACAGAATCTGGTGTCAGCCAGCACTGTACAATTTGCAGACCTAGCTGAGTAGCCAGGTTTTTCCCCTATAAAGGGCTTATTAGAACAGCAAGAGAGGATTAAAGGAAATAGATGGGTTTTTGCATAGAGCTCGAAGCAGCGAGGTTGGAAATGGAAGAGTCTCTAGCAGCAGCAGCCATTGCTGCCCAAAGTTAGATACTAGATTACTTTGTGTGATGTTTCAAGTGTTATGCTGAGGATTAATTCTGTGTTCTGTAAGGGCCTTGCTACACATTAATTTTAGGCAGCTCCTGGAACACTTAACCCCTGGATTGTCTGCATGTTAGCACCTGAAACTAGTTTGAGCACTCTTTAGATTGCTTAAAAGTTACACCACTGCAGGGCAGGTTTACCTCCGATTCATGTTACCCAGGTTGTGTTCTGTTAATGTGTGGCCACTTCCCACAGATGAGCTGCCCAAGTTGCAGTCCTCCAGCATCCCAGTATGCAGTGTCCCATCTTCCACCTTCTTGTTCTATGTGGACAAACATTCCACCCCTTGAATTCTACTTGTTCTGGCACCAAACAAATTCCCCTTTCTGCTCCTAGGGGGTGTGACCTTCCCACCCCCAGAGGTGCAACCCCATGCAAGAAGCCTGCAGAGCACACGTGAACTACCTAGGTCACCAGGAGTGGATTGAAGGGTGGGCGGGGTGGAACAAAGTAAGGGACGTCATTGAGTCAGCCTGAGCTGGGGTTTCCTTCTGGAGCAGGGGCAGGAGCTCCCCCAAAAGCATCTTCCCTCACTGTTCCCACCTTCCAGTCACCCTAGGAAGTACAATCCCCCTCACCCCAATCCCAAATCCCAATTTATTAAAACATGAGACCTTCTTTAATTTACTCTTTATTAAAGACCTATTTAATTTTTTTTGTTTTTTACTTCTTTTATCCTTTGGTGTAGCGGTTCTGAACCTTTTTCTGTCAACGTACCCCTTGGTGTCAGAGTGAGACTTCACGTACCCCCTTTCAATGGGAAATTAATTTTTTAGGCCCTTCGACCTGTGTTAGATAATGTATGAAATATATCTCACATACCCCCTGGGGGTACATATACCCCCGGTTCAGAACCACTGCTTCAGTAGCTGACTTCCTTCATTTCACTGCCCTTCCCCCATTCCCACTTCCTTTCTGTCTCCCATCTCAATACCTACCCTAACCCCCTTAACTCTCCACCTCCCAGCTTCATGTCCTCCCTGCCCCTGCTGCAACCCATCTCCCACATGCCTCCCCTACAGCAGGGATAGAAGTCTGTCCTGGATCATCAGCCCTGTAGTGGCAACTCAGATTTGTAGCTCCTGGTCAGGCCTGTGCTTGCCTGCCCTCTAGTGGCAAGTTAAGGCTGTGCAGGTGGGGGACAGTCTGAGAAAGTTTTTAGCCTTAAGGTGTGACTCCAGACTTGAGCTAGCACTACCACCAATCAACATTTGAGGAGCTCAAAATGCAATGTGTAACAAGTCCGTAGGAGAGTTGGGTATGGCAGTGAATCCTTGGGCTCGGAAACTGGCCAGTTGCCTTACTTACAGGTGAACAACTGCTTATGCAGCAGTATACCCATTCATCAGAATCAGTCCCTGGCACAAAGTTTATCTTAGCCATTTTTTCAAGTATCAGGAACCTCAGAAGGGAAAACCAGAACAGCTATATTGACTAATTTATGTGGAAGGACATGCAGGATGCCCTAGCTGTGGGAAAAGGGCATATAGTTTTTGAGTGCAGTCATCAAATTAACGAGGGGCTGGCACAGTAACTTGAGGAGTGGAAGTGAGGTGGTTTTGCTTCTTTGTACCTATGAAAAAGGCATTTAGTACTGGAAGACATTTGGCCCTCCACAAGGAACTTGTAATATCCAGTGAGAAGAGATGAAGGGCTGGGTGAAAATATGAGTTCAGGTAGCATTGTATCGTACAGATAATGCTGCTATGGCATAGGTAGTATCAATTCAAATTATTTGTGCGCCCCTTTTTTCTGGAAGATTCCAGGTGAATAGGTTTGTCCTCTAGGCCAGTTCACACTTTGTCCCTTTTTGGCACTTCCAACAATGGTGACAGTTGTGGTATTTGTGAGGCTGCCAGATGTAATCTTTATTAGCTGCTATTACGGTGGAATGGACTCCAGCAGGCAATCTACCAGGGAAAAGTTCTACCATCCATTAGCAATCCCCTTAGCTACCTAGTCACAGAAACTGGCACCTTTTACATAACCTTACTTTATTCACTTGACAATAAGTTAATACTCAACAACTGACTCTGAGGAAAGAAACATTTTATTGGTCTTCTGGAATGCAAACAGCAGTATTTAAATGGTGATGAAGTCTGTGTCTTTCATTAAAAAAGGCTTAGATCAATCAAATGGAACTAAATGGAACTATATTTTTTGCTCTAATGTTAGTGTCTTGGAAATAAGTCCTTTACCGTATCAAGTTGCTGACTGGCACCCTCCAATTCTCTCCCGCCACGACTTTGATCTTATATATGTATTTTATAGGGAGGCTGCCTTTCGTCTACTAGTCCACGGTTCTCCTGTTATCTTTAGGTCTTCTATGGTAGTGTGTGTTCCTGTACACTCCAGCCTTATGGGCTATGCATGGCTTCAACCACCCCTGTACCACCCCCCAAGCCTCGCAGATATGCCTGACGTTGTTAGGTCTCTCTCACCGCACCCACTCTAGCACTCGGGCTCTCCGGAGTTCTGTCTCTCTGGGGCCTCCTCAGTAATGCCACCCTCTCTCTGGGGCCTCCTCAAGCGCTGCCCCCTTCTCCGGGGCTCACCATGCCCGCACTGGGGCTTCTCAGCAACACCCCATTCTCTGGGGCTTCTCAACTGCCCCTCTCTGGGGCTGGGGTCTATGCACCCCCAATGCTGCACCCTCACTGGCGCTGGGATCACCACACCGCTGTGAGTCCCTTATGAGGCCTTCTCCAACCCCTAATAGCCTCACCCAAACCACCGGTGTAACAAATAGCAACACAAACACAAGCCCCTGGGCTATAACACAAACAGGAGCCACCCGGCTATAATCATGCTCAAGCCTACCAGGGATCCTTTATTTCTCAGAAGTATCAGATGCTGCTCCTTCATCAAGCTTCTCCACTCTTACATGGCAGGAAGCTCCTTCCTCCTTAGCTGCTGGTAGGGAACTGCCTCCTGCCTGTGATTTATATAGGAGCCAGGCCCTGCCCCTTCCTTCAGCTGGCTAGGCAGGTGGGGATGATTAGTTCCCTCCAGTTACCTCAGCAATCTGCACCTGAGGAGTCTTCCCGGCTCTCTCAGTAGCAGGCACCTTAGTGCCCTGCTACAATCAGAAAGAAATAAATATCAGAATGATTCTGAGCTGTGTATATAAAACAGACATGTTAGGTTTCTACACAGATCATATTTCCTTTTTTATCCAACAAATGATGAGGAAAATTATGTTAGTCCATGCATTTTCCCCATGTAGATTGGATTACATCAACCACACATTCCATTGGGCTGACAACTTCCTGCACTGACTCTGACTTGCTCAAAATTCTGCCTTGGGGGTATAAACACATGTACAAAATAGACTCAGCTCATTTCTCCCCTGCTGAGATTGCTGTACTGGTTCCTACAAAACTACTGAACTGATTCTAAGATTCTATTCCTTTCACATACCACATTGTTATTGGGTTGGGCACCTGTGTACTATGATGAACTTTTAACTCATCACATGCTCAAATCAACCCTGTTCAACAGGGAGCCTTAAGATGATGATGCTTATTTCCAGAGCTCAGCTAATCATCTTGACAGACTGTAGATCCTTCTATGTTTGTTTGCTTTAAATTGCAATGATTAGTAAGGTTTGGAACATAAGGATTAATATAGAGGATCAAAATAGAGGCCCTTTTAATTTAGTTTTAGGGGAAGATTCCCATATATCCCATATATTTGTTTTAGGGGAGATTCAAGACTCTCCACAGGGAATGGTTATGGAATTAAATGCTCATGGGGAAAATTGTCATCCCAATGCCAGTCATTTAGGCTAGAGACAGAAGTTACACATATACCAGTTTACATGTTCAGAAACTAGTTTAAGCCTGTAATGGAACAGAAGTTCAATGCACATAAACCAGTTTCAAAATGGCTGAAACTGGTTTAAGAT
Source organism: Alligator mississippiensis (assembly GCF_030867095.1). NCBI lineage: Eukaryota > Metazoa > Chordata > Crocodylia > Alligatoridae > Alligator > Alligator mississippiensis. Next base: position 173,564,469 of record NC_081826.1, on the reverse strand, counting down.
AAACCTGATTCTATCTAGTATTATACTTAACTGATTTGGATCAAACCGGTTTATGATACTTCTGTCCTAGACCCCTTCCTGGTTCAAATTAAATCAGAGTCCCCTAGCATGCTTTCGAGCCCTGAGCTGTGCTGTGCTGTATGCTTCATCAGAGAAGGGTTTGGGAGGGGCTGGGGGGAGAGGCAGGGACTTCCCCATCTCCAGTAAACCCTGGGGCCAAGTCTGGGGCCAGGGAGGGGGGTTAAACCCCCCTTCCTCTGAGTATAGAGCCACCCTGCTAAACTTATTGAAAGTTACTGCTGCTCACGACTCTTGGCTTCAAATCCCATAGGCACCTGGCAGCAGGAAGAGGAAGTGATGTGACCATGCAGAGTCCTGCTGCTGTAATTCTGGACTGCAAATTCCAGAGACCTCGGTGGCAGCAGGAAGAGGAATTGCCAGAGAGTCATGCCCCACTGCTTCTGGTCACTGTGGGCATGTGGCTGAGTTTCCTGAATCAAAGGTAAATGTGTGTCCAGTTGTTTCTCAGTTTAATCTCTTCAGTCTTTTAAGGTTCGTCTAAACTGCATCAATTCAGCCTTGGGCTTTTTGACTATCTGTACTTAGCCTTAATGATTTACTTATGCCTAAAAAACTGACAGCATATCTCTTTTCTTTGAAAAGTAAATCCTATTCAGTGTAATTTGGAGTAAAGCAGTGCCACCACTCTAAATATGTACTTGTTCCCATGAGCCATGCCTACTTCAGTAGACTGTAAGCCTCTGTCTTCTGGGGAGAAGATGGCCAGACCCCTTCCTGTCTCTGGCTACTGCTGCTGTAGAGCAGCAGAAGCAGCAGCAGCAGCCTGGGACAGGAAGGGGTGTGTTCAACTACCCTCCAGAGGCTCCTCTCCCAGAAGCTCCTAAGAGCTAGTAGCCCTGAACTGTTTGCCAGGGCAGCTTTTTATACTGCTGGCTCCCCCCACAAAAGATCAAACAGGTAATCCCGATGGAGAAGGCTTTGGGGCTGCTGGTCAGTCCTGAGAAGGAACCCATGGACGAGACCCCCCCCACACACTCTGCTAGCCAGGACCTGCCCTGTAAGACCATGGGCACCAAGTCTGAGGCTGAGGCCGACCCAATGGTAGGTCCGGTAGTGAAGTGCCCCCCTGATTTGAGGGAGATGGGGCCTTGGGGCTCACCCTGGTGAGTCCTGAGGGGGACGTCCTCTCTCCCAGGACCCTGAGACAGACACTGATGCCACCCCAGTGCCTGATGGGTCTCCTCCCCCTCCCTCCCAGGAAAGCCTTGCCACCAGCCTGCCCTGTGGTCCCACCCCAGAGGGCGTTGTCGTGGGGTCACCTGACTGACAGGCCAATCTTGTTGGGGACCCTGCACAGACCCCCTGGGGCTCCAGCTCTGCCCTGCCATCTTGTGAGGGAGCCCCACCCCTACTCTTACCCCCACCCCCATCCCGAGGGGCTGCAGAACTCTCCCAATCCCAACCAGAGTCTGGGGTCTTAGCAGACCAGGGGGTTCAGACAGTGCCTAAGGAGCCCACTGAGCCCTAGGACCAGAGGAAGATGGCTGAAAACCAGCAGGCTCTGTGGAGTCTGCAGACCTCTCGTTCCTAGTGATCCCCAGGGGCAAAATGCTTGCATTTCTTGACCGCAAGTACACCCAGCAGTGTGATAGTAAGATACAGTTTACCTTGGACTGCTGGGGAGATTTTGTCAGTGTCCTTGCCACTGCGAGGGTGCTGGCAAGGGGCCCAAGAGCTGCAACACCTGGATTTTTAAGCAGGCCTGCAGTTTCATAGACACCCTCTATGCTTGTGGGAGGGTGCTGTGTGAGCTGGTGGGCTCCATGCTGGGCTTTCAGGTGTGCAAGGCTCCTGCCATACCTTTTACTTTACCTTCCCCAGCCATGAGGCCATTTAAGATAGTGACTCTCAATGTCCACAGCTGCAGGACAGGTCTCTGGAGATGCCAAGTGCTATCCTTCCTTCAGGAGTGGGGGGTACCCTATGGTATTCTTGCAGGAGACCCTGACATCTATAGCCAATGAGCCTAACTGGCAGCTGGAGTGGGAAGGTAGGGTCTTTTTTAGTCATCTCTTGGCCACCTCTTGTCAGGTAGCCACCCTGTTCTCCCCAGGCCTGCAGCTAGAGGTTGACCAGGACAATGAGGTGCCAGGCCTCCTGCTGTACTTCCAGGTCCAAGTGCAGCGGCTGGTCCTGAACCTTCTGAACTTTTATGCCCCGGCGAAGGACATCTATCATCAGGTGGCAACTTACATCAGCACCCTCAACCCTTGCAAGTGCCTGGTCCTTGGTGGGGACTTTAATGTTACCCTGGACACCCTGGAACAGTCAGGCAGGGAGTGGAACCAGGCCACCTTGGGCATCCTCATGGAGATCCTGATGGACTACTCCCTGGTGGGACATCTGGTGCACCTGTCACCCTGATGCCCCCTCCGCCTTTACCTACACATTGGTGGAGGAGGAGCAGGTATGCCACTCCTGGTTTGACCAAATTTATATCTCATTGCCACTCTTTGCCCAGGCCCACTCCTCTGGTATCTGGCTGACCCCCTTCAGCTATCACCATCTTGTCTGGGTCCAGGCTACACTGGGGCCTGGGCATCCAGAGTTGGCCTACTGGCATTTTAATGCCAGTCTGCTGGAGGATGTGGGCTTCAGGGAGGCCTTCCAGGAGTTCTAGCTTGCCTGGCAGGAGCAATGGGCAGCCTTCCTCTCAGCTTGGAGATGTGGGGAAGGTGCTCATCCAGCTCTTTTGCCGCAGCTACACTTGGGGGCACACCTGGCAGAGGGAGGTAATCCAAGAGCAGCTTGAGTGGGAATGGCTGGAGCTGGAGAGGTGCCTGGTCACCAACCCAACCAACCTGTCCCTCTATGGAGAGTGTTGGGAGAGGCAGGAAGAGCTTTGTGCTCTGGATGACCACCGCACCCATGGTGCATTTGTCTGCTCATGCATTCAGCTCTTTTGGGAGATGGGCTGCAGCTTCTGCTTCTTCTGTGGCCTAGAGAGGAGGTAGGGGGCCAAGAAGTACATCACCTGCCTTCTGGTGGACAACTGCACCCCCCTCACAGTTCCAGGTGAGATGTGCCAGCGTGCATGAGCTCACCCTGGCTGAATTCGCGGCCACCCTCCACCTGGTGCCTGGCAACAAGGCGCTGGGTATCAGTGGTCTGACCGCGGACTTCTTCTGGGGCGTCCTCAGCCCAGACTTTGCTGCAGTCTGGGCCAAATCCGAGGGAAGTGGGGAGCTCCCCTTGTCATGCTATAGGGCCGTGTTGACCCTCCTGCTGAAGAAAGGGGACCCTCGTGACCTGAGGAACTGGTGTCCCATGTCCCTCCTCTGCACGGACTACAAGGTAGCAGCAAAGGCCGTCTTGCTATGCCTGCGGCCTGTGCTGGCAGACATGATCCATCCTGACCAGATGTACGCCATGCCCGGACATTCTGTCTTTGACAACCTGTACCTGGTTCAGGACTTCCTGAAGCTGGTGCGCTGGGAAGGCCTATCTTTTGCCCTCCTAGCCATGGACCAGGAGAAGGCATTCGACAGTGTGGATCACGGATACCTCACAGGTATGCTGCAGGCCTTTGGCTTCAGGTCCCACTTCGTGCAGGCTCTCCAGGTGCTGTACGCCTCTGCAGAGTGTTTGGTCAAACTGAACTGGACCCTGTTGGAGCCCATCCCATTCAGGTGAGGGGTAAGTCAAAGCTGCCCACTGTCAGGCCAGATGTATGCCTTGGCTCCTGGAGCCCTTCCTCGTTCTTCTACAGAGGCAGGTGGTCGGGTTGGCACTCTGGGAGCCGGCAGTGTTGCTGGTCCTGTCAGCATATACTGATGATGTGCTCCTTGCAGTCCAGGACCCAGGTGACCTGTTGCTGGTAGAGGCCTGCCAGGTGTTGTACTCGGCAGCCTCCTCTGCCTGAGTCAACTATGTCAGGAGCTTTGGTGGGTGATGGGTGGCAGGTGGGCTCACTCTCCCCTGTGCTCTGAGGCCTCCGCTGGAGCATGGGCTCACTGCTCTACCTGGGGGGAATCTACCTGTCCCTGATGGACCTCTCCCTGCCAGGGAACTGGCACCAGCTGGAGGCAAGGGTGGTGGAGTGGCCCCAGGCATGGCTGGGACTGCTGAGGTATCTCTCCCTGCACGGAACAGCGCTGGTGTTGAACCAGCTGGTCCTGTCCATGCTCTGGCACCACTTCCACACTGTGTCAGTGCCCTGCTCCCCCAAGGTCCTAGTCAGGCTCCAGAGGAAGGCACTGGGCACTGGACTATTTCTAGCTGGGATGGCACTGGGTCACTGCGGAGGTCCTGAGCCTCCCATTGTGGGAGGGTGGCCAGGGCCTGGTTAGCCTGCACAGCCAGGTCCTGACATTTGCCTTCAGGCCCTGCAGCAACTGCTATGTGGTATCATGAACCACATGGCATGGGGCCACCTGGGGTGCACCTTCCTCTGCCAATTCTGAGGGCTCCAGTATGACTGACAGCTCCTTGGCCTGCAGGACCTACAAGGGCTGCTAGAGTTCTACCAGGATCTCTTCTGGGCCTGGAAGTTGGTCTCCATCTCCAGGTCCCCTCTGACACTTGCCCAGGACAACAGCATGCTTATCGAGCCCCTCCTCTGGAACCCCCAGCTGAAGGTGCCAATGCTGGAGGTGCCCTGGTTGTGACAGAGGCTGGCCCTGAGGAGTTTCACCTGAATCATAGATGTCTTGGACTACAATAAGCAGATGTAGGTGGACCCCGCTGTGCTGGCCTAGTGCATGGGTCTACCCACTTGTATATGTTCATGCACCACTGGGTGGCACCCACCAATTTCTTGGGTGCCTTTGAGGACTGGTGGGCATGGCCCAGGGGGTTCTGCTTGGTGTCCAGCTGCTGCCTGGCTATGGCCTGCTGCCACCTGTGGCAGTATGTGGCCCCCAAGCTGCGCACCTGCCAGACCTGGATGGAGAATGCACAGCCGCAGAAGAGGCATCTGCACCTCTGGGCCAGTTGCCAGCAGGATGTAGCTGCACTGTTGGCCTTTGTGCGGCACTACTGCCATGTGTGCTGCCACCCTGCCGTCTGGACAACTATTGCCTGGAAGATGTTCTCAGTGTGATGGCCTGCTTTGAGCTGTCAAAGCATGATTTCCTGGCTCCAAGTGGCCAGGAGGTCAGCCATCTAGAGCTGGGTCCCAGGTCCTGGGCCTGGTCCACCTTGGCATGCCGCCATGCACGTTCGGGCAGCTCCGGGCCACTTGGGCTGTCATACAGGGCCCAACACCACTCACAGGAACCTTTCTGTTGTGCTGGGCTGGGTCCTGTGTGTACGGGCCCCATGCACTGTGGGGCTGGGCCGCTTCCGTGCGCACAGGACCTAGTCCATCATGACAGGCAGTCCCCAGGAATGGTGTGGGGCCCCAGGTGATAGCCTGAGCAGTGTGGAGCTGCCCAAAGGCACATGGTGCTTTGCTGAGCTGGGCAGGGCCTCCACAATATGGCACAGGCAGCGCTGGGTGCCAGGCAGCTGGGGCTGAGCCGTGCTGACCTGTGCTGTGTGGGGGGCTGTGCCAGGAGGCCCTGAGAGGCCTGATGGCCACTGTGGGTGAGCTGTAGGCCATGCAGAGGGGCTGGGAACATATGGGGGGGATGTGGGTTGTGTGGGGGGCAGGCTGGGGTCCCATCCCTCCCAAGCTGCCTCCTCCCCCCCACAGCCACCCCGTATATCCAGGTATCAAATTTTGAGCCTATGCTGCAAGTCTCAAACTGCTTTGGGATGCGGCAAAAGGCTTGTGTGGGCTCATCTGGATGCACCCATTGTTTCTAAATTTTAACACCTTAATTCACTTAGTATAGAATAAACTCTCTCTGATAGATGCAGCTCTAGATATGCTACAGCTGCAATTCTCTCTTTTCTTGCTGGTACCTCTTTTTCTTTTCATTCTTTGCCAAGGACCATTTGTTCTGAAATTTACTCCAAGTGTTGACTGTCAAGCCTATTTATTTGTTTAAGGTTTGGGGTATAAATGGTATAGTATGGTTTTTAAAATCCCTTTTCTGTTTATGTTAATTAATTTTTTTTGGTGCACAGGTTTTCACTTCTGAATGGTTATTCCCGTGTGGCTTGTTAACAATTATGGTATGCCCAAAACTGAAAAAAAAACCCTGTTATTGATTGGGTTGAAATATATAACCTATATAACTCTTACGTTAATTATGGTAATATTTCTTTTCAGAAGCATAAAATATTTTTGAAACATTAAAGATGTCAAATTGGTGTAACCATAGACTAAGAATATAGCAGTGTACTAGTCAAAATTATACACTTATTATGGGTGAATTGATAGTATAATTAAACCAAAAAAAACAAGTCTTACAATTTCAGTGGCACTGGGAAATTTCATGGTTGGAGCTATGTATGTATAGCACCTGTGAAAGTAAGGACTATTACCCTTACAAATATTTACATATGTACACTACACATTAGGGGTGTGCGAAGTGGGCCCTATTTGATTTGGATTTGGCCTGAATCAGGGACAGTGATTTGATTAGTTGATTCAGATCACTGTTTCTGATTTTATTTGGCTGAATACGAATCTGAAGATTCGATGCTGATTCAGAGAATCAGTGATTTGGACATAGACACAGCTTTAGAAGTTTTTTCTACATACCTTGAGGTAGCAGATGCAGCTTGTGATTGCTGCGATGTTGGGGCATATGGAGCATCCCACAGGAGTTGGGGGTGGGGCTTCCACATGCTCAGTGGTGAACCCTGAAGTAGACGGGAAGTGCTTCTGGTCCACTTCCAGGTCTGCTGGGGAGTGCACAAGGGGGCTCCCCTGCACCCCCCAACTTGGCGATTGGCCACAGGGGACCCCAGATGTCCCCCCCCTCCCAGACCCAGGTCACCAAGCCATGGCTGTGGGGGGTCCCCCAGTGTGCTCCCTGGTGGACCTGGAAGTGGACTGGAAGTGCTTCTGGTCCACTTCCAGGTCTGCTGCCAAGCATGCTGAGGAGCCCTTTGTGCTCCTGTGGGACACTCCATGTGCCAAGGCATTGCAGCATTCACTATCCCCTGCTACCTAGAGGTATGTAGAAAAAACATTTCAAGCTTTCTGTATGTCTGAATCTCTCCAAATTGATTTGGAAGGTTCCGATTCGATTCAGAGAGATTAAAGGGTCCTTTGATTCAATTTGGATTTAGAGATTCAGTCACCCAATTGGGCCAAATCTCCACCAAATCAAATCAGGGACTGAAGCTTTGCACAGCCCTACTATGCATATACTGTAGTACTTGTTCTTAGAAAAAAACCCCATGGAGTTTACTGAAATATGATGCACAGTAGATGGGGTTGAAAACAGAATCCAGACCTAACACTCCCCCAGCTGATAGGGGTGTTTGGATCTAAATATGAATTTCATTTCTAACCTTTGACTTTCTAACGAAAGTACACTAAAATGTCAGATCTGAACTCCAGATGTTGGCAAAGTTCTGAATGTGGTCTGCAGCTAAACTTTGCAGCTAATTTTCCCATGAATACTCCAGAGTAGCACAAATATATGTTTTTGTTATGGACTATAACTATAGCTATGAAAAGTTTTTTATTCTTTTGAAACTCTTGACTTGCTAAAATATATTCCCATTGAATTGCTAAAACAATCTATGGTATATTCCTTGGGTGACTTTATACTTAAGGATAGAACAGATGTTTTTTTCTTTTTAACTCTTTGTGCCCCATATGCTAAAACATCCCCATATTTCTAGAGTTTGTTTGGTTAGCAATAACTTAGGAGAGACCCCTTAAATCTCTAACTTTGTTGAATATACAGTAATAAAAATAACAAAACTACCAATGATGTGAAGCCAAACCTTCATGTTCATTTATTAATCTGCATTTGAGATAGCTCAGAAAGACATCAGTTCCAGTTTAAATAGTGTGTTGGGGGTAGGTAAGATCAGTACTGTCCATGCATGAAATTGTCTTTAGTAATTGGCTTTGGCAGTAGTAAGGTACTAAACCACTGTAGCTTTGCTAAATGTAAGGCTCTGAAGAGCAGGATGTGCAGTAATTAGCCAATCACTTTGACTTCTCTGACATGGCTTAGCATTTATTACTGTTTCACTCACTGTACTAACCTAATTTTGTGACCTTTAAACTGGAATATGTTTTGTGTTGCCAAAAAGGAAAATCACTCCTCACCTCAGTTAAACGGGCATCTATGTACCCAGGCGGTGGTGGCAGAATGATTAAGGTGTTTTTCTATAGCTCTGGAGGTGTGACTTCAAGCCGTGCTCTGCATTCATGCCAAATGGCTCCTCTAGTTGACCCTTCTTTAAATGGATATCTCGTCATTTGGGCTGAGTCATCAAAGGTGACTGGATAGGATGCTAACCATATCACTCCCTCAAGTGCTGTTGGATGCAGCAGCTAGTGTACTTCAACCATGGAAGCCCAATAGCTGTTAGGCTCTGGAGGATCCTTGACTTAATATATGCAGCCTATGTAAAGGAGACACGATTTCTGACATCAGTGGAACAGTTAAAGGACCTATCTTGTCTGTGGTACAACCATATGAATTTGAACTATTACAGCAACAATTATTTTGGCCTGTTTTGACAATGTAGATTACAATCAGTTGGAAGAAGTAGCAACAATAATGCTTCCTACCTCACTGGCCCATTGCAAGAGTAAATGCATTGAAGGTGGAAAGGTGCTCAGACACAACAAAAAGGAACAGGTAGAAAGTCTGATGTCTGTCTTTTTCTCCCTACCAAGGACCAGATTCAATGACTTTTTCTGAGGAAAGCAAAGAGAAGGAAGTAATTCTGCATGAGATGAACAATACAATGTGTGTGTGTGTGTGTGTGTGTGTGTGTGTGTGTATAATATATATTATATATTATATATTATATTATATAATACACACACACACACACACACACACACACACACTCAATTCTAGATCCACATGTCTTGTCACAGTGAGGACAGGTGTTTCCAGGAGTGATGGGCACTGTGTTGCTGTGTTGGATGATCTGATGTTCTTTTCACCTGTTCCTCTTTTCCTCTTCTGTCTGTTGACAAGCTATTTCAAAGTGTTGAGGTCCTTCTCAAAGAGCCTTCCTCCATTTTGGTTGGTCCTGAGCAAGGTGTCCCAAGTGTTGATGTCAATGTTACACCTCTTCATGTTTGCCTTCAGGGTGTCTTTGAAGTGCATTCTTTGCCCTCCGCTACTTCACTGACATTTCAGCCATGATAAAAAGATTCTCCATGGAAGGTGGGAGTCAGACATGTGAACAACATGACCTGTCCAGTGAAGTTGGTTTTGAATGATCATGGCCTCAGTGCTGCTGGAATTTGCTTCAGCCAAGATGCTGATGTTTGTGCATCTATCCTCCTGAAGCATCTTGCGAAGGGACGGTTGGTGGTACTTTTCCAAGCTCTTGAGATGTCTTCTGTATGTGGTCCAAGTTTCTGAGCCATACAGCAGAGTTCAAATGACAATAGCTCGATAAACCAAGAACTTTGTTTCAGCAAGGATGTCATGATATAAGAAGACTCTTTTGCTCAGACATCCAAAGGCTGCGCTCACATATTTCAAGTGGTGTAGTATTTCCTTGTTGATGTCTGCCTTTGATTAAGCATGGCTTCCAAGATATGCAAAGTGATCCACGTTATCCAGCAATTCTCCATTGATTTGAATGGGGGGGATAGGGGGAGGGGTGTTTCTCCATTTGGAGCAGGTTGGTAAAGATGTTGCATTTTCTGCATATATATTTCTGGACAAGCTACAGGCCTTCTGACAAAATCACTGCACTCAGGGTTCCAATAAACATGTAGGCACAGTACAAAGTAAACCAAAGCATTCCTGTTGTATGACAGCTCCCACCACAAACTTATCTTGTAAAACTCATTCCTTTCACTTACCTATAATCTCTGTGATAAAGAAAAGAAAGAAAAATGACCAAACACCAAACGTAGGAGCAAGTCGTGCTCATGGCATGGGGAAGGCGATGGGTGCGGCCTGACAGCGGTGGTCCCGGCCCATGCTGATTGGCAGGGGGCGTGCAGATGCAGCCCGTTTAAAAGGCGAACGCGCCAAAAGAAAGGAGGACCCACGCAATATCAGAGAGGCCTGATCACCCTCACTGGAGGTCCTGCGTCCTGTGTACAAGGGCTAAATGCCATGACATCTGCGCCCACGGTCAAGTTTTGGATCAACAAAAGGGTACTGCATGGAGTCTTAGGGGGCATAAATATCTTGGGTATCCCTGCAATAAAGGCGTTAGCTTTAAAGAACGCCATATACCTAGCACTCCCATTGACTGTGACATCAGGCGAAAAACACCAGCCAGCGCTAGCAAACGCTACACCCTGGCGGTACCAGCCAATCCCGACGCTCACTGACCTGCAGTCCCAAATCCGAAACCTCTTAGCTGACTTGTGCAAGCGAGAGTGCATTCAGTCCGTAAAATCCTCCACCTACCTTTCGGCCAGATGGGGAATCCCTAAACCAGGAAAGCCGACGGAAGCTCGTCTAGTGGTGGACTACCGACAAGCGAATCGTCACTGTAAACCACTCCAAATGCCCACCGCACAAACCGTCTCAGACATCCTCGATGGCATGACTGAAATACAGAGGGGCGGAGAATGGTTTGCCACCACATTAGACTTAAAGGGCATGTTTTATTCAATCCCTATACACGACCCGCAAGGGATCCTTAATATGTGTGTAGGTAGACAAATGTTTTCCTGGAAGGTTTGTCCACAAGGTTATCGCAACGCACCAGCCCTAGCAGTCACAGCGATGAATGGGACGATCGACAGCTTTGTTCGTCCCTGCCCAAAGACCGCAGACGTTCACATCTGGACCTATGTCAACGATATTGTCATCATGGGGCACGACTGTGCCGTGGTCCGCGCCACCGCTGCGGACCTAAAGGACCACTTGAGCAATCAGGGATGGACAGTAAACCTGGCTAAGTCCATGAGTGAGCCATCCTCGGACATCAAGTTTTTGGGGACACGATTCACAGGACAATGGCGATTGGGGACGGCACACAATGCTACCCCTGAGTTGTCCTCACTTTGGCCAACCACGCAGGTGGACTTTCAAGGCCTGCTAGGCCAGCTAAATTGGTTCTGCAATTTTATGACGCCATCACATTTAAAAGTTATCCAGTGTCTGCAACACCAAATTCACAAGAAAACACGACGCAGAGTCCCATGGAGTGAGCATGACCAAGCCGCATTGGAAAAGGTTATGACAGAGGTTAAAAGGATGCGTCTGATCGCACCCCCCACCAGCAGTCTCCTGACAATTCATGTAGGCTACACCATGGAGCATATCCGGTTTACAGCCAATGACACCGAAACAGGGGAACTCACGTACACTGGTCACCGCACGCTCAAAAGCCACCAACATCGATATGGTTGTCTAGGGAAGATTATGCTTGCGGCTCAACTGGGGGAACACCTCACGGTGAGCCCAGGTGTACTTGTTGCCCCCGGCGGCACCACACTAGGATTGCTTAATCCTAGCAGAATCCACCCGGAGTATCAGGGCACGGAGAAAACTTGGAGCACCCTGGTCCTTCGTTACCAGTATCACTGGTCGGCGTGGCAAGTTGCTGACGGAGAACTGATTCCGGCCGCTGAAGAGGATGATCCCATTGTACTGCAATTGTATGGGACCACATCTCCGGCATGGATAGCCTCAGATGGTACATCCCGTGTTGGCGGAGGATATGGATGTTACTGTGACCCTTGTCACGACTATGAGCTCGAAACGTCCCATCCAGGAGAGTCAGTTCAAGCATCTGAACTACGAGGTTTTCAACTAGCTCTTGAACACGCTTACCGTCACCACGACGGGACGCTCCCGGTATCTGTCATAGCCGTAGACTCAGAATATATATACAGGATTGTTACCGGAAAGGCACAAGTTACAGAACACACAACCCTCTGGGACGATGTCAAGACCATTTTATCACAATTCTCTGTTCGCCCCTTAATCAAGCACACGCGCTCTCACCAACCTGATACAGACCCCGTACATGCCATCATAGATCAGCCACTGGTACATTGAGGATCCATAGATGAAAAGGACATACCCCAGTTACATGTCACTGACGTTATAGACACCGACCCCTTTCTCGCTTGGCTCCACGAACGTTGGGGACACCTTGGAGCAAAAAGAGCGCAAGCTCGTTAGGGGGAACAAGGCAACAAAGGACCAAGCGTAGAACAGTGGAAGAGAATAATCCAAGCCTGCTTTGCCTGTGCGCGAGAAAAACCGGTGCACCACAAGCACCAAAAGGGTGTCTATGACCCAGCGCACTTTGCTCCAGGGAAGGTGTGGCAAGTGGACCTGCTCAGGCCACTCCCAGGAGCCAAGGCACTGAACAAGGGGCTACTAATTGTAGACCTGGGAACCCATCAAATCCTTGTCCTCCCCACAAGGAAGACCACTGCTCCCATGATTCAAGGATGTCTACAGCTTGCTTTCGCCCATTGGCAAGTGCCCCATGTCATACACTCTGATGGAGGACCACCCTTCAACTCCAAAGGCTTAGAACGGTTCGTGGTAGAGCATAACATTCAGTGGCATCACCATCTACCCTATCACCCGCAGTCCAGTGGTGTCGTGGAGTGCCAAATAGGATTATACAAGGAACAGTTAAGGCTGAGGGAAAAAGGATCGTTCAAGAACTGGACCAAGTACAATAATGATGTACTAATTGCCATGAACGCCACTAAAGCTTTATGGGATGAACGCACTCCGGTGCCACGTCCGCCTTGGAAGCCATGTTACTCATCCCAAGAAACAGTGTGGCTAGCCATTCCCACAGCTACCAACAAACACCCAACTCCAGCTCCCAGTGTTGTACTTAAACCCGGCGAGTACCCGAACACCTATTTTGTCTCCCTTGAAACAGTCTTACCCATACGCACCATCTTGGCCCATCATAATTGGCTAAGTCGACGCAACACAGTTTACTACATATTACTAATGAACCCCAAGCTTTGTTTTTCAGCCCAAAACGGCATGAAGTTGCCGATGCATGACGTGGTGTGAAACTTGTCGCCGCAAGTGAATCTATTGGCGATGGCCCCGGCAAAAACGTCGTGCTGCATCCGGGCAGACACAGTTGGACTTACCCTTGATATCATTATTTAATGTTTTATTATGTATTTGTATTAGATGTTGTATTTTGGCTTTGTGTATATATATGTAGGGAAGGAAGTTTTCGAGCCTAAACATGTTTGAGATTGGCATTTGGTCAAGGGGGCATGTGATAAAGAAAAGAAAGAAAAATGACCAAACGCCAAATGTAGGAGCAAGTCGTGCTCATGGCATGGGGAAGGCGATGGGCGTGGCCTGACAGCGGCGGTCCCGGCCCGTGCTGATTGGCAGGGGGCGTGCAGATGCAGTCCGTTTAAAAGGTGAGCACGCCAAAAGAAAGGAGGACTCGTGCAATATCGGAGAGGCCTGATCACCCTCACCGGAGGTCCTGCGTCCACGAAATCCCTTCCCCCCGGACGCCCCCATCATGACTGGGTATACCATCCGAACGTGTTTAAGAGCTCTCGAGTTATCAGCGAATTCAATCTTGAAACAGCTGTTAAGAAGTTTTTTTTCTGCCTAAACTGTGAGTAAAGCATTTACTTATCTCACCACCTCCTTGGTGTTTTTCTGTTGACGGAAGGAGAGACAGAAGAGGGAGGAATAAGGCCCTGAAACCCTTTTGTCCCTGGCCTGCTCGTATAATCTGGGTCCAACCACCCATTATCAGGTTGAACAATCTCCTAATGTTATTGTCTTCCTTTGCAGCCATTTTATCAAAAAATCAAATCCTAAAATCTTAACAGTGAATACTTATAGATCTTTATTTCATTGACTCCTTCTCTTTTTCTTTTTCCCCCTTGTATATTGTTTAGCTTAGATTGTGAGTTCCTTGTGACAGGAGCTGTATCTTATTTTTATTTTTCCTTTTATTTATTTTTCTTTTCTTTTGTATCTGTCTTTAATACAACTGGGACATCAGCAGGACTATCAGAAGAATAATAGCCATAACTTATTGTGTATCCTACTTTTTCCATGGGCTTTATTATGATCATCTTTTTGCCAAATGTTCTCCTTTTTTTCTTTTTAGAGAATAATAAAGAGACCTCAAAATGCAAGCTTTAACCTTGACCCTCCAGCCACCCCTTTCTTCCTTATAAACAACTACCTTTCAATGTGGCTTCTGTTGTAGACTTTTGAATGTGAAGAACTAATTACAGTCCATGGAGGATTTCACGGTCTTAGTGCTAACTGTGGACTTCCACATGTGCTTTTCTCTATCTGTTCCTGATATTTAATGCTTTTGCAGTTGTTAGACTCTCCATTGAATTTTTCTGAAATAGGTTTTTTTCCAAGGGGAAGAGAGATGCAAGGACTGTTCAAGCCAAAACCCATTTTGTTTTTCTGTTTCTTTTTAATAAGAAATTTGTTTCTGAAAAAAATGTGGGAAGGACAGCAAAAAGGTGACAGAAGTGCAAAAAGGTACAACTCCTAAATAATCTTTTAAAAAAGAAAATCTAGGTGGACCATCTGTCATAAACCCATACATGGGGTACTCCTTGAGCCCCAAAATTCTCCTTGTTGTCCCACAGCTTGTCCCAAGGAACAGAGCAAGGTTTGCCCCAGGATAACTCCTTATCACTGCAAGCCTCAGGTTCCCTGCCCTTATAGTAACAGACCTCACAGATCATAGAATCACAGAAATCATAGAAATTAAGGGCTGGAAAGGACCTAGAAAGATCATCGAGTCTAACCCCTCTGCTCTGGGCAGGAATACTGCTGAGATCAAATGATCCCAGCAAGGTGTCTGTCCAGTCTCCTCTGGAAGACTTCCAAGGTTTGGGGACTGCACCACCTCCTTAGGAAGTCTATTCCAGATTCTGGTCATCCTTACCATAAAGAAGTTCTTACCGTATTGAAGATGCAGTGGGGGAATCTCTTCTAGCTCTAAGTAGATTCCATGTGGGTTGTGGAAGAATTTTAAGTCCTCTTTTCTATTAAAGGGGTAGCCTGGGATATCACTTGCCCAGAGATCATTCTTTACCACTGACAATGAGGAAGTGACAAACATCAAAATAATTTATTATATAGGAGAAAAGAATTGTAGAAGATAAACTGACCATAAATTTGAGGAGAGAACAAAAAAAAACATGCAAAGTTTCTTACCCTCTCATCTGGCTACCACCTAGCCCCTTAAGAGACTTGACTGTTTGTTTTTTTTAGAGATCAGCCTTTCTTCTGATTCTATCATCCCAGATTCCTGGGGACCTGGATCCCCCAAAGCCTAGGATCCAAAGACCAGGCTCATCTCACAGATAGCTTCTGAAATACCTTCAAGTCATCATTGCCCCAATTGTTCATGGGTCTCAGTAATTTCTCCCTGGATTCCTCTGAATAATGGGCCATTTTTCTCAGATGCCTTTGCTATTGTATAGTTTTTTTCTATTACAAGCAGATGATAACTTGGGTGCCTATCCCACCAGTGGCCCCTTCTGTCAGTGATTGGGAGTGACAGCTGTCTTTGCTGTCATCACAATAGCAGGAGATATTTAGCAGTTACACTTACTCTTTTTTCCCTAATTATGCACCTTTCAGTCCCTTTGATTAAACTATGCCCAAAATAATAACTATATATACAGACAGCATAACATAACCTGCAGAATGAAAAAAGACACAAATGAATGGGCCTACTTGGCCCAGCCCCCCAGGGAGAGGGAGAGGTAGGGGGAGGGTACTTACCAGTCCCTCTCCAGTGGGGCAGGGCCCCCCAAATCCTGGGCAAGACCCCTCTAGCCTGAGAGCAACTTCCCCGATGGTGGGCCCACTACGCATGCGTGTAGTTTAAAAGGGCCCGCCAACAACAAAAAAACCTTAGTTAGGCTCTGGGAGCAGCAAGAGATGCGCAGGTGAAAGCCTGCTGTGCCCCTGCTCCCCTTGAAGCCCCTTAGAGACCCCCCAGTAGCCATGGAGCCCCCCACTGACCCCCAGCACAGCCAGAGGTAAGCGGGGCCCATGGTGGGAGGGGGGTTAACCCCTAGAGAGTGGGAGGAGGCGGCTGAGTGGGAGCCCCCCAGGGAGCTGCCTGAACAGGCTGTGCAAACAGGTGTGCTTGTCTACCGTGCATGAGTTAGTGCAGAGTTCATGAAGGAGGGTGCAGAGGAGGGCCCAAGGCCCTGCCTGTGAGCCCCCTAGTTTAGATGGTCACAACCGTAACCAGCCCACCAGCAGCATGACGTAGTTGGGCACGTGCCGCACCCCTCGGGTCCCCTTGGGGTCTGCAGCCCACCCCCCTGGCACCTCAGAGACGGCTACCCAGACGGAGCCCATAGTTCCAGGCTCCATGCAGACAGAGCCTCTGGCCCTGTCCCTGGCCCTGTCCCTTTTTCAGGCTCTGAGGCCTGGGAGCATGGCCACCTCCCCTTGTGGGGTCTGCTCCCTTTTGGGGTCTCTGGCATGCCAGGTGGAGGAGCTCCAGGCCACAGTCCAGAGACTACGTGCCATCAGGGACTCTGAGCAGGAGATAGACTTCTACTGCCAGGCCCTTCTCCCCCAGTAGGTGTAGGGTAGACCACAGTCTCCCTCCAGGACAAGGGAGGACTCTGGGACCTCCCATCCTGTCCAGTCAGGAGGATGGACCAAGGCGGTCAAGGGCCCCAAGGCCCACCGCACCAAGGCCCCTGCCCTGCCAGAGCTTAGCAACAGGTATGAACCTCCTGCAGCCCCAATAGAGCCTGCTGAGTTGCCAGTTCCCACAGGCAACACAGGCCTAACTGTATCTACTGCCCCCGCTCTACCCAAGACAAAGCGTAAAGTGTTTGTTATGGGATACTCCATCCTGGGGGGATTGAGGGGGTAATCTGCTGCCCCAACCCCTTAGCCTGGGAAGTCTGCTGCTTCCCGGGGGCCCACATCCAAGACATTGCGGAGAAGATCCCTAGGCTCCTCCATCCCACAGACCACTATCCCATGCTCCTTATTCATGTGGGCACCAATGACACAGCTCGGAGCACTCCCAGCCAGGTCGTGAGGCGCTACAGGGATTTGGGAGTGGGGCTAAGGGATCTGGGGGCAAAGGTGGTGTTCTCTTTGATCCTCCCAGTCTTGGGGTATGGGCTGAGGAGGGAGAGGAGGATCCAGGTAGTGAACCAAAGACTGAGGCGCTGGTGTCATCGGGAAGGCTTTGGCTTCCATGACCACAGCCCGCTCTTTGGTGAGAGAGGCAGTGAGCTGCTGGGAAGAGATGGCCTCCACCTTTCTCCCCTAGAGAGGAGGCTCATCTCAGCCAGACTGCCTGACCTGCTCCACCGGGCTTTAAACTTAGCCCGCTGGGGGACTACTGCTACTGCTGGCCTGCTGAGCAACCCTTGCAAAGCCAGCAGGCCGAGGCACTTAAGGGAGCCCACCCCTGCCACAGCCCTGGTACAATCTGTGGGCAAGGCAAGAGCCCCAAAGGGGACACTTACCTGCCTGTACACAAATGCCTGGAGCTTGGGGAATAAGCAGGAGGAACTCGTCCTCCTGCTTAACACAAATAATTAGGATGTCATAGGGATAATGGAGAGCTGGTGGGACTCCACCCATGACTGGACCATGGGTATAGATGGCTATACCTTGTACAGTAGAGATTGAGTAGATAAAAGGGGTGGGGGTGTAGCTCTCTATGTTAAGGAAAGCTACGCGTCCCTGCAAGCTGATGTTGGCGACCAGGGTGGACAGCTAGAGACCCTCTGGGTTAAAATCCATGGGAAACATGGCACAAGGGACACAATGGTGGGAGTCTACTACAGACGTCCCACCCAAAGTCAAGAGCTTGACCAGGAGCTCACCTGGGAACTGGCTGAGGCTGCATGCTCCAGGACCATGGTTGTCATGGGTGACTTCAACTACCCAGACATTTCGTGGGAGAATCACTCAGCAAAATCCAAGCGGTTGCAAAGCTTCCTATTGTGTGTGGATGATCTTTACCTGACTCAAGAAGTTTACAGGCTGAGAGGTAAAGCGCTGCTCAACCTGGTACTGGCTACTGGGAATGACCTAATCAGCGACCTAGTGATTAATGGGAAACTGTGTGACAGCGACCACGAGCTGAGCACCTTCGCCATCCACCGTAAAGCTGGCAAGTCAGTCAGCAACACTGAAGTCCTTGACTTCAGGAAAGCCGACTTTGACAAGCTCAGGAGGCTTGTCAGTGAGGCCCTAAGGAACCACGACCCCCGGGTGAGAGGAGTCCAGGAAGAGTGGTTGCTCCTCAAGGGAGTGATCCTCAATGCACAAGCTAATTTGATTCCATCTCAGTGAAAGGCAGCAAGAGGGCACAGCAGCCCCCTTGGCTCTCCAGGGATCTAGCAGACCTACTGAAGCTAAAAAGAAAGGCCTACAAAGGATGGAGGATGGGATTCACCTCCAAAGAGGAATATTCAGCACTGGTCCAGTCCTATAGGGAGCAAACCAGGTAAGCCAAGGCTGCAACTGAACTCCAAGTAGCTTCGAGCATGAAGGACAATAAAAAGTCCTTTTTCAGATATGTGGGGAGCCAGAGGAAAAGCAAGGGCCACATTGGATCCCTGCTGAGCCAGATGGGACAACTGACGCCCAGGAAAAAGCCAACCTATTAAATGGGTACTTTGCGTCAGTCTTTCATAAGTCCCATGGGACACCCATGCCTGCTACAGGACAGGGAGGTCAGGGTGAGGGAGATCCCCTGCCCTCCATCAATGCTGACCTCTTAAAGGAACACCTTGAGAGGTTGGATACCTTCAAGTCAGCTGGCCCTGACAATCTACACCCCAGTGTACTCAAGGAGCTGGCGAGCATCATAGCCCAGCCCCCTGGCATGGATCTTTGAGAACTCCTGGCGCTCTGGTGTAGTGCCCGAAAACTGGAAGAAGGCCAATGTGGTGCCTATCTTCAAGAAAGGGAGGAAAGTGGATCCGGCAAACTATAGGCCCATCATCTTGACTTCTAACCTGGGGAAGATCTTAGAAAAGTTTATTAAAGAGGCCATCCTTAATGGACTGGCCGACGGCAACATCCTGAGGGATAACCAGCATGGGTTTGTTTGGGTAGGTCTTGCTTGACCAATCTCATTTCCTTTTATGACCAGGTGACCTATCACCTGGACAAGGGAGAAGAGATTGATGTCATATATCTTGACTTCAAAAAAGCCTTCGATCTGTTATCCCATGATCACCTCTTGGTAAAACTGGCCAATTGTGGCCTTGGGTCCACCATGATCTGCTGGCTGGGAAATTGGCTCCATGGTTGGACCCAGAGGGGGGTAGTTGGTGGAAGTCAATTATCATGGTGCCCTATGACCAGTGGGGTCCCCCAAGGCTCTGTCCTGGGACCCATATTGTTCAACATCTTCATTAACGATGTGGACACTGGAGTCAGAAGCGGACTGGCCAAGTTCGCCGATGACACCAAACTTTGGGGTAAAGCATCCACACCAGAAGACAGGAGGGTGATCCAGGCTGACCTGGACAGGCTCAGCAAATGGGCAGATGAGAACCTGATGGTGTTTAACACTGAAAAATGCAAGGTTCTCCACCTCTGGAGGAAAAATCTGCAGCATCCTTATAGGCTCAGCAGTGCTACGCTGGATAGTACTACAGAAGAAAGAGACTTGGAGGTCATTATTGTCTACAAGATGAACATGAGCCTGCAGTGTGATGCTTCAGCTAGTAAAGTGACCAAAATGCTGGCTTGCATCCATAGATGCTTCTCAAGTAAATCCCGTGACATCATTCTCCCCTTGTACTCGGCCTTGGTGAGGCCGCAGCTGGAGTACTGCATCCGGTTTTGGGCCCCACAATTCAAAAAGGATGTGGAGAAGCTTGAAAGAGTCCAGAGAAGAGTCATGCGCATGATCAGAGGTCAGGAAAACAGACCTCATGACAACAGGCTGAGAGCCATGGGGCTCTTTAGCCTGGAAAAGCGCAGGCTCAGGAGTGATCTGATGGCCACCTATAAGTTTATCAGGGGTGACCACCAGTATCTGGGGGAACGTTTTTTCACCACGACGAGGTCGAATGGATATAAACTACTGCAAGACCATTTTAGGCTGGACATAAAGAAGAATTTCTTTACTGTCTGAGCCCCCGAGGGCTGGAACAGCCTGCCGACCACCTACATTGAACACCTTCAAGAGTAAATTGGATGCTTATCTTGCTAGGATCCTATGACCCCAGCTGACTTCCTGCCCTTCAGGCAGGAGGCTGGACTCGATGATCTTCTGAGGTCCCTTCCAGCCCTAATGTCTATGAAATCTATGAAATCTTGAATACAGCATAGTTTTCCAGTGAGATTGTACAGACCATATCAAAGAAGCAAACACAAGAACATCTGCATGACACCCCACAACTTCCCAAAATTTGGTGGGGTTTGTAACACCAACCTTCTGTAAAGAATGGCCTATATATACTTAATCCTGTCTCTGAGAGGCGATAGAACAGATGACCTCTTAGGGTCCCTTCTAGGGCTATATTTGTGTGATCTGTTTGAGCTGTACCTGTGTACAGCAGAGGCAAATGTATATTTCCATATTCAGAACTACCTCCATGAAAAGAATATTTAAGATTGTAAACCAAAGTGCTTGACTGCTGGAAATAGGATTTCCAAAGCAAACTTAGTTCAGTTCCCTTTTGTGCATTGTGTACAGTGTTTAATTACATGCTATATTTTTTTACACAATGCTTCCTTCATTGGTGCCCAAGATAGAATTGGCAGATTTCAACTCAGATTGTTAGTTTGGTGATATCACTGACAGTTGAGTATGAGGACTAATAATATAAAGTATTACACAAACTGATGGGACTGGAGAGGGGGGCTTCCGATTCCATCTGTAATTAATAGATTGTGCAGGAAGTCCATCTCAGCAAAAGCAAGAGTGACAAACCACCCAAAACCTGCTATTGTTCTCTTTATAGAAATGTATATTACAGGAAAATCCTGAAAATAATGAAAGCATCTCTTCTTAGTCAAACTTGCCTCTCGCTGGCTATAAGAATATTAATCCAACCGTGACTTTGATGTTTCACCCTTAAGAGAGATTCCCTTATTCAGTTGGACTGGGTGCTTCTATCTTGTACCTGTGGGCTATGCCTGTTGGGAGTGCAGGATTAGGATTAGGAGCTAAAGGGATTGCACAGGTGACCTTAATTCTGGAATTTCCTAACTTTTTGAATATTACAATGTCTTGAAAGAGAGACTTCCATTATCAGAGAGGGCGTTTTAGCTCACCTTCTATGCTTTAGCATAGGGGGTGTCAACCAGGGATACATGTACCCCCGGGGATACTTGGAAAGGGGCTAGGGGGTATGTGCAGGCAAGCGGGGATGGAGTGCCTCCATCCACCACCCTGCACCATTGTCTCCCAGGAGCAGAGCCAAACAGGGTAAGGGCAGTGGCTCCCCTTTGCAGGCCACACAGGCGCTGCCCAACTGGCCAGCTGTAGGAGGGGGGAGGGGGGGGGAGTGTAGCTCACACATGCCTGCTGGCACCACCATCCACCACCCCATGCTGCTGCCACCATTGCGTGCAACCCCCCTGCTCCGTGTCCAGCCACTGCCACACCCCGACTCCCCCACACCTCCAGAAGTGTACGCAGAAGATACACACTCCTTAAAAAAGGTAGAAAACCCCTGCTTTAGCCCAAAGCCCTGCCCTGAGGTCAGTACAATATGCAGATAGCAATATGAAGCCTGATGCGTCTTTATTAATTTATTTATTGTCTTCCCTGCCCTCATTTGAAACAATGGCAGGGTAGGAACCTTGTAGGGGGGCAGATGCCCTGATGGAGCTTCCTGCAGCCTCCACTATGGGGAAGGATCCCAGCCAAGCCCCAAAGGGGATGCATGCCCCTGAAGACTCCACCCCTGGAGACAGAGTCAGACTAACCTCCTCTGGGGGTAGAGAAGCCTACAAACTCTGCTGCAGGGGCAGGCAGAACTCTGGTACGGAGCCAATAGGGCCAGGGGGCAGGCAGAACTCTGGTAGGGAGCCAACAGGGCCAGGGGGTCTCCCCTGGCTAGGTTCCCCCCAGAGCAGTTCCCAAGCCTAGACCACTAGCACCTGAGGGGACCAGATGAGCTACACCACTCAGCCTGTCCCTGGCCCTAGCCCCAGCCCCACCAACATGGCCCCCCAGCAGGGGAAACACAGCTATGGACAGGCAGCTGCGGGGAGACCAGAAGCTGGGGGGTCTGGACCCTCTACTGCTGGCCCTTCCAGCTGGAGTGGTGGTGCCCCTTTTCTAGCACTCGCCCACAGGCACGATGTGAAGTACCAACTGCCCAGGGGAAAGAACCTGCACTTTGAGACCTGGGTGCTGGCCCTGGCTCAGGTAGTGGGGGCCCCCAAGATCATGACAGCCTCCTGCTTTCATGGCAGGGGGTATTTTTCCTTGCCTCAGAGGCTGCCACACAAAAGATGGTGGAGAGACGGCTCATGGTGTAGAGTGAGTATGTGCCTCTTGAGCCACTAGAAGAGCTGGGGACCAGGGTGGTCCTTGGCTCCATCCCTCCCTATATCCCCAGTTGGGTCCTGCTCCCCCAGCTCCAAACCCTGGGGAGAGTTATCTCCCTGGTGGTGGCCCTCTCACTGGGGTGCAAAGACCCTGGTCTCTGCCACATGTGCTCTTTCCGTCACCAGGCCATGATCCAGCTGGTGGTGGGAGCATGGCTGGAGGCTGAGGGGTGCCTGGTAATTCCTTATCAGGGGGCCCTGGTGAGGATTTTCTATATACTGGGGGACCTGCGGTGCTTCTGATGCCATGCCCCCAGGGCACTTGCATCATGAGTGTCCCATGGGCCAGGTGGGGAGGGCATCCACGGGTCCCACTGGCAAGAGGGGTGCCCCTACCACCAGCACTCCTCCCCCCTCAGGCCCCCCTGGCACCCCAGTCACAACTATGAGCCTCCCCTGTGAGCTCAAGGGACCACCCCCCTGCCAACCAAATGATGATTTGAGGGATACAGAGGTCCTGGGGCTCACCCCAGTGAGTCCTGAGGGAGGAAGTCCCCTTTCCCAGGATCTCGAGGTAGATGCCAAAACCACCCTGGTGCCTGACGGGTCTCTTTCCTCCCCCTCCCAGAAAAACCTCAACTCCAGCCTGCCCCATAGTCCCACACCAGAGTGGGTTGTTGTGAAGACCCTTAATCAACAGGCTGATCTTGCCGGGGACCCTGCACAGATCCAGTGGGGCTCCAGCTCTACCCCACAATCTTGTGAAGGAGCCCTACCCCCACCCTTACCCCCACCCCATCCCAAGGGACTGCAGAGCTCTCCCAATCCCAACCAGAGTCTGAGATCTTACCAGGCCAGAGGGTTCAGATGGTGCCTAAGGATCCCTCTGAGCCCCAGGACCAGGAGGAGGATAACTGAGAATCAGCAGGCTCAATGGAGCCTGCAGATCTCTTGGGCCTGGCAGTCCCTAGGGATGAGCTATTTGCATTTCTTGACCATGACTACAGCTGCCAGTCCATCAGCAAGGTACAGCTCGCCTTGGACTGCTGGGGAGATTTTGACAGCATCCTTACCACTGCAAGGGCGCTGGCAGGGAAAAGCAAAGGGCTCAAAAGCTGCAACACCTGGATCTATAGGTGCACCCGAAGATTCATAGACTCCCTCTATACATATGGGCGGGCGCTACATGAGCTGGCGGGCCCCATACCAGGTGTTGAGATGTGCGAGGCCCCTGATGAACCATCTACTCCACCCTCCCAGCCATAGGTCATTTAAGATTGTGACCCTCAACTTCCACGGCTGCAGGAAGGGTCTCTGGAGATGCCGGGTGCTCTCCTTCCTGCAGGAGGGAGAATATCCTGTGGTATTCTTGCAGGAGACCCTGACAGCTCCAGCTGATGAGTCTAATTGGTGGCTGCAGTGGGGAGGCAGGGTCTTTTTTAGTCATCTCTCAGCCACCTCTTGTGGGGTAGCCACCCTGTTCTCCCCAGGCCTGCAGCTGGAGGTTCTCCAGGATGTTGAGGTGGTGCCAGGCCTCCTGCTGCACCTCTGGGTCCAGGTGCAGGGGCTGGTCCTGAACCTTCTGAACATGTATGCCCCTGCGAGGGACCTGGATTTGGTAGATTTTTTTTCCACCAGGTGGCCACATACATCTGCACTCTCAACCCTTCTGAGTGCCTGGTCCTTGGTGGGGACTTTAATATCACCTTAGTTGCATGAGACCATTTGGGCAGGGAGCAGAACCAGGCTACCATGGGCGTCCTCGGGGAGATCCTGATGGACAACTCCCTGGTGGATGTCTGGCATGCCAGTCACCCTACCAACCCCCTGCCTTTACCTATGTGAGGGCGGAGGAGGAGCAGGCATGCCACTCCTGGTTGGACCAGGTTTATATCTCTTTGCCACACTTAGCCTGGGCCCACTCTTCTGGCTCCCGCTGGCCCCTTTCAGCAATCACCACCTTGTCTGGGCCCAGGCCACACTAGGACCTAGGCATTTGTGGTTGGCCTACTGGCATTTCAATGCTAGTCTGCTGGAGGATGTGGGCTTTAGGGTGACCTTCCAGGAGTTCTGGCTGGCTTGGTGGGAGCAACAGGCAGCTTTCCCCTTGGCTTGGAGTTGTTGGGATGTGGGGAAGGTGCGCAGTCGCTTCTTTTGCCACAGCTACTCTCAGGGGTACACCCGGCAGAGGGAGGTGTTTTGGGATCAGCTCAAGTGGGAAGTGCTAGAGTTGGAGAGGTGCCTGGCCACTGACCCAATCAACCCACCCCACTGTGTAGAGTGTTGGGAGAGGTGGGAAGAGTTTCGTGCTCTGGATGACCACCACACCCACAGTGCGTTTGTCTGCTCGCATGTCCAGCTCCTTTGGGAGGTGGACCGTGGCTCCTGCTTCTGTGCCCTAGAGAGGAGGTGGGGGGCCAAGAAGTAGATCCCCCTCACTGTTCCAAGTGAGATGCACCAGCATGCACGGGTCTTCTATGAAGTGCTTTTCTCCCTGGATCTAACCAACGCTGAAGCCTGTCAGACCCTGTGGGAGTGACTGCATGGGCTACCAGGACAGGGTGGAAGCTTCCCTCACTCTGGCTGAGTTTTTGGCCATCCACTGCCTGATGCCTGGAAACAAGGTGCCATACATAGATGGGCTGAATGCGGAGTTCTACCGGGGCTTCTGGGATGTCCTTGGCCTGGACCTTGCCAGACACGTGCAACCTGCTGTCTGGTCCAGGAGGTAAAATCGGCCCTACCTCCCAATGCTCTTGCCTTTGTTGACCTTCAGTCCACTGGAGTTTGTCATGGGGCCGATGTCTTTCCTGGCCTCATGGCGCTCCACACTCCACCATCTGAGCCAGTTGGAGGACACCAGACTGGTCCACTTTTCCACTACCCAGTGCGTCGCACTGTCTATCATGCCACCCTTACGTCCCACCGAGATAGCAAGTGGCAGAACCTGCTAGGCTGGGGCATCTCAGTGGCTGAGTCTGTACTCCACCCTTATCCCATGAGCCACTGGGGATCTCAGCTTGTGGCTCCTCCATGGAGCCATCGCCATGGGTGTGCATGTGGCTAGCTTCACGGACACCCATGTCTCCTGCCCCTTCTGTGGGCAAAGGGGGACCCTGGTGCACATGACTCTCAAGTGTACCAGGCTGCATCCCCTCCATCTCCAGAACCTCCTCTTGAATTTCACCCCCGACCTTTTTGTTTTTAGTCACCCCATCCATGGCCCCACCAAGTCCTGGGATCTCCTGGTCAACCTCCTCCTGGCCCGGGCCAAATGGGCCTTGTACTTGACCAGGAAGGAGGGTCTGGCTGAGAAGATGCCTGTAGACTGTGGGATTGCTTTCCTATCACTTGTCCATGCATGTTTCTGGGCAGAGCATCAGTGGGCGGCGTCCACCAGTTCCTTGGATGCCTTTGAGGACCAGCAGATGTGGCCTCGGGGGCTCTGCTGAGTGTCCCCCTCTGGATAACTTCTTTTAATGTTTTGAATCTTTGACCCCCATATCACTCCTATCCTGTTTTTGCTTTAGTTGTCCCAGGAAATTAGTTGTGTTATTCATTCATTGGCCCCACACCATAGGGGCCACTAGTTAGTTGGGTGGGCCTTGAGCCCACAGCATTTGGGTAACACAAATAGACAGGAGCTTCTTGGGTAGCCCCTGTGAAAAGGGACTACTAGTTACTGTGGGCAAAGGCTCACCCAGCTAAGTGAATGGACACATAGACAGAAGCTTCTGGGGCCTGGCCAAGTGGTATCTAGGGACACTAGCCCCTTGTGCCAGCTGGACTGCTACAGCAGCATCCCAAATCCATTGTCCAGTATTAGAACAAAAGACCACTATAAATATATACAGAGAGAGAGATCAGTTGGGCAATGTTTTACTGATATGTTAACAATGTTAAAGCAATTTGGAAGTCTTACCGGTGTGTCTCTCTCATCATAATAAAATAAAATAAAATCTAAATATCTATTTGTGTTGATGTGTGCTTTTGGTTTTCTTCTCACATGATGTGTATGTTTGTGATGGGGGATGTGGGATTTGCAGGAGCAGGGTGGGAAGGGGTGTGGGGGGATGCAAGTGGGCATGTGGGTGGGTATGGAGGGATGAGGGGGGGATGCAGGTCGGTGTGGTAGTAGGTGTGGGAAGATTGCAGGGAGAATGTGGGAGTGGGGGGACTGTGGGGGGGGGTTGCTCAGGAGGGATTGGTCCCCTGCCCCCACAGCATGCAGCCCCCCCCCAAACAAGACATGGACTGCCCCTCCGCAGGGCCTCAGGTCCCCCCTGTAGGGCCCCAGCTCCCCCATGGGGTCTCAGTCACCCTTCAGGGCCAGAGCTCCCCCCGTGCAGGGCCCACAACTCACCCCCTGCAGCAGCAGTGGGAGCGAGGCACTCAGGGCCTGCTGGTGCCAACTCCCCCTCCCCCCTCAGTGTGATGCAGCCCTAAGATGCTCAGAGTCGGCACCATTTGTGCCACTTGTTGGGGGACTGGCCTGGCTTTTTGCGGTGCTGCGTGCCCTTCTGCAGCCCAGGGGCTGCTTGTGCTGTCACCTGGGGACCAGTGCCACTTGTGGGGACAGCGTGTTGCTCCTAGCTGGGTCCTGCCAGGGCTGGGGTGGTTTGCATCACCAGGCCAGGTCCTGTGCACTAGCCCTGTGCACCAGCCAGGCCCTGACTCCAATGGCAGCTCTGCTGGATCTGTGGTATGTGCATGATGGGACCCAGCCTGGGGTTTGCTGCAAGAGATGTGTGTGCTCGTCTGGACGTGCGTGTAAGGTGAAATGAGCACTAGTTGTAAACTAATCCCCAAATTCTTACTGGAATCTGTAACTTTGTGCTCTGCCAAATTACCTTATGCTCCATTTTCTCTCAGTGGAGAGGAAGGAGGCTGAGATTGGAAATGCAAAATCTCCTCAGAGAATCATCCTTAAGTGCTATGGAGTTTATTCCATTGCCAAATATTGGGTATGGCAGAACATGGCATTTTCCTGTCGACTGGATAACTTCAATTCTTCAAGCACCTATGACTAGATCTCCCTAAAGAGAATGTGTGTATAGAAGACAATAGGCAAGGTGGAACAGTATGTACAGAAGCCTCACCAGACCATAGGACATAATTTTTAAGCTGGTAGGCTGTGCTTGCTGAGCTCAAGATAGCTTGGGGATTATAATCCTCGTAAAGTAGAAGTTGGATAAGGTACTGAATTCATATCAATAGTATGACTAGTGGGTTTTGCTTCATTTCACAAATGATGCACAATAGGAAGCAGCTATTTAAGGCTCCCATGATGGGACTCTTTTTAAACCTTGAACACTTTTTCTAATTGTTTTTTTTTACTTAAAACTGAACATAGCATGTGACGCAAAGAAGTCTAATTTTAATTATAATAATAGGTTCACCAGAAAAGGATGGATTTGTTTTAAGAGAATAAATCTTCTGAGTCCTGAATTGAAGCACACTTGATACAGTGTAGTCTCCTGAAAAGAGTCCATCCTGTTTGGTTACATTTCCTCTGCTGCAAGATCATTCATTAAAATGTGTTTCTTCCACAGTACTGGTACTTATCTGAGTCAGTCCCACTAGGAGTCCATCACTTTAAAACAATGCATTGTGCTAACAGTACAAAAGCTTTCTGTACCCCCTACCATTCATCCCTGAACTTACTGAATAGCAGATACGACTTTAAAACTAAGTAATTGCTGAAATGCTGTGCAATCAAAGTGTAGCTTGTAAGGGATCACATTTGCTCCAGGAAGGAAACTAATTGTTAAGCTGCTCTTTCATAGAACAGATCCATTTCAGACAATTCAAAATAATGTAAGTGGTGCTCACTTGGTTATTTAATATTTTTTTCACTTCTAAAAATTCACTCATCTAAAACACTGGGTGTGCATATGACCATTTATAACTTGCCTCCAAAGCCATTAGCACCAATACATATATTAGAACTTTCTGTGATAACAGAAGAGGAAACTTTTCCTTATCTCTTCTTCCCTGCATCTCACCTCCCTTCTCAAGATAAGTGTGAGAAAACAGTTAAGCTAGGAAGCGTGTGTTGGAGACCAAGGCAAATGTGGAAACAAATTCTTTGAAAATATGAGGCATGTTGATTTTCAACTGGAGAAAAAGGCTCTTAGTTTCTGCCACTTCCATCTGCTCCAGACCTAGGGGAATCTCCCATGTAATAACCTGGATGCAAACCTATAGGACAGTTTAAATTAAAGACAAAATCTGGATACTAGTGTAGACCCATGTAGTATACACTGGGCATGTCTACACATTGCTCTAGGGTGATGGAGAGACACATTATGTCACTGTATGGCATGCTACAGCAATGTAGTGACGATATGGGTCTACACGTGATTGGTATCTACGTTGCCATACTGGTGAACTCCCCCAGTATAGCAAGTTGTTACAGTGAAGTAGTGGTGAAATCTAACCATGCACCATGTGCGTGGTATAGTAAGCACCTGTACTGCGCCATGTTTCAGTACTTCCAAAAGGAAGTACTAAAGTACGGCAATGTGTAGATGTGCCCACTATTGTGCATTATCACATCCAGACTGAATAACCTAAATCTAACTGTACACAAAACAGAATACTGCAGCCTGCATTTCTTAGGGTGTGTTTCTACAGTTATTCAGAGACATCCAAGCTTGGTGTAAATTTCAGCTTCTCAGAGGCTGTGAATTAAGTGTTCTAGAGGTTCCACACAGCTTAGAGGGAACGCTGGTCCAGACCCCACCTAGATCCCTCCTTCTCAGCTAGTCTAATCTCTGCCCACATACTGAGCTGCCAAGCACCCTGAACCCTTCTCCCTCTAGGGCATGGCCCCCTCTGGGACCTTTGGCCGCACAGACCCTGGCTTCACCTTCCGGCCAGTTGGAACCCCAGGCTCAGTGGCCGCTCTAGCCCTTCGACTGTTCTGGTCCTGGCCCCAGCATTGACCAGTCAATGGTTTCTCCAGTCAGG
This sequence comes from Alligator mississippiensis, assembly GCF_030867095.1. Lineage (NCBI taxonomy): Eukaryota > Metazoa > Chordata > Crocodylia > Alligatoridae > Alligator > Alligator mississippiensis. The sequence continues at coordinate 173,534,962 of NC_081826.1, read as the reverse complement.
TTAATGAGCTGCTAGCCATCTCTCCCTCATATGGGTCCACCTTCTCGGGCTCCTTCAAACTCAACTCACTTGATCAAGGCTGGTCTACACACAGTCCTTCAGGTCTGCCCATGCAAATTCTACTCTATGCAGCCTTCTCACTTCTCATACGCCCCCTTACTGGGGTCCACTACTCCACCCTCTCACTGGAACTCTCAGCATTATACCCCTGGGGTCTCAGGCCTGATGACATGCCTGAACCTCCTGCCCATCTCCTTTATGGGGTAACCCACCAGGTCATGGGGGCTGAGGCTATACAGCACCCTATACTCACCTTTCACTAGGGAGGCACTGGTGTGGCATTCCCTGGGGACCACCCCACCATAGGCAGCCCCACCACACCATCCTCCCCAGCAGGGTATAGTTTGAGGTCATGCCCCAGGACAAGGAGCCTCCAGGTGTTCTGAGAGCAGCAGCTCTGGCTAGGCGATGTTACTCTTCTGGCTTCCTGCAGCAACTGCCCACTCAGTTCTGAGCACCTGGGTTTATAGTGAAGCTGCCCAGCCCCATCCTCCAATCCAGAAGCCCCCTTCTGGTTATGTGCCTGCCTCATTAAGCTGCACCCTACCTGTTGGCTGCTCCACAGGCTGTTCAAGCCTCTTAAAGTGACAGGCACCAAAGTTGCCCTCCTGCACCCTACCAGCATACGTTTTATATTTTAACTCCTTACATGCTAATTGCTATTATAATGAAAAGTAAATCTGCCATTACACAATCGCACTTATCTAACCCACAGAGATGTCTTGCCTACCCCCAGGGAACCAGTTTGGAAAACCCTGGTTTAGAGGGTACTTAGCGTGGGTACTTCAATGGGTGAATGCTCCCATTTTAAGTGCCTTCATGATGGATTAAAGGGAACTTGTAACATTGCCCTCAGTAGAAGAACTGAACATTGACTTAAGGTGTGTGTGATTAGTGGCCCAGTTGTTTAATCTTGGTTCACCTTTTGTGACACCTGCAGAACAGCCTTTCAAATTGTATTAAAATGGTTTCCTCTTTCCTAGGAAGAAAACCTAAGGTGGATTGGAACCAGAATGGGAGGTAAACCAATTTGGACAATGCTCGGATAGCTGAGAAAAGGGCCAGTTAGGAAGCACATCCTATTCAGGTAGGAGTATAATCTCCACAGCACCAAGAGGAAATTGTGGGAGGCAAGACAGGGACTGATTGTGCCACTGCTTACTCCCCATCCCTTTGGGATTGTAGTAGCTGCTGACTCTTGGTAGCATTTGCACTCAGGGGATCATGAGGCCTGTGATTATGGGATAGAAGGAGAAAAGTGGGGATGTATATTCTAGAATTACTTTCTAAATAAACATGGACTTTTTAATGAATGTCTATCTAGGGAACAAACAGTAGTAGTTGAGGTACAGCTTTTTCATCTGGAGTTTTGAAATAGTAATGGTTCTTCAGAAGCCAATTCTGCCTCTTTTTTATCTGTAGGCCTCACTTACCTTGACCAGTGATCAGTTTGAGAGCATTGCTTTATCTTTCTGCCCATGAATTTAGGAGAGTATTGTTATCCTTAGTCCAAATTCTGCACGCAAGTTATGGAGATGTCAAATTACTTGCCTATGATGACAATATAGTGTCAGAAGTTCTGGATTCTCAGCTAAGGAGGTAAATCAAACCTCCAGCTGATCAGTATAGCTGTGAAGTCAATGGAACTACTCCAGTTTAAACCAGCCAATTATCTGGCTCGTTACATATCCTCAGTTTATCCCTGTTTCTTTTGGATCAGTTATCTATCTTCTCTCTTTCAAAACAGCCAAATTCTAAAACTCCATTGAGTGTCTTTCTCTGGGTCAACTGCTCTGTTTAACTGCATAAGAAAAAAAAATTGAGATTAGTGGGCACATCTACATGTTCATTAATGCATTTTTGCTACCGTGCATTGAATATAATACCTCTAATGTGAGGTACTAAATAAATGCGCATTAAGCTGCCCTAATGTGCATTAGCAAAAACGCATGTTTTTTTACACTTAATGCGTAGTAGCCTAATTTTACTGCATGTTAGCAGATTACTACGGTTTTTGATACGATGCTTCTAATACGCAGTAAAATTGGTTACTGTGCATATGTAGATGCACTCATTGACTTGGATCCTTACTTTGCATTGCTCTTTTTTTCGCAAATTGCAGGTGCTCTCTGTTAAGTACTGATCCAGCCTGCGGTTTTTCCGTTACTCCAAATATGAAGAGTTTTTTACCCCCTCATTTGTTCAGCTGCTGCCTTTAATTCTAGTTATTTTCCCCCTCTTACTTTCTCCTCTCTGAAAACATCTCATATGCATCCTAGCGTTCTGTTTCTCAACAATATCCCCACTGTTTGTTGCTAAGTCTCTTCACCTTCCCTCAAGGAGTCAGCTGCCTCACAAACCAAACTCTTGCTCTTTCTGTGTTTGTAAAAACATTTATTATTTATCATAATACTTTATGCTTTATTTTTTCCTTCATTTTTAGCCATGGCTTTCTTGATCCTTGTCTCTTGTTCTTCTACTTCATGCTTTTCTGCCTCTCTCTTTGAAGCACTGGTCCTTGTTGTTGCTCTTCTTTAATTTCTCCATCTATTTAATTGGTCATCCCCAGTAGCTGTTCATTTTATTTCTCACTGCTAAACAGCTTGTTTCTCAGCTGTGCATACTATGAGATTCACAATATGAGCTGACTGCGGAGAGTTCTTCTATTCTTTTATTTATTTAAATATACTTTGCATTTATTTCTTGCACCTGTTTCTTGGATAGGTGTGGGTGCATGTGGGACATGGGTGGGTATGTGGTTTGGAGGGAGCTGTGAGTGTGTGTGGGGAGGGCAGCCGGGGAAGGTTGTGGCTTGCATGGACGGGGTGGTTTTGCCCACAGCCCACCCCCGTGGCAGGCACGGCCCCCGCCAATGCTCCTGCAAGCCTGGGCTCCACACTTCTGGCCCTGGGGCACCGGCATGGGCCCTGTGCTCCTGCCTGCTGCCACTTGCTCCCCATCTGCCACTGCTGCCCTTCTCCTGCTGCTTCCCCCAAACCTTGCTGCTCTAGCATCACATCCCAGCTGCTTCTGCAGTCCTGGCGCTGCAGCCAGGAACTATATGGTGCTGGAGTGGCTGACTGGCGGGCAGGTGGGGGGAGTGGGGAAATGGCTGCAGAAGGCGGCAAGAGCACGGGGTCCAGGCTGGCAGGTGTCTATGGAGCCAAGCTGTGCCAGTGGGAGAAAGGGAGCCAGCTCGGCTCCATAGACCCTTACCAGTCAAGACCCTGCACTCCTGCCGCCCTGCTCTGAGCCTTGCGGCACTGGCCCCAGTGCATCAGCGTGGGCCCCGTACTCCCACCCAGCTGTCACTGTGCTCCCACATGCCCACTCCCTGCCCCTTCCCCTCACCTTCCACAGCCATTTCCCCACTCCTCCTCCCTCACCTGCCAGTTGGCCAGCCACTCTAGCACCACGTGGTTCCCAGTTGCAGTGCTAGGACTGCAGGAGCCAGCCTGGCTGGCCCAGAGGACTGGAGCAATCACCTGTGCTCCTCCCCTGCCTCCCTCCCCACCCTCCTTCTTATCTGTATTTCCCTTCAGCGCAGGGAGGCAGGAACAGTCCTAGGCCAGAAGCCCCTGCTAGGCAGAGGCTTTCAGCTGGCAATCGGTGTGGGGAGGGGTTTGGGCGGGGCCGGGTTGTACTTCTGCTGTGGCTGCTTAGTTCTGCTGTCAGCTTCCACTGGGCCCTACTGCCCCTGGCTTCTGTCATCTTTGACAGGCAGCCAAGGGCAGATAAATATTAATTTTCTTAATTTTTTAGGGCCCTGTGGGCCAGATAGAGAGGCCTGGTGGGCCAAATCTGACCCACAGGCCATATTTTGAAGGCCCCTGAAGAAGCAAATGTGAGTGCTTTACCTTCCCTTACTCTTACAAGTGATGACAAAATGATAGAAATCAAGATCCTAAGGTGAGGAAAGGAGGAGAGCAGCAGAATGACACTGGAGTTCAAAAAAAGCTGACTTAAACTTAGGGAATGGGTGGGAAGGATTCCCTGGAAGATAATTCTGAGAGGCAAAGGCATCCACAAGAGCTGGCTGTACTTTAAGGAGGCTGTGTAGTAAGGATGCATGAGTCAGCTGTCTTGATGCAATGGAAGAATTACTAAACAGTGATCTCTTCTATGAGCTGAAACTCAAAAAGTAATCCTAGAAAAAGTGAAAACTTGGTCATACGACTAGGGAAGAGTATAAGAGTATTGGACAGGCATTCAGTAAGAAAATTAGAAAGGTCAAGGCACAGTTTAAGGTACAACTGGCAAGGGACATAGAAGGCAAAGGGATTCTACAAGTATGTGAGATGTAAGACGATATAGGTTGTAGTTGTGTTTGTCTAAGGACATAGACAGACTTGGTTCTTTGGGTAAATCCGATATCTTTTATTAGACCAACTAAAAGTAAGTAAATAAGCGGAAGATGAAGAAAGTGTAAGGTCCCTTACTAAATGCAGAAAGCAACCTAATTGTACATGATACAGAGGAGGTTGAAATATTAAAGCATTTTACTTCAGTTTTCACCAATGAAGACAGCTACCAGATGACAAGTGCAGATAGAAGTACAGATGGGGAAGGGGTCAAGCAGCCTAGAGTAATGGAAGAACAGGTTAGGCCATTAGGGATTACTTAGGATAGATGTTTTCAAATCAGCAAGCTGGATGGGATACACCCTAGGGCAGGGGTCAGCAACCTATAACTCAGATTGGTTTTGGCCCACAGAGCCATTGGGTCAAGCCCATGGAGCAGGGGCTTTGGCTGCTTGGGGCTTTGTTTGTGCTGTACTGTACTGTCACTGGGTATGTACTGCCCATGCTGCAAAGCATCTAGGAGGCTGAAAGAAGTGGCAGCAGGGAAAAATTTTGGTGTTTGGATCCCAAGCTAGGTCATTCTGGCCTGTTGGCAGAAAATGTTTCTGGCTGCAGTACCTCTGACCTAGGGTACTTAAATAATTGGCTGAGGTAATTTTCAGGGCCATTGACTGTCTTTGAGAAATTGTGAAGATTATGTGAGATCCTGGATGACTGGAAAAATGCAAATATAGTTCCCATCTTTATGAAAGGCAAGGCAGAGTGTTAGGGGTATCACAAACCAGTCAGCCTGACCTAAATACCTGGAAAGATCATGAAGCAGGTCCTCAAGGAATCTGTTTGAAGGACCTAAAGGAGAACAAGGTGGTCAGGAACAGCTAGCCTGGATTCCCCAAGAACAAGTTGTTCCTGACCAACTTAATTTCTGTGATAGCTGACAGTCTTTGTGGACTCGAGGAGAAAAGTAGATATGACATACTTTCTCTGTAGCAAGAGTTTTTACGCTATCTTCCATGACATTCTTATTAATAAGCTAAGGAAATGCAGACAAAAGGAAAATACAGTAAGGTGGATAAATAACTAGTTGAATCATTATGCTTAATAAGTAGTCATCAATGCCTCAATTTATTGTTAGGAGAAATATCAAGTAGGATTCTTTATGGGTCTGTGGAAAGTGGAGTAAATGATTAGAGGCCTGGGACATATGAGGAAAGGCTGAAAGAAGTAGGACTGCTCAGTCTGCAGAAGAGGACATTGAGGGGGATTTGATAATCTGATTTCAAATACCTGAAGGGAGATTATAGAGAGGAATTTTCTCCGTGGCTGTAGAAGACATGATTAGGAGCAATGACCTCAAACTGCAGTAGAGAAAATTTAAGTTGGAGATTAGGAAGAACTTTCTGACTATGTAGGTGGTTAAAAATTGGAATAAGATGCCTAAAATCTCTATCCCTGGAAATTTTCTAGAGCAAGCTAGACAGACATCTGGCTGGGATGGTTTATTCTGGGATGATCCTGGCCTGAACAGGGATCTGGACTACAGGACCTCATGAGGTCTCTTACAGTCTTACCTTCTTAAGATCCTGCAGCATTACTTACAGAAAGTGAATCTACAGACAAATCAGTACTTTCCAGTTCTCATTGTTCCTGGAGGGATTTAAAAAAATAATGCCAGTAGTAGTTCTGAATTTGTCACATCACATACATTTAATGTTATACAAGAAAAAATTTGAGGGGTATTAGCAATATATGGCAAAAGTCCTAACCATTGCAATTTTTAGCTTATTCAATTCAGCAACATAATGCACTCTTTTTAAACATACATTTAAAACGTATTTACTATACATGTTTCAGTCATGTTGTATGCTGTCAAGAAAATTGATAATTCATAAAAGCCTTTGACTAAAGGCCAAATGTTTGTTAGTAGGTGTTTAGAAAAAGTTGTTTATTGAGTGATTTTTATGATATGTACATGAACATTTCATCTGCATATTTCAAATATTAACTGTCTTCTGTTTGTCCATGGGAAAAATTGTATGTATAGCATAGTTTTGAGTGTAACCATAGTCATCTAATTCAGTGGTTCCCAACCTTTTTTTTTACCGTGGCCTGGCAGGAGCGGAATGGGGCGCGCAGAGCTGACTGCCTCCCCCCAGGGCTCCCTCACCACCTGGCTTTAACCCTGGAAGCTCAGCTGTGACTTCAGAAGCCGCTCACCTGGGTGGACAGATGGGGCTTCAAGCGGGGTGCTCGTGCCACGACCCCGCAACTAACCCACCGTGGCCTGGTACCCAGCTGCAGTATGGTGTTTGGGAACCTCTGGTCTAACTGATAGAATGTCAGGACTTTTATCCATTCTGAATATCTCCATTCTATCTAGATATTGAACTGCCTACTTCTAGTGCCTAGCCCACACCTAAAGCCATGGATGTGTGTGTGCATTCCCTAAGTGTAGCTTAGGTGGTAGGAGCCTGTATGTCTGTGTCTCTGTTTTGTTTGCAGTCAACAGGGACAGTAAACTAGATAACGGTGAAGTTCTCTGAGGCCATGGTGCACATACCAGTTCACATATCTACCAGTATTCTGTCATTTTTACAAAGTACAATTCTTTATGTTTCCCATACTTAAGAAAATGTATTTCACAGCCAGATCTTTAAAAGCACGCCACACTTCCCCCCCCCAAAAAATGGAAGTAGGATGTGGCTTATGTTGATTGTATAGTTTATCTAGCATTCGATATTCAAGCAAAATTTCTGTTGATGTCAATAGCCTGGATAACAACTATAGGATTGGTCCCAGGTTATAAAAGAGATTCTTTTAATTTCCCATTTTTCTTCAGCAGGGTAGTCAGGCCATTATAGGAAGCATTGCCAAAATATTGAAGCATTTGCCAAACAGGGTGACTTATTAAAAAGGGAATGCCAAATATAATGGTAATTAGTACTTAGTTTTACTGTATAAAACTTGCCAAATGAACAATGTGGAACAGAATTGCTCCAGAACTGCCTGCAATGGTGAAGATGTATTTGGCTGACCCAAAAAAGCATAAATGTCCTGAAGTGGCTGAAACTGATAAGCCCTGTTTTGTATGAAAGCATATGAACTCACACCCCTGCAACAGGTCCAGAGCTGCTGAGGACCATTATATAGCAAATATTTAGGAAAACCTTCTAGAGCTGAAGAACTGCTGCTCACAGACAAATAATAACTAGCACAATTCATCTAAAACATGGTTTGTTAGGAATTATTTGCTTGATCTGAAAAGAGAATAACCCAGAGCCAAGTCTCCTCCATGTTAACTCAACTCCAGGGTTAGCTGAAGCACAAAATTTCTGCTTTGCGGAAATTTCTATGCTTCAAAATTAAATTTGTTCTGAATCAGAATCAAAGAACAGATATTTGAAGTTTCATGTGAAATTGGGAAATCCTAACCAAGTCTTTAAAATATTGCTTTAAAATTAGAAAAATTACATGAGAGAGGAAGATTTTGTTTCAATTTTCTTCTTTCGTATTCTCTGTTTTCATTACTTCATTATATGGGAGCATGAAAGATTTTTACACAGCCTTGCAGCAAAGAAGACAGCTAAGGGAGTGAACAAGAATGGAAGAATTCATTCAGATATAGAAATGCTTTTTTAAAAATAAATGTTAAGCCTGAGTCTAAAAGAAAGTTACCTTCAGCATTCACTAGTAGCTGCCTCTGCTAGAACCATAACCCATTATTTTCACTAACCCAAAGCAAACTATTGTTCAGTGCTCTATGGCAAGGTTGTCAACCTCTAGCCCGCATGCATGGCACATGGCAGAATCGGTAGAGGACATGCAGTGTAGTGACAGATATATCAGGGAATAGAAAGCAGAGCAGCAGATTTGGCAAAGAAGGGGATCAAGCTGGCAGATAGGGAGGTGCAGGACTAATTTGTGATACACTTGCTAAAAAGGTTGGCCCCTCCATTGCTCTAAGTTGTGGAGCTGTCAGCAGGAGCAGCACACTCATGGGGAAGTGCATGGTAGAGCTGTGAACTGACATCAGTGTTCCTACAAGTGTCTGAATCCAAGGCTGTCCTTTCTATTAAACATCAACATCAAGAGCTAGGAAGAGCCAGCTGTTAACTGACTCCAATGGCACTGCATCCTCAACCAAGTGGCAGCCCACTTTGAGGTAAATAATCTTGCCCTTGAAGCAGAGAAGAGAGAGTGAAGGAATTAAAAGGAGAGAAATCTCAGTCTGTGGTCTTCTCTCCCCTGTGGAAAGGCCTGCAGCTTCTGTGGACAGACCTGGAGCTCAAGGATTGGACTCTTAAATCACCTCATCAATGAGCCATGGTAGAGATTATCATTGAATTGAAGGATTGCTATTGCTGCTTTTGCCACTATTTGCTGTCTAGAACACCCTGATCTTGCAGTGACCAATCATCAGAGAACCTTTTTTGGGAAAGCGGTTTAAGCTAAACCAAAAAAAATCAACCAACACAAAAGCACCTCTGAGAGAGGGGAAGACAGTTCTGGTGGAATAGCTGCTTCAGGCTAGATGTTAAAATATGGAAAGGAAGGAAAGGCAGCATCTAAATACTGCCTTTGCTTATAAGGCATTGTGGTGGACATCTTTGAAATCCCAAGTATAACTTGAATATTACTACCAAATTGTCATTTTGTACAGATTCATCACAAATGTAAAGAGATTCTGAGAAGAAAAACCTTTGTGAAATCTGTCCTGTGCCAACCTTGTATTTAGGATCCAAACTGTCTTACTTCCCAAACAGCATTTGATGACTGTCACACCTTTGGCGAGCATTTTTTGCCAAGCAATAGCCTAGCTTCTGAAGTGCAATGTGATTCCACTTATGTTTAAGCGCTTTGGTTCCAATTTCTGGAGATTACAGGTGGAGATACATAATGAAGGGCTCCATGCAGTCTTTTGAGGACAAAATGGCTTTTGTTGATCCTTCCTACATTACTCTGTTGACCAAATATGTTTCATTACATTTTTGTCAACAGAATGTAATTTTGCTCAGATCATTCTGTCAACAAAAATGCAACAGCATAAACTCTTTTTTGTCCACAGAAATAAATTGCAGATTCAATTCATTCTCTATGTGTATATGAAAGACTGAGTGTTTACAAACTGAAAATCATGGCATTTTTCCTCTCTTTGAAACCATGATAAAATGGTGAGATTTATAAATACGGTTATACCTTGCTTTAACATCCCTGGTTTATCATGCCTTCTCCAGTAGGTCTGATAAAACTTGCCTAAAATCTGTATCTTACTTAGTTTGAGATTCAAGAGTCGAGTGATTTTTTTTTTTTCTGGACTGCAAATTTGCCTCCAAAGTTTCAGTAGGTGGTATGGATGCTACAAGTATGATAAAGGAAAGAAAATGATAATTCTTGGGCATAGATTCATAGATGCTAGGGTCAGAAGGGACCTCAATAGATCATTGAGTCCGACCCCCTGCATAGGCAGGAAAGAGTGCTGGGTCTAGATGACCCCAGCTAGATGCGTATCCAACCTCCTCTTGAAGACCCCCGGGGTAGGGGAGAGCACCACCTCCCTTGGGAGCCTATTCCAGACCTTGGCCACTCTAACTGTGAAGAAGTTCTTCCTAATGTCTAGTCTAAATCTGTTCTCTGCTAGCTTGTGGCCATTATTTCTTGTAACCCCTGGGGGCACCTTGGTGAATAAAACCTCACCAATTCCCTTCTGTGCCCCCATGATGAACTTATAGGCAGCCACAAGGTCGCCTCTCAACCTTCTCTTGCGGAGGCTGAAGAGGTCCAGGTGCCCCAGTCTCTCCTCATAGGGCTTGGCCTGCAAGCCCTTAACCATATGAGTGGCCCTTCTCTGGACCCTCTCCAGGTTATCCACATCTCTCTTGAAGTGTGGCACCCAAAACTGCACGCAGTACTCCAACTGCGGTCTGACCAGCGCCCGGTAGACGGGGAGTGTCACCTCCTTGGATCTGTTCGTCATGCATCTGCTGATGCACGATAACGTGCCATTAGTTTTTCTGATGGCTTTGTCACACTGCTGACTCATGTTCATCTTGGAGTCCACTAGGACTCCAAGATCCCTTTCCACTTCTGTGCCACCAAGCAGGTCATTTCTTAGGCAGTAGGTATGCTGGACATTTTTCCTCCCTAGGTACAGCACTTTGCATTTCTCCTTGTTGAATTGCATTCTGTTTTTTTCTGCCAATGTGTCCAACCTGTCCAGGTCTGCTTGTAGTTGTTCCCTGCCCTCCAGCGTGTCTACTTCTCCCCAGAATTTTGTGTCATCTGCAAACTTGGACAGAGTACACTTCACTCCCTCATCCAAGTTGCTGATGAAGACATTGAAGAGTATCGGTCCAAGGACCGAGCCCTGCGGGACCCCACTGCCCACACCCTTCCAGGTCGATACCAACCATCCACTACGACTCTCTGGGTGCGACCCTCTAGCCAATTCGCCACCCCCCGGAATGTGTAGTCATCCAAGTCACAGCCTCTTAACTTGTTTACCAGTATGGTGTAGAATACCGTATCGAAGGCCTTCCTGAAGTCTAAGTATACGACATCAACCCCTACTCCTGTGTCCAGGCGTTTTGTAACCTGGTCATAAAAAGAGACTAGATTAGTCAGGCATGATCTACCTGCTACGAACCCGTGCTGGTTTCCCCTCAGCATAATTTGTCCTGCCGGGCTCTCGCAAATGTGAGCCTTGATAATTTTTTCAAAGACTTTGCCTAGGATGGAGGTGAGACTGACTGGACTATAGTTGCCTGGGTCCTCCTTCCTCCCCTTCTTGAAAATGGAGACCACATTGGCCCTTTTCCAGTCCTCTGGGTTTTTTATATTTTTTATATTTATTTTTAATATTTGAGCGCCACAACTGCTCAAATATTACTGCCAGTGGTTGCGCAATGACATCAGCTAGTGCCTTCAGTACCCTCGGATGGAGCTCATCCGGGCCTACCGACTTAAATGTCATTAACGTTATGCATGTAACGTCATTATTTTTCTAATGATAAGATAAATATGGGATAAGGTCAGGGCCATTGAAAAGAAATGATCTTCTTCTCATTGTGGTTATTTTTCAATGGTATTGTCTTTGTTAATATAACATCCTTGTTTGTGACATCACATGGTGCAGACAGGTGTTACATTTCTATTGAGAGAAATGCTACCCTCTGCTAGCAACCGTTACGATGTTTTTCTGTTCTGTTGTTGTGTTCTGACCTCATTTCAGTAGTGTGCATCAGGCAGCTGGTGTTTTGTGTTACCTTCAGAATGAGACAACTGGTATGAAGTTGTTACAAGCAAGGCTCATGTTAGCATGTAAGACACTGTCAAGATATTTTGCACTTATGAATAGTCTGATTCAGCAATGCAAATAAACGACTTTCCCAAGTTTTTATTGGGATTTGGAGTTGCCTTGGGGATGCAGTATGACTTAGTGAAGGGGACTATGAACTGATACTTGAGAGGCCTGGGTTCTTTGAAGGCTTTGGGGTGGCCTGCAGAATGACTATGCACCAACCTTTGCCTTGGTTTCAGTGGGTGCATCTACACATGCCCCTATGGTGCCGTTGTTACTGTGCCTTTTGGAAGTACGAAAATATGTTGCAGTAACAGCCTGTACTGCACTGTACGCATTGCTCACTGTTATTTTTAGGCACTGCATCGTCATAGCAACATGCTATAACGAGAGAGCATGTGTTGGCTACAAATGTCCAACTCGGGATCCTTAAAATTCTGGTTTATTAGGCGGATTGAAACACTGTAATGAAGTTAAATCATAAACCTTGGGGCTGGTCCCCACACACATGCACACACATGCACACACACAGTAGCAAGCTACAAGAGTCTGGTATACCTATCCTACAAGCGTTAGAGTCTGCTGTCGATGGCCAGTCGAGGCTTCTTTCAGCGTGGTGTTATCCTCCAGAAGGGGGTTGCCAGCTGGTCCTTCTGGCTGGACAGGTTGGGTGCTGGTCGAGTTGGAGATCAAGAGGGCGCCCCTGAGGGTCACTTTTCACTGCTTTTTATCTGTCCTTGGCAGACTTTGGTGACTCCCCAGTTTTCAGGTTTGCCCAATCCAGGGGTTGTTGACCCTCATGGGACTTCCCCCTCAGTGGCTACTGGATGGCATCTGTCAGCCCCAGGGGTTGTCCGCATGTACGTGCAGGTTTGGGAGTCCGTTGGTGAATTTTGAATAGGGCTCTGGGAGTGGCCGATCTGGAGATATTCAGCCCAAAAGTTGGTCCCCGGTGTTGATAAACTCAGGCCAGGGCTTCTAGCCCTTGATCAGTGATGTTTAGAGATTTCCTGGTTGTTACATTGTCTTCTATTGAGTTCTTCCATTGGTTGATCTGCAGTTTCCTTAGGTGTTAATTGCTGTCTGGTGCTACAGTGTTACACATTCAATCACTGATTCACTCACTCTTCCAGGGGCCAGCCTGATAAAGGGAAGCGGCAGTTTAACTCCTGCCCTTGTTAACATTGTTACTAAACACATTTATAGTTGAAAGGTGAGGAGTATAAAATATAAGCTACAAATGCCATGGCACACAAATAGATAAAAATACCAAAATACACAGGGAGATACAAAATGCACACACACACATTTTAAAATACAATTCCTTATCTTAAAGTGAAAGAAAGAGGAAGGAAGGAAGAAAAGGTAGAAGAGGAAAAACATATTTAAAGAGGGGAGAGCAAATGCAGGCAAGAGGAAAAGGGGGCTTTCTAAGGGTCTTTCTGCTACACATGTTGCTATGGTGGCATAGCAGTGGCCTCACGGTTTTTGCCTGCTAATGCTACATCACTGTAGCACATTGCTACTGCGATGTAGCATCATGTGTACATGCATCCTTCATCTGTAAAATCAGGGAATAGTACAGATCTTTTCTGTAAAGTGCTTTGATATCCAGTGATTGAAGACTGTCATGTAGAAGCTAGGTGTTAGTATTATGTAGCAGTTTGACCACACATTACTTTATGAGCAACCTGCAGAATTGTTATAAGATGGTTTCTTATGTATTACTGACAGCCAGCTAGATGAAATAAATACCCAGGATTGTCCAAGATCAAACATTTATTGCAGTGTGGAAACTTTTGAGAAGAGGTTAAGAGCGAGAACAAGAGAACCTAGTCACCCATTCTGTCTCTATTTCCATTGTTTTGTAGGCCTGCAATTTCTGTGTGCCATATCCATGTTAATAGGAATAGGTTCACTTTTGCGTTGGCTCCAAGATGGATTAGCTGTGATGAATGCAGTTAGGGCAGAGCTGGAAAACAGTGTAGGTTGTAAAATATGTGTTATGTCAACCTAGATGTAACAATACCCATCAACTGTTTGAAACCTCTGCTTTTGAAAAACGAGGAGAACAAGCACTATAAGACATCATTTTACTGGATGCATTGGCAGTCTGCTGGGAAAGTGAATGACTGCAGTGGTATTTTGTTCAGCCATGGATTCTCTGCATAGTTAACCATTTGCTTACTTAGGCTGGAATTGCACCATTAAAATGCAGAAGACATCAGAATAAGCAGTGCTTTACTGAAACTTATGGATGAGTGACTGTTTTTCTTCTGTCCTTGTGCCAAGCACTTTAATACTACTGCCTTTTCAGATGATCTCACAATGAAAACAAGTCTTATTTTTCCTTTTCTTTTCCCTTCCTTCTCATATATTTTTATGCATGTGTGTTTTTGTCTATGTTGCAAAGAACAAGGACACTATCTGGCATCCAGTGAACAAGGGGTCCATTTCAGCTCAGCTTTCCCCTCTCTTTGACAGCTTCCCAGGGGAAAGGATATCTGCACTAGAAACAATAATATCCTTCTAGCATCTAGTAGTAACAGTGGAATAGGACCAGTGCTAGAAGGTGAACAAGCACTGAAGTAGCTCAGGTATTTTTTACTCGTTCATCAAAAAACCTTGCTCAAATTACTGTTTTTTACCCTTTATAGTAGGAAACACAGACACCCAGTCCATTTTACAGCTTAGTGCTGCAATAGCTACTCTAGTGCTCACTATAGGTAGAATTAAAGGAGCTAACTTTTCTAGGTCAGATGAATTCAGAAATAGTTGTCTGAGAGATGGCGGAGAATGTGCAGCTCCGTCATCATGAGTCACAAGAATTAGTTGAACTCCCAAGCTGGGGGAGATTTTTTAATATCCTGATTTTTAATTTATTGTACTTTTTGCTTATAAATGCTGATCCTGGCAGAAAAGACTTTGCTGACTGCAAAAGTGTTTGTTCCCCAGCTGAGTCATTCCACCATCTTAAGAAACCTAAGTCCCTACACATAAAGGTGAGAATTTACCAGTATGCCCTTACTCTGCTGCTTTGTTTGAACTGGTAGATACTTCACAGTTTTTAGAGGCTAATCTTCATCTCATGCTTTTCCTTCTGTAGCGTAAGAAGCAATGAGCAGATTTGTGCAAATTATGGTATTTGGGGTCTTTCCTACTTACTGTAATAATAGTGCTGACATGCCGAAGTGAATAATATATGAAAACCTGAGAAAGACAGTGTTGCAATTGTTACTTTGTCCCATGCTATCCAAGGATGAGAGAATACCTTTCCCTGTACTCCATGCTTCCCCTCTATCCTTCATGCACAGACATGCAGAACTTTTTTGGTTCACATACAGGGCTGCACGAAGGTAGCTATGTCAGCTTGTGAACTAGTAAGTGGAGGAAGCACAACATGCCTCAGTCTCTTCAGCAATCCCTTGCAGGTGAGGATGATTTGTCTTCCAGGATTGTCTTATCTGTGTGTCTGAAGATGGTGGATGAGGCTTATCCTGGACTGTGACAGAGTCTACTGCATCTTGGAAATGTTTCTGCGTTGGGCAGTTGGCACTGGATTCTTGATTTGGCCTGAGACGTACTGTTTCTGCCACTCCCACTTTTCCATCTCCTGTTGTTGTCTTGAAGTTTCAAAGTGCTGAGATCCCTGTAGAAAAACTACAGACCTTGATCCCCCCCACTACCTAACCTGGGGACTTTTTACCTGCTCCCTAAAATCCACAAACAAGGGAACCCTGGCAGACCTATCATATCTAACCATGGGACACTAACTGAGGAAATATCAGGTTTCATTGAATCAATCCTAAAACCGCTCGTCACCCACCAAGCAAGTTTTGTACAAGACACTACAGACTTTCTACGGAAACTTAAAAACATAGACCACCTTCCCAGCAACACACTCCTAGCCACCATGGACGTTACCAGCCTATATACCAACATCCCGCACCAGGATGGCGTCCAAGCCTGCCTTACATATCTACAGGAACAAGATTACAACTCAGAATACAGACCCAAAGATATTACTGACCTTATACACTTCATCCTCACACACAACAATTTCACTTTTAATAATCAACACTTCCTCCAGATGATGGGAACAGCTATGGGCACTAAAATGCCCCACAATATGCCAACCTTTTTATGAGTCACTTAGAAGAAGACTTCCTCAAGAACTGCACCATCAAAACCTTGCTATACTTAAGATATATCGATGACATCTTCATCATTTGGACTGAAAACCTACAATCTCTGATTGAGTTCCATCAGAAATTCAACAATCACCATCCCTCCATCCAACTTTCTCTAGAATACTCCAGCACCAGCATCTCCTTTTTAGACACGAGGATCAGTATCCAAAATGATAAAATACAGATCACGTTATACAAGAAACCCACAGACCAACATACATATCTGCACAGAACCAGCAATCACCCTAAACACGCCAAAAAAGCTGTGATATACAGCCAAGCCCTCAGATACCACCGAATTTGCACTGAAGAGAACACCTGGGATTGCCACCTCACCAATCTTAAAAAGGCTTTCACCCAGCAAGGACACTCCTCCAGAGAGGTAAATCGCACATTTGAAAGAGCCACCCGGATACCACGTGAAGAACTGCTGCAGTACAGAAGAAACCCCCCCACAAATCGCACACCGCTGGTTATGACCTATCACCCCTCCCTCGAACCCGTATGAAAAATCCTCAAACAGCTGCAACCCATACTAGAAAGAGACCCTATTCTTAAAAAGATCTTCCCAGAGCCACCCTTCCTAGCCTTCAAACAAGCACCAAACCTCGCCAACCTCATCACCAGAAACAAACTTCCTCAAGTGCAGAACACACCAAAAGGATCCAGACCATGCCAGGACAAGAAATGCAAAACACATCTCCACCACCCCCACAATTACTGCACCCCACAACAGAGCCATCAGCATCCCAGGATCTTACAGCTGCACCTCCAGAAATGTAATGCACACCGGAAATCTATCAAAGACAGAAATACCCAATTACCAGTGGGGGCACATTTCTCACAGGAGGGCCACTCTCTTCAATGTCTCAGTCCTGATCCTTCAAGGGAAACTTACACAACACTTCCCAGAGACGAGCCTGTGAATTCCATTTCATCAACCTCCTGGATACTAGAGATCATGGACTAAACATAGACATTGGATTTTTGACACATTATAATCTGCCTGGCAACTGACTCCCCAGCCCAGCCCAGCCCCTGGCTTCTTTACTTTTCATTCCATCCAGGAAGAGCACACACCAACTGCTGAAACTTCCTTAGCCTGATGAAGGGTTTTTGAACCCAAAATCTTGCTTAATAACTATTCTCCAACTATTTGGGTTGGTCTAATAAAAGATATCAAATTCACCCAAGGTACCTTGTCTGCCGAGATCCCTGTAGCAGATTCTTCCTCCATTTGGGGTGGTTCTGAGTCTCCTACAAGTTGATATCAATGTTATATTTGTCTGTCCTCCATTTGAGCATACTTCTTGGCTGACCTGGGAGAATAAAATTTGCTCTGGAGTCAGATATCCAGATGACATGACCAACCCAACAAAGCTGATGTCAGATTACCATTGCCTCAATAGTCATGACGTTTGTGTGCAGGAGGATGCTAATGTTGGTGCTTCTGTCTTCCCTTTGGATTCAGAGGATCTTCTGCAGGCAGTGTTGATGGTACTTCTCCAACACTTTAGATGTCTCCTCTATGTTGTCCATGTTTCAGTTTTGTACAGCAAGGTGAAGATCATGACCAGGGCTGGATTAATGCTAAGGAAAACTAGACACATGCCTACGGCGCTAAGTGAAGAAGGGGCCCCATTGTGCATATTTTATTTATCATAATTATTGAGTGAAAAAAATTAGAGGCCCATGAATTTTTTTGCCTAGGGCATACTAAAGGGTTAATCTGCCCTGATCATGATTGCTTGATAAACCATGAGCTTGGTTCTGAATCTGATATCACAATCTTTGAACACCTGTTTTTTCAGGCATCCAAAGGCTTTGCTTGCACATGTGAGGCAATGTTGGATTTTTCCATTGAAGTCAGCCTTCTGCAAGAGATGGCTCCTAAGGTACAGAAAATGCTCAGTGTTACCGGAGATGGGGACTGTTCATTAGGTGCTTGTTGGTGGAGGAACTTAGTCTTCTGAATGTTCAGTGTCAGTCCCATTTTCTTGTATGCCTTGGTAAAGAGGTCAATGATTACCTGGAGGTCTGCTTCTGAGTGTGGGTGCATACTACTGCATCAGCAGCATACTGGAGCAAATGATTGAGGTTGGCGTGGTCTTGGTTTTAGTTCAGAGTCAGCTGAGGCTAAACAACTTACCATCCATTTGGTAGTTTAGCTCCATTCCAGCTGGAAACATGGTGGTGGTCAGATGTAGCATCACATCAAGGAATATTGAGAAGAGTGTTGAGGTGATAACACAGCCTTGCTTAACTCCCATTTTAACCTCAAAGGGATCTGTGATAGATCCATTATTGAGAACCACTGCTCACATACTGTTATGGAGCAGGCAGAGAATGGTGACAAATTTTGGTGGGCATCCATACTTCAGAAGCATCCTCCACAACACTTCTTGACTGACAGAGCTGAAAGCTTTCATAAGGTCAAAGAAGGTCATGTAGAAAGATTTATGTTGTTTTCGGCATTTCTCCTGCAGCTGATGAGCTGTGAAGATCATGTCAGTTGTGCCTCTTAATGCTCTAACCCCACACTGACATGTCATAGTTTCATAGTTGGTAGGGTCGGAAGGGACCTGAGGAGATCATCTAGTCCGACCCCCTGCCATGGCAGGAAAGAGTACCGAGGTCAAACAACCCCGTCCAGATGTTTGTCCAGCCTTTTTTTAAAGACCCTCAGGGTAGGAGCCAGCACCACTTCTTTTGGAAGTTGGTTTCAGGTCCTAGCCGCCCTGACAGTGAAATAGTGCTTCCTAACGTCTAGCCTGAAACTACCCTCCACTAGCTTGTGTCCATTGTTTCCTGTAACTTCCAGGGTTGCTTGGGGGAACAGGGACTCTCCCAATGCCTGCTGGGTCCCCCTTGACTAGTTTGTAGACTACCACTAGATCCCCTCTCAGCCTTCTCTTTTGGAGGCTGAACAGTTTCAGGTCCCTCAGCTTCTCCTCGTAAGGCCTACCCTGCTGACCCCTGATCATGAGGGTGGCCCTCCTTTGGACCCTCTCCATATTGGCCACATCCCTCCTGAAGTGCGGCGCCCAGAACTGGACGCAGTACTCCAGCTTCAGCCTGACCAGTATCACATAGAGGGGGATGATCACCTCCTTAGTCCTGCTTGAGATGCATCTGTGGATGCACGTCAAGGTATGGTTGGCCTTCCTGACCGCGTCCCCACACTGTCAGCCTATGTTCATTGTGGCATCAATGTTGACTCCAAGATCCTTTTCTGCCTCAACGCTGGCGAGAAGGGAGTTCCCCAGCCTGTAGTTGTGCCACTGGTTCTTCCTCCCCAGATGCAGCACCTTGCACTTGTCAGTGTTGAACCCCATCCTGTTCTTATCAGCCCACCCCTGTAACCTGTCTAGATCCGCTTGCAGCCTGTTCCTTCCTACTAGCATACCCACTTCCCCCCACATCTTAGTGTCATCTGAAAACTTGAACAGGGTGCTTTCTACCCCCTCACCCAAGTCACTGATGAAAATGTTGAATAGTGCGGGCCCGAGGGCTGAGCCCTGGGGAATCCCACTGCCCACATCCCTCCAGGTCGAATAAGACCCATCCACCACCACCCTCTGAATGCGGCCTTCCAGCCAGTTAGTGACCCATTTGACCATGTAGGCATCAACACCACTGTCTCCTAGTTTCTTACTGAGAATGGGGTGAGAGACCATGTCGAAGGCCTTCCTGAAGTCCAGAAAGACTATATCCACTGCGACACCTTCATCCAAGGACTTGGCGACCTGGTCATAGAAGGCCACCAGGTTGGTTTGACAAGACCTGCCCCTAATGAGCCCATGCTGGTTGCCTCTCAGCATAACCTCCCCTGCTGGCCCTTCCTGGACATGTACCAGGATAATTCTTTTGAAAAGCTTCCCCAGGACTGAGGTAAGACTCACGGGCCTATTGTTTTCTGGGTCCTCCTTCCTCCCTTTTTTGAATATGGGGACCGCATTGGCCCTTTTCCAGTCCTCCCGCACATCACCCAAGTGGCAAGAGTGCTCATAGAGCTGTGCCAGAGGTCCCACAATGACCCCTGCTAGTTCCTTCAGCACTCTGGGGTCTGACAAGGTCCTCATTAACCCTAGGCCTGGGTGTACCACCCACAGGGCCCTCAGGGTGGCCAGTGGGGGAGCTATCTGGGTCCCTCCTCAGAAACATGGAGGCAAAGAAATTGTTGAATATGTCAGCTTTACTGTCAGGTGAGATGACCAGATTCATTCTTGGAGAAGCTCTTCAGGAAGTGGAAGGAGATGGGATCCTCCATGTGCCGTCTGCACACTGAGCTGCCTGGCTTCATGCCAGAGGGGGGTCAGAAAGAACACAAGCTGCCGCCTGCAGCTCAGGGCTTTGATCCCTCTGGGACCCACTGCACACTGCTCCTGGGACGGTAGGGGGCTGTAGGTCAGGAGTGAAGGGCACTGGCAGTATATGGTGTGGGCTGTGCTAAACTGTTATATGTAGCCTTTGCACCCAGCTCTGGGGTATAGATTCATAGATTCATAGATGTTAGGGTCGGAAGGGACCTCAATAGATCATCAAGTCCGACCCCCTGCATAAGCAGGAAAGAGTGCTAGGTCTAAATGACCCCAGCTAGATACTCGTCTAACCTCCTCTTGAAGACCCCCAGGGTAGGGGAGAGCACCACCTCCCTTGGGAGCCCGTTCCAGACCTTGGCCACTCGAACTGTGAAGAAGTTCTTCCTAATGTCCAGTCTGAATCTGCTCTCTGCTAGCTTGTGGCCATTGTTTCTTGTAACCCCCGGGGGCGCCTTGGTGAATAAATCCTCACCAATTCCCTTCTGTGCCCCCGTGATGAACTTATAGGCAGCCACAAGGTCGCCTCTCAACCTTCTCTTGTGGAGGCTGAAAAGGTCCAGTTTCTCTAGTCTCTCCTCGTAGGGCTTGGTCTGCAGGCCCTTGACCATACGAGTTGCCCTTCGCTGTACCCTCTCCAGGTTATCCGCATCCTTCTTGAAGTGTGGCGCCCAGAATTGCACGCAGTACTCCAACTGCGGTCTGACCAACGCCCTATAGAGGGGAAGTATCACCTCCCTGGACCTATTTGTCATGCATCTGCTGATGCACGATAAAGTGCCATTGGCTTTTCTGATGGCTTCGTCACACTGCCGGCTCATGTTCAACTTGGAGTCCACTAGGACTCCAAGATCCCTTTCCACCTCCGTGCCACCCAGCAGGTCATTCCCTAGGCTGTAGGTGTGCTGGACATTTTTCCTCCCTAGGTGCAGCACTTTGCATTTCTCCTTGTTGAACTGCATCCTGTTGTTTTCTGCCCACTTGTACAGCCTATCCAGGTCTGCCTGCAGCTGTTCCCTGCCCTCCGGCGTGTCCACTTCTCCCCATAGCTTTGTGTCATCTGCAAACTTGGACAGAGTACATTTCACTCCCACGTCCAAGTCGCTGATGAAGACATTAAAGAGTATCGGTCCAAGGACCGAACCCTGCGGGACCCCACTGCCCACACCCTTCCAGATCGAGACCGACCCATCTACCACGACTCTTTGGGTGCGACCCTCTAGCCAATTCGCCACCCACCGGACTGTGCAGTCATCCACATCACAGCCTCTTAATTTGTTCACCAGTATGGGGTGGGATACCGTATCGAAGGCCTTCCTGAAGTCCAGGTATACGACATCCACCCCTCCTCCTGTGTCCAGGCGTTTCGTAACCTGGTCATAGAAAGAGACTAGGTTGGTCAGGCACGATCTGCCCGCCACAAACCCATGCTGGTTTCCCCTCAGCATAATTTGTCCTGCCAGGCTCTCACAAATGTGAGCCTTGATAATTTTTTCAAATACTTTACCAAGGATGGAGGTGAGACTGACCGGCCTATAGTTGCCCGGGTCCTCCTTCCTCCCCTTTTTGAAAATGGGGACCATGTTAGCCCTTTTCCAGTCCTCCGGGACTTGGCCTGTGCGCCACGAGCATTCAAATATTCCCGCCAGTGGCTCTGCAATGACGTCGGCCAGTGCCTTCAGCACCCTGGGATGGAGCCCATCCGGGCCTGCCGACTTAAAGGCATCCAGCTCTTCCAAGTGACTCTGCACCACCTCAGGATCTACGCATGGAAGTCTGGCGCCTTGCTGCTGCCTCTCTACAACCCCAGTGAGAGACTTGTCGTGCCCCTCGCTTAGGAACACTGAGGCAAAGAACTCGTTGAGGAGTTCAGCCTTGTCCCCTCTATCTGTCACCAATTGCTTCTGCCCATTTAGCAGGGGTCCTATTCCTCCCTGGGCCTTCCTTTTACTCCCTATGTATCTAAAAAACAATTTCTTGTTGTCCTTTACTTGGGTTGCCATCCTCAGCTCCATGGTAGCTTTGGCCCGCCTAACTGCCTCCCTACAAGCACGAGCAGAGGAGGTATATTCATCTTTAGTGATCTCACCCTGTTTCCACTTTTTATGTGCTCCCCTTTTGGCCCTTAGGCTGCCCTGGATTTCTCTGGTCAGCCATGGAAGCCTCCTGGCCCCTTTCCCTCTTTTGCCTCGCTCGGGGATCGTCTTGCTTTGTGCCCGAAGGATCGTTTCCTTTAGGCACAGCCACCCTTCTTGGGCACCCATCCCATCAAAACTCCTACTCTGCAGTGCTTCCTTGACTAATCACCTGAGTGCATTGAGATCAGCTTTCCTAAAGTCTAGCACTTTCACCCTACTAGTTACCTTACCCACTCGACGTCTTATGTTGAATTCTATCATAAGGTGATCACTGTCTCCCAGATAGCTACTGATCTGGAGGTCCCCTATCATGTCATCTCCCGTTGCCAATACCAGATCCAGTATGGCATTCCCCCTAGTGGGACCATACACCTCCTGTGTCAGGTGGAGGTCCTGTACACAAGTTAGAAACCTGCGTGAGCGATGGGACCTTGCTGTCTGCGTCTCCCAGCAGATGTCTGGGTAGTTTAGGTCCCCCATGACTACCGCCTCTTTAGCTTTTATGGTCTCCGAGAGTTGCCTCAGGAGCCCCGCATCTATTTCTTCCCCTTGGTGTGGGGGTCTGTAACAGACCCCTACCACCAAATCCCTTTCTCCTTGCCCCCCATGTAGCCTAACCCACAATCCTTCTACTTCCTCAGCCTCGGATTCTGTCTTGATGAGGGTTGATGTATATTGCTCACTGACATAAAGTGCAACCCCCCCCCCTTTCTTCCCCGACCTGTCCTTTCTGTACAATCTATAGCCCTCAATATGTACCGCCCAGTCATGGGATGAATCCCACCAGGTCTCTGTTAGCCCCACTAAGTCATAGGTGTTTAGTGCAAGCAGGAGCACTAGTTCATCCTGCTTGTTCCCCATGCTCCTAGCATTAGTATATAGGCACTTGAGCCCTGCGACTGGCGCCTTTGCTGCCCCCCTGCTCCCAGTCCCATGGGGCCCATTGTTTCTTACCTTCTTGTTCCTTACCTGTTCTGTTGTGCTGGCCTCCCCATGGCTTTCAGGTTCCCAATGTTCTCCTTCTTCAGGCTGGGCTGTCCTTGTGGGTGCCACATGGTTTGGTGGTCCACAGCTTCCCCTGCCCTCGTACTCCCCTCCCCCCGACGAGCCTAGTTTAAAGCCCGCCGGAGGAGATCCGCCAACCTAGAAGAGAACACACGCTTACCTTTGGGGGACAGGTGAAGCCCATCCCAGCTGAGCATGTCCCTCGTCGTGATGTGCGGGTCATGGTCCAGGAAGCCGAAGCCTGCCTCGAGACACCACTGCCGAAGCCGCCAGTTGGTCTCTCTGATGCAGTTCTCCTGCCGTCTTCCTCGTCCGGTCACTGGTAGGATGGAAGAGAAAACCACCTGGGCACCGAACTCCTTCAGCACACCGCCCAGAGCACAGTAGTCCGCCATCAAGTGATCGGACTCAGCCCTCCCCATACACTGTTATATGCAGCTGTTACACCCCAGAGCTGGGCTCATATCTGCCATTCCAATGCACTGTTATATGTGGCTATTACACCCCAGAGCTAGGGCTACCCCATGCCATGTTGCACTGGGGGACTGTCTTGGATACCCCTGACCATATGGACTGGACCAGGGATCATTTCCAGCTGTAATCCCAGCCCAAAATACAGCCCAGTTCCAGGAAAACCAGAAAACTAGAAAAACAACAGAGATGTGACATGGGGTGGCCCAAGAAAGATTTCCACCTCTAATCCCAGCCCAAAAGGAATTCCTTATTTGAGCCCATATACTTAGTACAGTGGGCACGGCGGGGACTGTCAGTTGGCAGCCTGGCATGCACAAACCACACTTTGGGCCAAGTAAGACTCTGGCCAGAGATGTCCAGGAGAGTTCCTCGGTGCCACAGAGGTATGCTGTGTGGTGCCCTGAGAATGATTTCTAGCCATACTCCCAGCCCCAAACTGGTTCCTTATTCAAGCCCATATACTTAGTAGAGTGGGCACGGGTGGGCTGTCAGTTGGCTGTCAGCCTGGCATGCACAAACTGAGCTTTGGGCCGGGCAGGACTGTGGTCAGGCTTCTTTGGGCAAGCCTGGTAGAGACAGCAGTGTGTTGCTTGCAGCCATGGAAGCAGCATTACCCACCTGAGCTGCCGCATGGAACATCTTTGGAGGTAAGGGCGGGAGCTATAGGGAGGTTTGGAGACTCCTAATCCTGGGCATGACCTGAAACTGCACACTGCTGGGGTAGGGAGGCCTGGTGGGACTGTTTGTGCTGGGACAGCCCCCATGAAATACCAGAACTGTTCACCTCCCCAGTGAAAGGCAGGTAGGGGAGCCTAAATAACCCCCCCACAACACTGTGGGTTAGAGGGCCAGGCACGGCTGCGGCCACCTGAGCCCCAAGGGGTGTGAGATCCTAGTGGAGGTGTGGGGGCCAGGCATGGCTACAGCCACCTGAGCCCCACAGGAGAAGGGGCAGCCATGTAGCCCAGAGAGGGAGCATTAGAACAGAGGCAGTTCGTACAGAGTAGGCTGCGTCTTTATGGCATGAAGGACTGTGTTAGTAGGTGCTGAGTAGAGCTGAAGGATGGCCAGAAGGGCAGCACATAGGCCAACCCCTACAAGATTGTGTTTGTATGAATTGTGTGTGTAGAATGGCCTGGTGAGGGGCTGGGGAAGCTTAGCCCAATGTCCGGTGAATTGTCTGGCTATTACTACCCAGATGAGGGTTGTGGGAGAGGCCCAAAAGGCTGCATGTTGCCAGTCAGGGAGAGAGAGTGATAAGCCTGACAGCCTACGGGAACCACTCCAAGGGGAGCACGGCAGAGTGAAAGGGGCACAGTATCATGTGGTGAGCAAGAGGCACCATGACAGAGGATGGAGTGCAAGATGCCTCAGTAAGAGCGGGGCTGGTGTGAATGTGTGTATGCAAGAGGCCCTTCCAGCTCTGCTTCTGTGACTGCCTGAGGAGTGGGGCTGAGATGGGAGGGAGGGAGTGCTCTGCCTTGTCTCACAGCCAGACACTGCTAGGAGCAAGGAGCTGAGCTGCACTGAGGCAGGGAAAGGTGGCTTCCTTAGGGGCCAGAGCTGTTGTGCTGCAACCACCATCCTCCCCAGTTCTGGTGTCTCAGCAGCAGGCAGCCAAGCCCTGCCTTCTGCCTCCTTGCTCCTGGGCTCCACAGCACAACAGCGTGGCAGCACAAGCACTGGTGCCAGCGGGAGGTGCCCAGCCAGGGCTGAAGCAGTGGTTGGGGGAGTGCACACAGCACATGCACGTGCATGCATACAGCACACATTTGTGAATTCATACACACACACACGTGTGCATACATGCACACACATGTACAGACATGCATATAAATGTGCACACATACAACCCCCCCACTCAAATGCTGTAGTAGTACTTGTTAACATTACTTTACAACTGCTTGCATTGTTACGTTTAAAAGTATTAATTTTGATAGTACTACTACTACTATGAAATATAGTATTCAGACCATTATTTGAAGCCTTAGGGTTGCCAGCCTTGTCAGACCTAGCTTCAAGATTGTTTTACAGCCATATTTGAAGCAATTTATAGCATGGCTTGGCCTGTCTGTGTGATTGGGGCAAGGGAAGAGCTGCCTTGGCTCCCCGGGGCTGAGGTGAGTTTCAAGGATGGGGGGGGCCGCCTGGCTCCACAGCCTCCATTTTGTGTGTGGTGCTGCAGGTGGGTGGGCAGATGAGGCTCTGTGCTGCTGCTGTTCAGGTAAGTGGGACTCCTTGTTGCTGAGCCCTGCCTGCTGCACCTGGGGATGTGCTGGTGGGGCTGGAAAGCTAGGCAGTTGTTGTGGGAAGGTGGGCTATGGAGTCTTTAGAGCATGCTGGGAGGTGGAGGGGAGGCCTCAGGAAGAAAAAGGTTGAGAACCCATCATCTTGTTCACCCCCTGCATAAACGTGCCAAGTATAATATGTGTTTTCAGTCGATACAAGGTTCTGCTTAAGTAAATGTGAAAAATGTGGAACAAAAGTGACACCATATGCATAATTTAAAAATCCATTACACATTTGAAGTAAATATACGTATATCTGCATGTTTGTTTATATGTATGTCCCTACACCATAAGTATGCATATACTTGCTGAAATGAAATCTCTGGTACCTATTGAATTCTGGCATCACTATTCTGTAGTAGTCCTTCACTATAATGTAGTATGAATACATATAGATAGATAACAATATAGTTAAAGTTGGCATTTAAAGTATTTATTATGGCAATATTTTCTTTAATAGTTGTATACACCATTTTATGCAGATGCTTGAATCCCATGTATTCTTCCTGAAACACAAATTTGCTCTTGGCATCCTACCAGGGATTCTCTTCTTTTTTTCCTCCTTGCACTTCTGATTTTGCTGAAATAGTGTCTCATTTACATTTATAATTTAGCATTGTCTTTTAACTCAGTGTGATAGTACCTGCATTTCTGACAGATTTGTCACAGTATTTGTCTTATTTCTATCAAGTGTCTGATTCCTTGTCTTTTGTCTTGTTCGTTATACTTCATTTGTCTCAGTACCTGCAATTGTCACCATATTTGTCTTAGTCCAAGTCATTATGTTCCTCTAAGCTTTGTCTCATTCCCTGCTATTGGTCTCATTCTGAGTATTTTTATTTGTCACAACATTTGTGTAAGTTACAAATGCAGTTGTCAGAATATTTGTCTTGGTCTCATTATTTTTACTACTAGTTTAGTTACTTGTTTAATGCCAACTTTGTCCTTGATCTTATAAGAAAACATCCTGCTCCAAGGTGCTTATTGTATAATCTGCCATAAATATACAAACAGTACTGTTCAGATATAGGAGAGACCAGGTGACTAGAAATGGATTTTCGTATAACAATACTGGGTTCCTTTCCCCCTCCTTTTTAATAAATAAATAAACTGAATTTTTTGTTTATCTCATTGTTTGTCTTATATCCTATTTCTATCTTGTTCTTGGGACACATTTTAGTTTAATACATTTAATTTTTATCTGTCTTTGATCTTTTCCTCTCCCAGAGACCCATAAGCATAACTCATTTTTCCTCACTGACTCTAAAAATGACTGAGTTGCATGTGTATCTCTGAGGCAAGAAGCTTTAGAAGGTCAGAGCAACAGTGTAATACAAATGAATGCAAATGTATGAGTTCCTGATCTGAACTTTTGTAAGCTCGTTTAAGGAGCTTCGGAACATTGTGAATTTTTGCTTATGGAAGACTAACCTGGTTATTCATCAGTGCTTGAATTTACAGTGAATGTCTGTCTTCAGTGTTAAAAGTGTATTATATAGCTAGGCAACTGCTGAAGTATATTAAAAATGTGTAGCTTCTTTTCAGAAGATATTTTTAAATAAACAGTTCAAAAGTAATTTTGAAGGTAAAAAACACACTGCTTCCCAGCTGTCTACAATTTTTTTTAAATTTACAATAGGGCTGAAGGAAATGACACTGAATGTAGATGTGCCCATTCACAAACACATAAGAAGCTTTACTCAAGATTAGAGCAAATTACTGTGCAGTAAGCATCTGCACATGTAAATAGTGGTGCTTACTGCACAGTAATATGCTCTAATTGCAAGTAAATTTGCTACCTGTAAGTACAAGTACCAAATTTACTACTGATTACTTACTGCACAGTAGCACATGTAGAGACAGCCAACCAAGAGCAAATGTGCTCCCAGTCAGAGGGGCAGCAGGGGGCAGGAGATGACTCCATGCCCTTAGAGCTGCCTGCTGACAGAGCAAGCTCCACCACTGGAGTCCTGGTGCAGACAAAGTCCCCCTTCCCTAGCAGCAGGGAGCTCCCAGCCCAAACTTTGTGATCACAATCAGGGTGTGGGGGCTGGAAGATTATCTCCTCCCAGGCCAAGCTCTCTCCCCTGGCTCATGATCATGGGAGCTGTTGCTGGGACAGGGGAACACTGTCCCTGCTCAGGCTCCCCTGGCAGAGCCCATCCTAGCAGCAGACAGCTCCCAGGGGCAGGGACCAGTGTCCCAGCCCCCACCAGAAGACAGCTGTTTCATGTCTCCATGCTCCCTTCTAGCCCCTGGCTTAGCATCCAGAGGCAGCAGAGAGCTACCCCTGACTGTTGTAGAGGGCCAGTGCAGAGCCAGTAGGGGCAGGAGCAGACTGCTGCCATGAGCAGCAAATCTGTTCCCGCTTCTCTGCCTGTGTAGACACCTGCTCAGAGTGGGTTTACTCTAGAGTAAATTACTGTAGAGCAGGGGTGGGCAAAATATGGCCTGTGGGCCAGATCTGGCCTACCAGGCCATTCTATCCACCCCATGGGTCCCCTAAAAATTTGGAAAATATTATTTGCCCACGGCTACCTCTCTGAGGAGCTGGCAGGAGGAGCCAGTGGCAGGACCAATGGGTGGCAGGATCCAGCAGCTGCAGCAGCAAGGCCTGCCTGGCCCCCTCAGCCATCCTTCCTTCATAAACCATGCACATGCACATGTGGCCCTCTGCAACCAGTAACTGGACAATTTGGGAGTTCAGGAATGGTGGTGCTTCCTTAAGAAGGCACTTTTCTCTGTTCAAAAAAGGCCATCCCCATGTGGGCAAGAAATGGGAAAGGAACCAATAGACCCACTTGGCTCAACAGGGATATTTGGGAGCTATTAAAAAAGAACTATATAAGCAATGGAAGAATGGCTTGGCATCCAAAGAGCAATACAGCTGTATCGCCAGGGCCTGCAGATACAAGACACAGAAAGCTAAGGCAGGCATGTAAATCAAGCTGGTAACTGGCATAAAAGACAACAAAAAGTCCTTCTATAGATACATAGGGAGCAAGAAAAAATCAGGCTCCACTGTGGGACACCAACTGAATCCTCAGGGGCAGCCCACAGTCGATGCCCGCAAAAAGGCAGAACTTCTAAATACATACTTCACATCAGTATTCCTGAAATCAAATGGGGGCTCTTCACCTGACAAGAGGCCCAGGGGACATGGGGTTGACAACAGACTACATCAGTCTTGAACAGGTGAGGGATCTCCTACAATACTTGGACATTTTCAAGTCTGCTGGGCCCAACAGCCTGCACTCAAGGGTCCTGAAAGAACTGGCTGAGAGTATAGCTTATAAAGCCAGGATGACCTTGACAGACTGGATTTATGGGCAGAATGGAACCAGATGAGGTTTAACAGGGATAAGTGCAAAGTCCTTCATCTGGGTAGGAAGAACCCTCACTACAACTACATGATGGGTGTTGGTCCAGTGGCTGGAACAGCATCTGAAAGAGACCTGGGGGTCATGATCGACTGGAAGATGAATATGAGCCAAAAGTGCGATGAGATTGCCAGAAAGGCAAATAAAACTCTGGTGAGCATCAGCTGATGTGTGGCCAGTAGATCCAGGGAGGTGCTCCTCCCTCTCTATTTGGCACTGGTGAGGCCTTAGCTGGAGTACTTTGTCCAGTTCTGGGCACCGCACTTCAAGAAGGACATGGAAAAGCTTGAGAGGGTACAAAGAAGGGCCACCCATATGGTTAAGGGCATGGAGGAAAGGCCTTATGGGGAGAGACTCTGGGAACTGGGTCTGTTCAGTCTGAGTAAGAGAAGGCTGAGAGGTGACTTCATAGCCACCTACAAGTACATTGGGGTGATCACCAAGATTTAGGGGAGCAACTCTTCAGGAAGGCACCTTAAGGGAGGACCAGTACCAATGGGCATAAGTTAATAGAAGGGAAATTCAGGCTGAATATAAGAGAAAACTTTTTCTCTGTAAGGGTTACCAGAATCTGGAATACACTTCCAGCAAAGGTAGTGCGGTCACCCTCCTTGGAGGTGTTCAAGATGAAGCTGGGCAGGTACCTTGTTGAGCTTATCTGAGCCGAATAACATCCTGCCTATGGCAGGGGACTGGACTTGACAATCTTACAGATCCCTTCCAGGTCTACGATTCTATGATACCCACATGTTGGCTTAGCAATGGTATTTAAAGGTTTGTTTTTTTGAGAATTGACTTATAGGTGTGTGTTTGTGTGCACATTAGAATGGTTTAAGATGGACAGCAGGGTTAATTGATTTCTAAAGACCTTGGGTCTCACACACAAATTTTCTCTGAGCCCTGAAAGTAGATAGGCTGTCTAACACAACAAGGCCAATGGATGGACACAGCCTAGGAAAGAGGAAGATATGTACCATACTGTTTCATAATATGAGATAACTGGCACCAGCTAACAAGGCCTCAAAGTGGGGAGGCCTGAGTCCCAGTTTTGGGGGAATAGGCCAAATTAGGAGAAGGCCTGGAAAGACAAAATTAGTAGATGAGCATGTGATGGGCTTGGAATGTGTTGATGACACAGCTACGTGGATGTGTAACCACAGAAGCAACCAACCAGAGAAAGCCACGGGTGAAGAGTCATCAGGAGTCAACAAAAGTGAAGAATAATACAAAAGCAGAGACTTGGGAGTAACCCAGGGTCCCTCCCTGCTCCTTCTTGTCCTTCCTTTTGTTTCATTCCTCCCCATCCTTCTCCCTGAGAGGGGCCCCCATCCCCGTCCCCCGGGAAGGATCCCTGAGGCCACTATGGATGGCACACAACCTGTCTGTCCACCCCACCAAAGGTGGGGTGTGGGCCTTGGTATCCCACCTCCAGACTGCTGATATGCTGATATCTGACACCTAAGGGAAAGCCTCAGAGTGAAGACTGCATCCTGACTGGATGTACTTTGACTCTGATGACAGCCCAAGGATTTGGTAGATACATAGAATTGCTTGATTGTTTGTATTCTTTCTTTTTTGTTATCACCGAGTATCAATAAATTTGCCTATTATTGAATGGAAAGGTTGTGGTCGGTCTGAGGGTGGGTCCCCCTGGGTGGGTCCTCCCCATCCCCTCAGGACAAGGTCTCTCTGGGTCCTAAATCCAGAGCCAACACCTCCACAACTCTCCACAAACTTATATCCACCCAACCATATCCCCCCACCCCTCCACACACCCCCTCCGAATATACAAGAGTAAGAGTTAATTTTGAGCTATTAGACAATCACTTCTATGTACACCATGCAAACATATGTAAATCAGGACATTAATTTTTTGAAATCAAATTAATGAATGTTGTAGTAGATGTTTGATTTTTAGAATATAATTTGGTTTTTTTTCTGGGTCCGAGATGGCAAAACCCCTTGCTGAAAGGAGTTCTTCTGGGGACAAGGGCAGGGACTTCTGGTGGCAAAGGTTAGGGGTTAGGGGATGGTACTTCTGGTCCCAAGATGGCAACCCAGGGCAGGACACATGTCAAGGGGTGCAACTATCCATGTGGCCCTTGACAGCTTGCCAAAACTCATTAAGTGGCCCTCCAGCTGAAATAATTGCCCACCCTTGCTCTAGAGTAAACCCAGAGCATTTGCATATGTAGACATACCTTGTTATGTCTACATACACACAGGCAAATGATGGTCAGAAATAAAAAAAAAAGCAAGAAAAAACAGAAACAATTAGAAACCAAGCCATTAGTCTAACAAGTTTCCTAAGATAGTCCAGGGATAAAGGTGTAGCAACAAAACAAGTCCACAGGACCTCTGTTCCACGAACAGTCTAAAGCCCATACAAAGTTCTAGGGCAGAGGGGCTATATCGATACATCTCCCCATCTGCTTTTCAAATAGCTTGTCATCTCTCATCAGCTTTTTAAAATACAAGATTCTTGTCTGTGTAACACACTGGTGGAGCATGCCCTGGCAGCAGGCATCTTCTAGGGGCATGGAGCAATGTTCTAGCTACCGCCAGGAGACAGCTGTCTCCTGACCCATGGGCTAGTATCCAGGGGGAGCTTAGAGCCCAGGATTGTTTACTCTTAAGTAGTTGATTCAAGAGTAAACTGCCCCCATATCTTTTGCATACATAGACATGCTCGAAGAGTAGTACCAGAAATACTGATTCTGTATAACCATTAAAGCTGTGTGCAGCTTTGGTCGTTGATTTGATTCAGCAGAGATTTGGCCCAATTCGGTGGCCGAACCTCCAAATCTGAATTGATTCAGGAGACCCTTTAATTTCCCCCAATCAAATTGGAATCCTCCCAGTCAATTTGGAGAGATTTGGTGATTCAGACATAGACACAGCTTTAAATGTTTTTTCTACATACCTCAAGGGACCAGGCAGCTTGTGAATGCTGAGATGGTGGAACAGATGGAACATCCCACAGGAGCACAGGGGAGGTCCCCATCACGCTTGGTAGCAGACCTGGAAGTGGACCAGAAGCAGGGCATTTAGAGACACCCCCCTGGCTTGGTGATTGGTGCCTCCTGGGTCTGGGGGGGTGGCACCAGGGGTCCCCGTGCGGCCGATTGCCGAGCCAGGGGGGGGAAGAAGAGCCTTGTGTGCTCGATGGCAGACCTGGCAGTGGACCAGAAGTACTTCTGGTCTAGTTCTGGGTTCACCGCCAAGCACATGGGGGGCTCCCCCACACTCCTGTGGGACGCTCCATCTGCCCCACCATTGCAGCATTCACGAGGCATGCCTGGTACCTCGAAGTATGTAGAAAAAACATTTAAAGCTGTGTCTATGGCCAAATCACTAATTCTCCAAATTGGCATCAAATCTTTAGATTCGTATGCCGCTGAATCGAATCAGGGTCAGTGATCTGAATCAATGACTTGAATCACTGTTCCTAATTCGGGCCAAATCTGAATTGAATATGGTCTGTTTTGCACACCACTAGTAACCACACAAAGAAAATTTGCTGGTGTTAGGCAGTTGGTATGGGTAACAGAATGATGAGATCCACCTGTCCTTATTTACTGCAGCAGCTTCTTAAGGGTTTCTTTAGATTAGGAAAAAAGTGCTTTTTAAGAATCCATTTAGCCTCCCAGTATACATTCACATGTATTGTTAGACACAAACCAACACCTGTGCAAATCACGTTATCACCTTAGCTGGTGGTAATGTAACCTAAAATTACAAGCAGCTAGCATGAGTGTACAAAATGGTATCTGACCCTACGGGAGTAGTAACATTAATACCATGCATTTAAAGACCATGAGTTAGTTCTCAACAGACACAAGACTTATAAACTGCTGTGCTTGCAGTTTTATTTGACTTTTAGATCTTAAACCTTACTACATCTACACAAGACACTTTTCTGCACACTAGCATAGTTTACTATGCAGTAAGCATGTGGGTCTACACATGCATGTACTTATTGTGCAGTAAACCTTGCTAATAGTGAGTAAATTTGCTACCTGCAAATGCAAGTAGCAAATTTACTTGTGATTACTTAGTGTGCAGTAGCCCTCATATAGACGCCTGACTGGGAGAAAATCTTGCCACCAGGGGGTGGAAGATTGTTTCCTGCCCCCAGGAGCTGCCTGCTTCCAGGACAGCCTCTGCCACTGGAGCCCAGGTGGGGACTATGTCCCCCTGCCCGGGAAGCTGGGAGCTCCAAGACCCCAATCAGGATCACAATCAGAGAGCAGGGGCTGAGAGATCCTTATCACCTAGTGCCAGCTCTGCGACCACAGGGCTCAGGTAAACTCACATGTAAACTGCTCTAGCAAATGCACATATAGAGACACCCAGTGGTTCATAATTTCCATTTTAGCCCCTTAATATGCAAACTGAAATTTGCATGTTTTCAGTATCACTAAAGGGTCTTGGGTCTCAACCAAATCACCCAATACAATGACCCTTGCAGTAAACCAAAAGGAGTTGAAATCACAGAATAGGTGTTAAAAGCTGTTTTGAATCATATTAGCTAGCTCCATTTATAAAAGCGCTTTTTTCCTACTCTGTTCCTAGTTTAAAAGAGGTAGGAAGTACTCAAGCTCTTGGTCTTTATTCAGAACAACTTCCCAAGCCAGGGACTCCTCCATTGTGGCAGAGAGATTAGTTTGTGGATCACGAGTAGTTTGATGCAATTGTTCAGTATCAAAAATGTGAGGCATGAATACTCTTTGGCTATGTCTCTCTCCCTTGACTCAATTGATGTCATCCTTTAATCAACTTTCTGAAATATATTTGTAAATGTGTTTTCCTGAAATGAATAACCTGATGAAGAATGTCTTGAATGTGAAAGCTTGTCCAACATTATTCCAGTGATGCAGGTGAGCCAGTAAAAGATATAACCCCAAAAGAATACTTGCCACTCGCATATTTTCCTAAAATAGGCTGTACTATTTGGTAGTAAATTCACCCACTAGAACATTCCTAGATTCCTTGTTTTAGAGGGCTTATAACAGCTGAATCTCTTTAAGCTTTTATTTGGATGGAGGCATGTTCATGGGGAATATTTTGAGGTATTTTTTCAGATCGGTTGAATATTTCATATTAATTAAATGTCTGATTAATTAAAAGACAATATTTCCAATGGACATATTCAATCATAGAACTGCAGAATATGGCCATTGTATCTTATCAGTGGTGTTTCTGTTATTTAGTGTTATCATAGCGTATAGCAAAAACAATATGCAGGGTCCTTATACATTTATTAAAATATAACCTTGTTGCATGATAGACAAAAATAAATATTTAGAATACATTTTTTCTTTTGAAGGATATATTTTAAAAAGGCTTTTAATAACAATGACATGAAAACTCTCAAGTCCTTATACATTATAAGGTAATTTTCAGCAGTGCCATAAGGGTTTCAGCCATAACGGTATGCTCCCTGACAACCCAGGTGGTTCAGTTGGCCACAGTGTAGTTCTTCTGGTGGAAAAATGGATGGATGTAGTCATTTGACAGGTCTCCTGTGGATAGCCTTTATCCTCCTGTCAATAAGAAGGGTGAAGATTAAAAACAATGTCAGAAAATACCAGCAGCTTTCCTATGATTTTTGCCCATGTTCTGGCCAAAGATTTCCTGCTGGCTGCTCAAATATGTGAACAGCTGGCTTCTAAACCTAATCTGTCACTTGCAGCATTTTGCAGGCTGCCCATCTGAAATGCATGTCACTTGGGACCTGGGAGCCAGTGAAAGGGGCAGAAGAATGTGTGAGGAGGCACAATGCCAACAGAAGACATAGGCATGAGTGTAGGTTGCCAGAAGACTATTACATGGTCAATGAGCATCAAGTATTATTGATAAAGGCAGAAGTCCCGCTTGGGGCTATCCAAACGATTGTCTGATTTCAGGTTATGATTGTGTGGCAGAGTCACTTTTTTGTCACGTCTTAATACAGAATATTTTGTGCATTGCCTCTTTCCTGTTTGCAATCACATAGCATGTGGTTAGAAGGAAAAGCAATATTAAGAAATATATTTTCTTTCTTGCCTTACTTGAAAGCAAATTTCCAGAAGGGAATAAGAAGAGCCAACTTTATGTGGCCAATGAGCTCTCCACCATACAAACCATAACTAGTGCCTATGGATCACAGTCTGTGATCATCAGAACTATGATAAATACTTTTAACAGCATAACCTAAGACCCTAAACCTCAGCTCAACAATCCAATGTATTGCTCCTTTAAAAAAAGTGTGTCCCAGTTATCCTTCCTTTTTTATTTTACTATGGGACATCTATCAATTTTTCAAGGGATTAATAAATATCAAGGGGAGTGGTTGCTTCATTCTTTTCTTGTGACCCAAAAATTAATCCTCTTCCAATCCATCAATCAGTGATCAGAGTTCTAGGCTGGCTGATCTCACTGTAATGGAAAGGTTCTCATTTAAATTGATTGATAAACTGGGTAACTTTGATAAAATATGTACTGCTTTTATTCATCTTTTTGCTTATAATGAGCTGTCTGGTTCCCTTCCCGTATTGATATGTGCTGTTTTATAATATATCATCAGTTGCATTTTCTGTATTCCATGGCTTTATTTCCTTCAGAACTTTTCTCCTGTACTTGAATATTTTTTTCCTTTGTGTCCTGTTACAGCTGCCATTTTTGGCTTAGATATTAAAAACTGAGGAATAGGCTATTTATGGATTATAATAATCATTATACTGGATCATACCAGTGATTCAGCTAGTCTGATCCCATCTCTCCAGCAGGGGGCAACAGGCTTTAGAGAAATGTGCAAAAAGTCCTGCCATCCAGTTTCTAGCAAGGGGAGTTTCTTGGCTGTCTTGGAAGGACCCGGATTTAAATTCTTCTAAAAAATCTTTCTTAAAACTATCTAGTATGAGTTTGGATATCCTCATATATGTGAATATCTAACCATTTTGTAGATCTTCAATAATATCTAGTGGTATATTAACATTAACAATAGGATTTCACTTAAGCACCAAAATTCATGTATCTGCCCATTTAACTTAAAACAGACCCATGCTCAAGAGTTCAAATAATTCTTTCCAATGTGCATCACTTTATATTTGTTGTCTTGCTCTCCATTCACCTAGGTTTGCTACGTCCTCAATTATAATCTTTCTTCTTTGTAAAGGGCTGTTGGTATATATCCCTTAATGAAATCTCTTCTTTCTTTCTTTCTTTTTTTTTGGTTCTTGCATGACCTTGCTGTTCTCAACCAGTTCGTATTGCTACCTGGATTCTCTGTATGTATATCGTTAATCAATATTGGTATACTTATATGTTAAATTCCTATCTAGACTTCAACATTTATATTCATGTTCTATGCAATTTTAATTAAAAGAAAATTCCATGTTGACTTTTCATATTTTGTGAGAATTAGAGCTCCTAGCCCCAGTGTTCTTGGCACTGGGCAGTTGTAAATTGCATATGTAAATTCCTCATACATCAAATTGGGTCTAGTTTTCTTTTGTACTAGCTGTCCTTGCTGTTGTGCAGTGTGGCTGTACACTGTTAAAATCACATTTTGTTCTGGAGGTGACTGAACTTCACTGGGTAAATTAATTCCCACATTTTCCTTTAGAGGCCTTGACCTTGTATTCAGGTCTGAACCGGTAGATACTTATGCAAGCACAGAGACTGACTGTCTGAAGGAGGTCTATGAATAAAGAAGCAAACATTTCTGCCAGATATAGTCCTAATCAATGTATTTTACATTGTATTTTCACTTTCAAATGGAGTTCTATTGGCTCCTTTCTGCAAATACTAATGGAAGTAGGGAATTTTTTCCTCTTGTGGAGTCCAGTTAGAGATTTACACAGGTGTTTAGGTGCCTAAAATGTAAACTGCATTTTCTCACACCACACACCCCTAAATAAAACACAACTTATTTTTGGAAAGCAGAATGTAAGGGATGGGGGGAAAGAATGTCCATGGCATCCTAGGTGGAGGATAGTCTGGGTGATAGTGATAGTCTGCAATTTCCTGCTGTTTCACCTAGACTGTTTTCTGTGATGCATCACTCCCTGGACACTTTATGTTCCCCAGAAGACTTCCTCTATGTAACACAAGGCCAGGCCAGACTTGCAAATGAAGTAGCAAGACCTTTTAGTCTTTTTAGCATAAGTAGCTGTTTATATACCATATTTACTTGATTCCGAAACAATGGTTTTTTTTCCCAATCAACATGAGGAAAGCAAAGCGTCAGCTTAGCAGGAACAGCAATTTCACATGAGACTCAATTCTGTTAGAAGAGGCAGCAGGAATCTATGTGGTGAAGCATGGGGTGGTGAAGAGACCTAGTGCAGAGGCATGGAGCACCATGGGACCCAGGGTGGGGAGGGGCTGGCACAGAGGCAAGAGGTAGCATGGGACTGAGGGGGCTGAGGGACCTGGTGTGGAGGCGTAGGGCAGCTCAAGACCCAATGTGGAAATATTAGACCTGACATGGAGGCATGCAACAGGATGGAACCTGAGGCAGAGGTACACAACAGTGTGGAACCCAGGATGATGAGGGACCTGGATCACAGGCATGTGGCAGTGTGGGATCCAGCATGGGGGCACAGGACAGCATGGGACCCAGGACAGGGCCCAGGGTATTGAGGGACTCAGTGCAGAGGCATGGGGCAGCACAGGAACTGGCATAGAGGCATGGAGCAGTATGGCTTAATGGTGGCGGGGGGGGGGTGGTCACACAGTGTGGGGGCAAGTAGTAAGGGGGCCAGTAGCAGGGAGGTCAAGTGGTGGGGAGATGAGGACAAGTGGTGGTGGGTCAGGCTACATCCCCCGTCGTGTCTGCCCCATTCCACAGCGTTCCCTGCTGCAGCCATGGTGGGAGATGAATTTAAGACCCTCCAAAAATTGGAGTCTATACATGGCAAATTATAACAAATTTATACTTTTCCATGTATAGGCTCTAATTATTGTCAGGGGGGTCATCCTGGATCTGGGTAAATATGGTGAGTTCCTATAAATATTGTTTCTGTCCTGCAAGTCTCATCAACACACTACCAGCAGCTCACTTGCTCCTTTAGAGAGAAGCTACAATGCTCAGCCAATAGCTACATCTGTGAGAGGATTAGCACAGGACTCTACTCCTGATCCAGACACAAACAGCAGCTATCTTGGCAGCTGCATGGAATGTACAGTGTTTCCAGGTGTATGCTCTTTTTTCAGTGAAGAAAATAGCTTCCCCACTTAATACACCCTCTTCAATTTGGAAGGGACAGGTCTGATTTTTCGGGGAAAGGGGTGTGTGTGTGTGTGTGTATGTGTGTGTGTGTGTGTGTGTGTAGTGGTATGTGACTATATACAATAGATAGGTGGGAATACAGAAGTATCCAAGTGAGTGAGTCCCATCAATGGGACACAGCTGCTTAACCACGTTAGGCATTTTTGAAAATCCTACTGGCCACTTAGATTTGTCTGCTCATGTACCTAGATTTACAGAAATTTTTATCTCAAGGAATGATACACGAGTGAAATAACTTTCCTGCATAAAAATCTGAAAGATTGCCCTCACCTCCCATCCCCCCTGTAATGTCTCAGGGCAAGTCTGAAAGCAGGAACCCTGCTATTTATCCTTTATCATAAGGAATGATAACCTTTATCATAAGGAAATAAAACTTGGCAGCTGTGTTTTCCATCACCTTAATTTTGAAATTAAACTAATACTTTATTGATCTCAACATGTTGCAGACCTTTTTCTGATGAAATAAAATCCCTTTTTTAACAAATGGCCAAAGATCCTATGCTTTCAAGTGTCAAGCCCCACTCTCCTGAAATGCAATCAGATAATTTGCTGTTATAAAAAGGTCAATGTGACAGTTGCTGATAATCAACAAACAAGTACATTTATATATTTGCCGCCCTCAGACATTTGATTTCTCTTGATGTTGCAGCTCTCTGGGTGTAATCTCAAATGCCAGATTAATTTCATTCCTTACATTTTACCTCTGGCACATTTCAGTTCCCTCGTTAGTCTTCTTGGTTCACAAAAAGTTATGTTTATAGTTTGTTTTTTAATGGACAGAATGGATATGTTAGAAATCTCCTCTTATATGAAATAGTCTAATACTGCGAATGACTATTTTCCTTTCTCTGGATTCTTGCTACCCTTTATTTAACAATCCAGAAGAGTGGATTATGAAATAGAAAATTTTGCTACTGTAAGCTTTGTTGGCCTATGATCCCTGACATTGCTATGTTTCCAGACACCTTCCCACTTGAGTCTTTATGCTGGCACTCTGCAATGACACATGATTGTGTCAGCTGAAGCCTATGCTCTCTACTGCTCAGCCTCCCAGGATTCTTGTCTGGTGCATTGCATTATGGGATATTTGTGCTGTTTATTGCAGAAAGCAGATGCAGTACCAAGGGAGTTGAGTCAACATCCCACAGTTTCTTTTTTCTTTATTTCATATTATGGTTTTAAACATCCCATAAATTTTAGCCTGTTGTTTACTTGGTTTTTTTCCTTTTAAAACATAGTTCTGTGTCCTTTTCTGTTGTAGCTCTTATCCATCAACATGGATTGTGTCCTGGATATTCTCATGTACATCTTATAGACTGCCTACAGAATTCTTCTGTACTTGAGTAATTTACTACTACAATAGCCACCTGTGGTGAACAAGATGTAGGTATTCTCAAGATGAACAAATAAATAATGTAGATAGTACATAAAAATTGCAGTATTCTTGCAGACATTAACTGACCACTGCATACTGCAGAGCAGTATTTCTTTTTGTGGAAAATGAGCATGATGTGTGGGGATCCTATTATGATGCAGATCTAGGTTGATCAGTAGTGGCTGTAAACTTTGGATGAAGGCAGGCAAATGTACTGGAGTTGCAGTCTGATCATTCTCTCCAGCTCAGAAATACCACCATGAAAGTAAAATAGGAGGTGGAGATTTTGCTACCAGAGGGTGCTATCAGGCAAGCGGGTAATTCACTGCATGGACAGTCATACATATAATGCAGGTGTGAAAAACTATTAAACATCTCCTGTTGAATAGGGTTGTGACTAAGTGATGTGCAGGAAATAGAGGGATTTGAAACAATGGGCTTTTCAAACTCTGGATGCATGGTATCTAGGCCACATTGCCATCTTGCCCATGAGTTCCTTTTCCATGGCCATGCAATACCACTGATATTAGTATTGGTTAGTCACAGAGGCTTGATCCAGATGTGCAGGCATATACGGTTTATGGCACCACAGACCGCACATCCATTACGTTAAAACATGCCCCACGGGAGCAAAATTTACTACTGGGAAATCCCGGTAGCAAAAAAAAAAAGAAAAAAAGACACACACACACACACACACACACACACACACACATGCAAAAAGCAGTGTGCAGTGCATGCCACAGGAGTGTGCTCCAGCAGACAGGCTCAGGCCTCCCATCCTCTAGTTCTGCCCCAGCTCCTCCAGCACACCAGGAGCAGGGAAACGGTATTTTCCCCAAAGTGGGGCAATTTGTCCTGCAACAAAGTACATGAGCTGGGGCATGTGCAGTGGCAAAAAGTAGTGGCACAAATTTGTGCCACTACTTTTTTGCTGTTGCAAGCACACACCCCTGCATGTGGGGATGCACCCAGAAAGAGTATGCTTCTCACAGCTTCAGGAACACAGGACTTTTCTTTTAGAAGATGCAGTTAGACACATTTTTCTCCAACTTCTATTAGGTAGCATTAAAGTGCTAAAATGTTTTCTAGGGGGACCTAGCTTGTTGTGTCGCTTTGGCTCACAAAGCCATATACTGAGCACTTGGATAACAGCAAGGAAAGATTCAACTATTACCTAAGGTAGATGTAGGATGACTGAATATGCTTTTGGTGTTTTGAAAGGCTCCTGGTGATGCCTCATGACTAGGCTGGACCTGTTGTTTCTACACACTGTATATTTTACCCTAATTTTGAATAGTTAAGGGGGAAACTTTGCTATTAATATGCCAGGGGGAGTTTGAACAACTGCCTGTTCACATTCAGCAGACAAACATAAAGCCAGCTATCTACTGAGATATGATTAAGCTGAGGGAGGTCTTAGGAGAACATGTTCATGCTATGTTTTGAAGTATGCTCCCTTTGTAATGAAAGGTTGGCTGTGATTTCTGTGGTCCATTTCATAATGAATGAATTGCATTTCTTGAATATTTTATTGCTTGCAATTCATGCAGCTGATACAAGGTTTTCATTCTGTGCAAGCAAGATCAATAATAGTATAATTAACATTAATACTTTCAGAAATCATTAAGAATCAAATGTAAATATTTGACACGTATGACCCCAAAACAGTTCCCCTCAGCCCCCCTTTCCCCAAGAAGGATAAAAATAAATAAAAAAGGCACCATCTAATAACATGCAAGATTCCTTTGGAGTCCACAATGTTCAGGAGGTTCTGTATGTATCATTTTGTTTGGTGTGTCCATGGAGTGTAAAAGAAAGTGTAGGAGGCTTTTAGGCAAAATGTTCCACAGTAATCTGTGGATTGGGATTGAAAGAATTGCTGGCTGGCTAAGGCAGAGAGGATGGGGTGTTCAGATCAAAATTGCCACCTGTGTCCTCTTACTCCTTGCTATATACCATATTTAGTTGATTTCAAAAGGAGGTTTTTCTCACCACTTAACATGGGGGAAAACATCCCATATCATCTTGGAATCAAGTGTGAGGTGGGGGGGGGGGAGGGAGGTAGCTACTGTAGCTTTGTCTCCAGGGCTTGTGGTTGAAGCTGCAACTGCTGCCTTCCTCCCCTACAGCCTCATCCCCTCACTGCCTCCCTCCCACAACTGCTTTCCCTTGCTCCAGTACTAGAGGCTCCATCCCCACTCTAGTCGAGGCACAGAATCCATGGTTGCTCTGGCCTCAGCCCTTTCTGGGAGCAGTGGCAGTGGCATATCAGTTTGGGCCATAACTCTACAGTCCCACCTGAGGTGCTAAGCCATTGTCACCACTGCTTCTGCTTCTGCTTCTGCTTCTGCTCCTGGGCTGGTTTAGGGCCAGAGAAAGCAAGTGCTCCATGCCCCAGCCTGAAGCGGGGATTGAGCCTGTAGCACTGGAGCAATGGTAAATTGGTGTGGGGAGATGGTGCTGGAAGATGGGGTGGGGAGACATGAAGCTATAGTGGGTGTTGGGAGACAGTGGGGGGGAAGAGGCTGTGTGGGGATAGGCAGAAGTGGGTCTGGCAGCAGGGGGTCAAGTGGTTTGGGAGGAATGGCAGCAGGAGGCAAAAGGCAGGGATCAAGCTGCCTGTCCCCTCAAATTCATTGGTTTGGTGCTGTTCTTGGGAAGGTCTGATGCACCTAAACCTCCCATCAGTTGATTTAGGGTGATGGGGCAGGTTGTTAAAGGGGTCACAACCCTTTGCTACCTGATAGATTGTGACTGTACCTCATGACCTAGAGGGCAGAACTTCTGGGGCCCCAGGGGCATGCCGTACATCATGAGGGTGGGCTCTGTGGAGCAGTAGTTCCTAGCCACAGGGTGGGCCTTCTGATGTCAGACACCATGTGATGGGGGCAGGGGATTCTGAAACCAACATGGTGGTGAGCAGGGCAAGGTTTGGTATTGGGTAGGTGGGCCTTATGTCTGGACCCTGTAACAGAGTAGGACTTCCGGTTCCAAGATGGCAACCCCTCCCCCCCAAAAGGAGTTAGGGGTGGGACTTCTGGTCCCAATATGGTGACAAGGGGCCGGGGCACCCATTAGGTGGTGGGGCTTTGCAGTTTGATGAGAGGTCAAACTGCAAAGGTTGCAGAGAGGCTTGCAGTGCCCAACAGCTCAACAAAACTCGTTAAGCAGCTCTCCAGCATAAATAATTGCATACCCCTGCTTTAATACCTTCTGCTCACAGGTTGAAGAGATTCACAATTTCTCTTCTGCTTCAAGTAAGAGTGCAAGTAATCACCTTTCTCTGTGTGAAGCCATATGAGTCTGCTCATACACCTATTCTGGCAAGGAAAGAGGCACTTCCAAAATAAGCTGAGGATTTGGACTCTGGGATAGTAGGGTTCAATATTCTGATGAGATCGGTTGCTTCTAAGAGATCAGGGCACTGTGGGATGGAGGCTGGAGGAGGGTTGAGGTTGACATGAATGGTGCAGCCTCTACAGTGAAACTGGGTCAGTACCTTCATGTCATATGAGAGCTTCTCTTGCTCAGGACAGCAATGTTACTCAGCCAACACAAAACTTAGTTCTTTTGGATTGCATCACACGTATACATGGATGTGTGAAAACTTCTGGAAACATCATAATTTATGCAAACAGAACTTCTTTGTGTAGACCAGGCCTGCATGCTCTTTCTGGAGAAGGAAATAAAATGGAAGGTTGAGAAATAGTATCAGATTTGATAAAGAGGACAATGCAACACATCAAAGCAGATTTTTATTTCAGGATTTCAATCATGGCCATGGTAATGATTGCAGCTTAGTCATGGTCTTTCCTAGCATCAAAGCTGGATATGCCACACTAACATTTAGCCTTAAAGATGACCTCAATCCTGTCAGTTTAGTGTGATGGTATTTTACTTTGGTTCCCTTTACAAAACCAGAACTTGGAGATCCTGGGTGAAATTTGACTCCACAGACTTCAGTAGAGTCAGAATGCCATGCTTTGGTTCAGAAGCTGAAACACATTGTTAACTCTGAACTCTGAAACATGTTAACACTGATATATACAAAAAAGGTTGTCAGTTCTATTTTTCCCCAGTGCTAGAAGAATTTTTCTTCTTTTTCTTCTGTCTGCATGAATCAATCATTAGTAGGTGCATGCTATCCATTTTAATATAAAACTGCTGTTAGAAAATGTTCCCAGATGAAATCACAATGGGCTGTAACTACCACAAGATTAATCTGATGACAGGGTTCTTGGACAGAGTTTCTGAGGGTGCTGTGCTAGCGAAAAGATGCTATGTTCTTCCCTGTACCTGGAGGGTTCTCAAGAAGTCAGTGACACCTAAATATGGCTACAATAGCAGGGAGGAAACATAGCTAAGGGATTTTGCTGACTCAGATTTTTTTCTATTTCAGGTTTCACCTGAAGATGGTGATTTAATAATGCTCTTAAGGAAAACCAAAGGGTCTTCATGTCACTTGATTTCTTGATTTGCAGAAGTTTTTTACCCAGTTTTTACAGAATCATCCCCTAAAACTAACAATTA
Source organism: Alligator mississippiensis (assembly GCF_030867095.1). NCBI lineage: Eukaryota > Metazoa > Chordata > Crocodylia > Alligatoridae > Alligator > Alligator mississippiensis. The sequence goes on along the minus strand of NC_081826.1, from coordinate 173,490,325 downwards.
CAAATGTAGCTTTGTGTTTTGGATCAATCTTCTGTCTAAACTGTCACAGGATAGTCCTTGCTCAGTCTTCCTGCCCTGGACCTCACCTTGGTAAAGCCTGCGTCTGTTCCAGTGCCTGTCGTGGTTTTGGTTAAGATGGGATGGTGATTTGGGAAGGGAGGCTGCTCACCGCTCATGAGGAAGTTACACGGGGACTTGGCTGTCTCTCTTGCTCTGTAGTCCTCTTATCCCTCTAATCTGAAATATGGTTTGTGATCTCTGTGGTATCCCTGACTTCAGAGTTCTCATCTCTGTCAGCAGGACCTGGCTGTGCCCTGCCTCTCTAGGTTGGCCCTGTCCCAGTTGCATATTGGGCTTCTGCCCACTTGCTTTGTATTCCTTAACTGTCACTTGTTTTTTTTTTTACTTAGAAGCTGAACCCTCCCAGGCTCCTGTGGGGTCCTGCTCTTCACCCCTTTTTTAGTCTCCTTTCCATCCCCACAGTCCTCCAGGAAGTAAATAAACATCAGGCCCTTCTGGCCATCTAATTAAACAAAAGGTACTTGCCCTTGCCTGGGACAGTTAAGGTGCACCATTCCTTTACGGCTGGTGTCTTCCCAGGCCTTTCCCTATCTGCCCAGTTCTTAAGCCTCTCCTGGCTGTCTTTGCAACCTTTTCCCTGCAGAAGTGACTCTCCTAGTCTGGTGGTGCTTCCCTTTACTTTTCTTCTGGTATGTGTTTTATTAATTATCAGATCCTGTGGATGCTGCTAAACAGTTTGCCCGGGTGTCCCTCCTTAACCAGATGGGCAATGACCGTTTCCTACTCCCTGCTTGTTAATTCCCATGCTAACCTGCCATGCAGGCTTGTTTAGCCTGCCGCTTTTCAGGGCTCCCCTCCTCATACTTTGCTCCTTGACATAAAACCAACTTCCTTTTTTCAGTGCTATGGCAAAATTGTCCAGTGTAGGGTATTTGCGATATCTGAAGAGAGGTCACCCCTAAAAATCAATGTAGTCTTTACAATGGACAATCTCTTCCTGGAAGTAAATTTTTTGAAAAATATTGTTTGTAGAAATTGTATTGTTATTATCTTATCACACCATGCTGAAAATAAACTTCTAAATGCCTCATACTGACTACAAAATACACAGTGACCCATGGTGGCCAACTGTGACAGCATTAATGCACACTTTCCTTGCCTTTGTGGCTTTGTTTCTAAATATAACTTGCTGCTATTTTGGCCTGCTGTTCCATGCCAGTGAAAGACAGTATGATATAATCTATGAAACTACTTGTTGAGCTCAGGATGACACATGCAAGTAAAGGAAAGGGGAGTAGGGGAAATCACATTTCTGAGTTTATGAGAAATGTGATCTGCCTTAAGTCTTGCAGCTAAGAGCATTATAAACAGATAAAAACTCTCTGAACTAGACTTGGAGAATGAGATGGTTTGAGGTTTGTATGTGTATATCTTGAGAGATGGAAGCTTAACTAGTAACTTCATGAGAAGTATTAATAAAATTTGTGGAGAGGATGGCAAGAAGGACTGTGCCATTCTCAAACATTTTTAGATATACCATAATCAAGGTTTGGTAAGATAAATATCATCACAGGCAGAGACAATACTGGTTTGAAAATGCAGAGCACTTAAAAAGCATTTAATTGAAAATGTAGTTACATTTTCAAAACTGGCAGAGGTTTTAAACCTCTGCTTTCAAAGAATTAAGGGCTAGAGAAAGGAACCCTAGCTAGGTTGTGTCAAATTGTAATAGATGTTTCTGATAGTGGACTGCCTTCCCACACCTTTATGAGTCCAGAACATCATCCCTTATAATCTAACTAGTAGGGAAGTTGGACATATCTGTGAAGAGTGGTCTTTTTCAGCAGGACATAGAATCCTTTTCCAGGTTTCCTTTTGTCCACAGATGCATGGTGTCTCTGTGTCTTCAGTCAGGAAGCCCGGGGTTCTGATTTTGAAAAGCTATTTCCTCATCTTGTTCCTGAAAATTTCAAGAATGAATAATAATGGTTTTACCCGTTGAAGCTTCTGCAGCTGCTCTTACTCAAGAGTTTGCTTCTTTGTGTAAGTAGGAGTGCTATCCAAGGACCTCTTGTTAATAGAAGGCCATTAAATGAGAATGAAGTATCTCCCATTCTCCTATTCCTCCTCCTGATATGCCCATTTCCTGGTCAATGCATTGGCAGAGACATAGAAGTAGAAGCAAAGTTAATATGTGGAACTTGTTGCAATAGGAGCTTTCCGAGACAGGTAGTATAACCAGGTTCAATAAGGAATTGGTCAAATTCATAGAGAATGGGTCTATTGAGAGCTAACACATAGACTACGCAGGGATATATCTTGTGAAATTGCTAAACCAATGACAGTTGATGCTAGGGAGGGTTTGGCAGGGCATGGATTACATTAGATGCGTCCCATTGATGCACTCTCCCACTGAAGCATCTGTTACTTGCCACTGTTGGAGACAAGTCTATTTGGTATATGGTCACAGTGAGCCTAGTGCCACCAAGAACTACAAGTCCCCTAAATAGTTAGAGGGAGCCACAAATGCATAACAACAAATACTTGGGATAAAAGATGAAAAAACAGAAACAAGGGTGAAGATCACTAGCTAATAACTAGGATGGTAAGTGTGGACACTGAGCAGAGAACCAGCTAGCTCATGCTGCCTCTTAAATGTATCTAAGAAGCCTGTGGACCTGTCAGAGACAGGATAGTGATCTAGATGGGTCATTGGTCTGATCCAGTATGATGCTTATTGTGTTCTTAAGATGCTTTCTGGGCTATTGAGCTCAGTCCCCTCCATTTGCAGGTAAAATGAAGTAACCCCAAAATTATTTCATAAGCATGTCTTACTTTATCCCAACCATGCAGTTAGTCCAATGAATATTGTCACCCACAAAAATCCGTGCCTTTTGCACACCTCTAGCTCACACTCACAACTCAAGAGAATAATATTTGAAACACAATGGATACATGGAGCACATGACTTATGAAGAGAACCTGATGGAACTGAGTTTATTTAGTCTGGAGAAGAGAAGACCGAGGGGGGATTTAATAGCAGTCTTCAATTACCTCAAAAGTGGTTACAAAAATAATGAAGCTAAACTGTTCTTAGTGGTGACAGATAACAGAAGGAGGAGCAACGATCTAAAGTTGCAGCACAGGAAGTTTAGGTTAGATACTACGGAAAACTCTCACTAGGAGGTTAGTAAAGCACTGGAACAGATTACCCAGAAAGGCTGTGGAATCTTCATCCCTGGAGGCTTTTAAGACAAGGCTAGACAAAGCCTTGGCTGGGATAATGTAGTTGAGGGTTGTCCTGCTTTGAGTAGGGGGTTGGACTAGCTTACCTCCTGAGGTCCCTTTCAAACCTAGTTTTCTATGATTATTTACCCTGTAACACACAGGAGGCAAAAGCAGGGGAGATGAGGGCTCTTCCAATGTCTTGCCAGTGCAATGACAGGGAAGTAGTTGGCTCAGAAGATCCTAGGAAAAGGACCAACCTCCCTGTTACAGAAGAAGGCAACTTTCTAGCCCTACCACTTCAGTCCATGTGATCTGGCATAGGGGAATTTTTTTTTCCTTGACCCTACTTTTGACAATAACTATTATCTCAAATGGAAAAGCAAGGTCCTTCTAGACAGGATCCTCTGTTTTTTTGGCTGCTGCTACTGTATACTCCAGCCTACCCACTCAAACAGCCTTAAACTATGGCCAACATCCCACCTCACTCTCTCATCTGGTTAGCATGATGTAGAAGTAACTCAGGCTCCTGCTGAGCAGCTGACAGGTAGGAAGCAGATGTTGGATTCTCCCTGTGGATTAGTGCATTCTGGTAGTTTTCTTTTTTTCACAGCAGCTGCAGGGAAGTTATCTGGTTGGATCCTCCTTTCTTTTAATACAGCAGGAGATTGAAGGAAGAGGAGATAGTATTTCCTTCTAGGAGAAGAGAGAAGGGAATGAGCAAATGATTTTTCCAAATACAGTTCTTTTCCCATGGGGGGAAGGAAATAACTCCTAGGCCCTTGCCAACTGTGCAGTGGTGAGTGGGTGTGTGTAGGTGGGTGGGTGAGGGGAGAAGAAAGATTGGAGGATGTATATAGGTGGGAGAAGAGGATTTAGAAGCTTGTCTGCAAGGTGTGAAGAAACGTGACAGGAGAGAAATGGTATTTGACAAAACGCAGAATCAGGAAAGGAAAAATGTGAGAGGTGGGAATGGAGAGAACAAGAAGGAAATGAATGGAGGAGTGATATTTAGATACAGGAGAAGAGAGAAAATATAACTGCGGGGAAATTAGGTGTTGTAAATGAGGGATGTTGGTTTTCTGCTATAAATTATAAAATGTGTGTATTAGTTATGATGCACAGCATACACAGTATCTACATAGCAGCCAAGCTTTCCTTTCATTATCTTTAAGGTAAAACTATTGGATGAGTTTACCTGTTGTGTTGCACATTGAAGTCCTCTATTAAAAAGTAAAGAACTGCCTTTGTTAATGCAAGTAGAATGAAGGCATATGCAAAATTGTTAACACACCTCTTGTTTTATGCAAGCTAACATGTAAAATAGAAGCTTGTTCTATCTTTCAGAGTTGACCTCCACAGTGTCACAATCCTTGGGGACTTTTCTGGAAGGGGGAATAGGAATTCTGCTGGAGCTAGTACAGTCTGGAGTGGGAGTTCTGATATTGTTTGAGAGGGCATGCCTGGTGAGAGAGGCAGGTCCACAAGAACCTAATGGCAGGTCTACACTAATGTCAGTCATTCCCACCCACATCCAGAGGTGATCTAGGAAACTCAGGTGAGTTTTGCTTCTATCCTTGGAACATTGGTAGAATATAGAATAAAAAATAAATCAGCAGTGACATGGATAAATATGATATTTTGGAGAGAAGCCAGCATTCTTGCTGTAAAGGGAAATCCTGTCTTACCAATCTTCTGGAGTTCTTTGAAGGTATTGACAAGCATGTGAATATGGGGTGATCCACTTATTATAATATATTTGGGTTTTCAGAAGGCTTTTGATAATGTCCTTTGCCATAGGCTCTTAAAGCAATTGAATTGCCAGGGGGTTGGAGGGAAGGTCCTTTCATGGACTGAAAGCTAGTAACAAGATAGGAAACAAAGGGTAGGACTTCTCTTCTGAAGAAGGGTAAATAGTGGAGTCCCTGAGGATTGCACAGTAAAACCTAAAAGTTTGAGGATGATTCTAAATTATACTGGATAGTCTAACCCAAAGCTGAAGGAGAGAAGCTAAAGAAAGATATCACAAAGCTAAGTTAATAGGAAAAAGTGAAAGATGGCACTGGGCACAAGTCAACAAGTGTACCTGAGTCTGAGAGAGGTGTGGGGTGTACCCCAGACATGAACCAAAGAAGAGCTATATGGCCTTATTTTTTTCAAATTTTGCATGTGTGGAGTCAGAGCAAGTGGAATGCACATGCTTCTGTGGGGGAGCTCCCTAGCATTATCAGGGATGTGCTTAGAGGTCTCTAATGACTTTCAGTGCTAGACAACACCTCTGGTATACACAAAGAGTACAAGTCTATGTAAGCCTACAAGGCAGGGAAGTCTTTGCAGTATTTTGTCCGCTATAGGAATCATAAGATCACCTGTTTATATACTTGCTGTACTATTTCTTCATTCCTTACATGCAAGAAGCTAAGACAAGAGAATTTTAAAAGTGTGTGTCTGAGTGTCTGAAGTTATGCACAGGAGTCTATAGACAGACGTGTATGGTGAATGTAGCAGGGACCAGGCTGAGCCCCGTACTCACCAGGATGATGCCTGTCAGTATACACCTCAGTCAGCAGATCCCCAGCCAGGCTTGCAGAGAAACAGTCAGTCCATGTGCCGATGGCTTGCTCTGCCAGTGTTGCACTGCCAGACAGGCAGCCAGGGTGCAGCAGACACCTCTCAGGCCCTGCTCCCAGACTGGGTTGAGGGTCAGAACGCCAGTCCCATGTGGGCACAGGCTAGAGCCAGAGAAGAAGACATGTGGCAGGCACAGGAAGTGCCCCCTAGGGCCAGAAGGTGACAGGTGCAGGGGATAATGAGCTCATCTGGAGCACTCAGCACCTGACAGAGGCAGTGGTGCATGGGGGGCAAGCAAGAGTCAGGGTTGGCACAGTTCAATCTGGAACTTCTTATAAAAGGCCACACTGACCCCAAGAGGTGGGGAACAAGTCAGACCACATGCAGCATTCCTTCATGGAGACAGAAGACCAGGAGCCGAGAACTAGGACCACTACAGCTCTGTGGATGGAATCCTGACCAACACTTAACTGTAGAAGGTCAGGTACTTTTTAGGGCTACTCCAGGGTTCATAATACCCCTGGCCCCACATTACTAAAAGGGTTTGGCCTAGGATGGACTGGCACACTCAAACTTAGCTCAGATAAAGGGAAAGCCCTGGAGAGTTGGGCTACTTAAGGAAAGGCAGTTGAGATACCCTGCTGGGCCAGGCACAGACACAGTCATTTGAGTTATATTAGCTTATTTGTTTCTTTATGCGGACCAAACCCTGCTGACCCTAGAACTGCAGCAGAGTCTGGAGTGTGCAGCCAAGATACGCTGACTCCAGGAAACACAGTTCATTTCCGTCACGGATTTTTCCCACCTGAGTGATGGGGCTGCATGCTTGGCATGGCCAGGCGAGCAAATCATCAGTCTAACTGTCAACATACCCGAGCCTTGTAAATGATATAATGTAAGCTGTACTATTCATGTGTCACCAAGTGTTACCTCAGCTACATAACTAACCATCTTAAATATCATAGTATTTTGCATTGCCCTAGTAGCAACAGCTAAATAGTGTTTTAATCGTTATTGTCATAAATCTGTTCATGCTATGCAAGTTAAATTTATAAATCTCTCCCCATTTCCCAATGTAGCACATGTAGCTTTAGCATCTCAATTGTAGCCATCATAGTGCTTCAGCAAGCAAAAAGTAGAGTGTAACAGCTAAAAAGTATGCCTGTGTAATAAAGGTGCTTGCTGAAAGCTCTATGAAAATTATACCAAGTGTTTTTCTATATTTGTTTAAATATTAAGGTATATGTTGCTGCTAAAAGCCTAATTCAAATTTAAAATCTAGTGAAGCCTTGTATAAAGTAAGGCCTAGTAAATTTAGCAAAGCCTTAAAGTAGTAAAGCCCTGTAGCATAGTTAAAATCACCTTATCAAAAAAATGCAAGGCTTGTACTGCTATTGGTCAGTCTAAAAACAGTTAAAATAAAAAAAAATCTGCGCAGTTGTACATTATACAAAACAATCAAAAACTTTAAATTGGCTGAAATATTCCAGAGTTCTTCCCAGTACTCTTCAGACAGTGCTGTTCAAAAACAGCTGACTTCGCTAAACTTTGTAAAAAGAAAAGCTTACTGTGCATCAGGCATCAGAAGAGACTGCCAATAAGTTGCCGACGTGAATTGCTTTTGTCTGTCATTATTTATTTTGTTACTACGCATAGTTGTATTTTTGTTAAGTCAGTAAATCTTTCTTACCTTTCTACCCCCAACCACATTCTCAATCCCGAACCCTCCACAGACAACTGAGACAAGGCATCTGTACCAAGCTTTGACAAGAACACCCTAGTGGAAAGGGGTGGGCTGTAGGGGAGGAGGAGCCCCCAGAAGATCTGTAGATATCTAGACTCATGCCAATCTCAGCCAACTCTCTTCACTCAGATATCACTTCTTGATGCACCTTTTTCAGCTATAGGAAGTTGTGGCAGGTGAGATAGTAAAACAAGAGAGTGAGACACCTGCTGAGCGTGCGGCACACGGGCCCCATCCTGGTGTAGCTGTTTAACCTGGGTCCCTCTACAGTGAGATTTTCAAAACTTAAGTCCTGTGAGCCTGACCTAGTAATAAATAAAGGTGATCTGCAAGGTTAGTTAAGGAATAGTCAAACTTCTTAAGTGTTTATCTGTTCTGAAAATATACACATGTTCCCTGAGGTCATGGCTCAGTGGGAGCATGAGGAAAGCTAAGATGAACCAATTAATGGCATGAAGTTAGTGTACAGAAGAAGATATTAAACCCCTATACAAATGTTCTCATTCAGAAGTAAAGTGTCCATTGTTCCCTTAATGCTCCCCTAAGGATTTAAGATCCTCTTTTGTTCATTCACATTGACTCTCTAAGTGCCTGTACATAGACAAGCCCAGAGGGTGCTTTGTTGTGCAGAAAGGAGACCCTTGCTTGTGGGCCTAAAACGAACATGAAGCCAAAATTATGAAAGTAATTTCTGCCTGAGGAGCTGATGCTGAAGTAGTTGGAGACATGCATGTATTTTGTAGTCAAGGTCCTGATGTACTGATAGACATTACAGAACTGAACAACAACAGAAAATAACCTACAGCTCTGCTCTGGTATTAAACACTAAACTAATAATGGAAAGAGTGAGGGCTGTTATATATCCAGGCTCTTTGCTGAATGCCTGTAGTCATTAAATTAGAGTGAGTGGAGCAAAGAGATTATGATTACAGAGATGATAATACATGGAATGAAGAGATCCATAGTTGATGAAAGAAAGCAAGTTTTTGTAGTCTTATTCTTGAGCAAAGATAAATAACAGGTAGTGTAATTAAATAACAGCATCAACAGTAGTTACTTTTTATTTATTACTTGTATAGCACCATAGATGTGATGTACACAGTACTTTACAGGTAGCTACAGAGTCCTTGACAAGAACGCAAGAAGTGGTTAAGGAATATAAAGACAATAATGGTTTTTAGTCACTAAGGAGAATATTGCATGGGGGTTGAGGGCTACATAATTGTATTTTTAATAACATTTGTTGATATGAATATGCTTTGTAATTCTCATTCGGGGGTAGCTTTTAAGAAGGAGCCTATGTTAAGAGGATGGGGATGTGGCGGACAGGGTTAGAAAGGAAGCATGAAAGGTGAAGTGTCAAGTGAATGTCAAGTAAAGTCTATTGTACTTAGTGAAGAAAGAACAAAACATGAGTGGAGAAGCATGGAAAGGTGATAAGTTGTGAAGAGTCTGGGAAACAAGAACAAGAAGCTTGAGTTTGATTTAAAAAGCTATTGTGCTTCAGTGATGGCATTTCTATACAGGGTGAAAATACTTGTAGCATTGATCTGGCATCTGATTTTTGAAGTGGAGTTTTGCAGCAATAGGACAGAACCGAGGTAAGGGTGAGCGGGGTCAAGCCTTGGGCAGAAAGGAGTAAAGCTTATTAGGATGGTTCTGATAGGGAAAATAGGCCCTGGTTTGAAGAGTCTATGAAATAATAAAGAGTCTGTCCATTTATTTTGGTGGGTTTTGGATTGGGTTCTGTGTTGGGAAGAAGAGGGGAAGGGAGTAAAAAATACACCAAGAATGATATCTTCCATGTTACAGAGGTGTAGGCTGTAGCGGTGTTGGTCTAAGGACATAGGCAGACAAGGTTCTTTGGGTGAATCTGATATCTTTTATTAGACCAACTTAAATAGTTGGAAAACAATTATTAAGCAAGCTTTCGGGTTCAAAAACCCTTCGTCAGGCTAAGGAAGTTTCTGCAGTCGGTGTGTGCTCTTCCAGGATGGAATGAAAAGTAAAGGTTATAATGTGTCATAAATCCAATGTCTATATTTAGTCCATGATCTTTAGTATCCAGGAGGTTGATGAAATGGAGTTCATAGGCTCATCTCTGGGAAGTGTTGTGTAAGTTTCCTTTGAGGATCAGGACTGAGAGAGTGGAGAGAGAGTGGTTTTCTTGTGAGAAATGTGCTCCCACAGGTAATTGGGTATTCCTGTCTGACAGATTTCTGGTGTGCGTTCATTCTGGTGCGCAGTTGTTGTTTGGTCTCTCCTACGTATTTTCCATCAGGGCATTTGGTGCATTGGATGAGATATATTACATTTATGGAGGTGCAGCTGTAATATCCAAATGATGAAGATGTCAAACTTTTGTTATACTTAAGATATATCAATGACATCTTCATCATTTGGACTGAAAACCTACAATCTCTGGTTGAGTTCCATCAGAAATTCAACAATCACCATCCCTCCATCCAATTTTCTTTAGAATACTCCAGCACCAGCATCTCCTTTTTAGACATGATGATCAGTATCCAGAATGATAAAATACAGACCACGTTATACAAGAAACCCACAGACCAACATACATATCTGCACAGAACCAGCAATCACCCTAAACACACCAAAAAAGCTGTGATATACAGCCAAGCCCTCAGATATCATTGAATTTGCACTGAAGAGAACACCCAGGATTGCCACCTCACCAATCTTAAAAAGGCTTTCACCCAACAAGGATACTCCTCTAGAGAGATAGATTGCACGTTTGAAAGAGCCACCCGGATACCACGTGAAGAACTGCTGCAGTACAGAAGAAAACCCCCACAAATCGCACACCGCTGGTTATGACATATCACCCCTCCCTCGAACCCGTACGAAAAATCCTCAAACAACTGCAACCCATACTAGAAAGAGACCCTATTCTTAAAAAGATCTTCCCAGGGCCACCCATCCTAGCCTTCAAACAAGCACCGAACCTCACTAACCTCATCACCAGAAGCAAACTTCCTCAAGCCCAGAACACACCGAAAGGATTCAGACCGTGCCAGGACAAGAAATGCAAAACCTGCCAACACATCTCCATGTTGGCACCCCCAACAATTACTACAACCCACAGAGCCATCAGCATTCCCGGATCTTACAGCGACACCTCCAGAAATGTAATATATCTCATCCAATGCACCAAATACCCTGATTGGTAAATATGTAGGAGAGACCAAACGACAACTGTGCACCAGAATGAAGGCACACCGGAAATCTATCAGAGACAGGAATACCCAATTACCGGTGGGAGCACATTTCTCACAAGAAAACCACTCTCTCTCCACTCTCTCAGTCCTGATCCTCAAAGGAAACTTATACAACACTTCCCAGAGATGAGCCTATGAACTCCATTTCATCAACCTCCTGGATACTAAAAATCATGGACTAAATATAGACATTGGATTTATGACACATTATAACCTTTACTTTTCATTCCATCCTGGAAGAGCACACACCAACCCACTTGTGTTTCTGCCATCATTCTGTAGGTCTTTTTAATGTTGTTTTTTTTCTGTTTAAGACTGGGCATTGCCTAGGCATGATCTGCACATTTATTACTGTAGATAAATTAAACAGCAACAGGTTATTTAAAAAAAAAAATGTTGTCAAGGGTGGAAAAGTAATCAAATCAATATTCTGTACAAATCACGATATAAAAATTATCCATAACATTACATTAGAATTGGAAGGGGGAGGTAGAAAGTCTATCATTAACTTGCATAAAAACATAAGCCAAATAGTTTAAAAACATTTTGACATCTCTATATGTAGAAGAGGCCACATTCTCCTCACATGTTACCATTTGCCAGAAAATTATTCAACTGAACAGTAAAATAACATCACATAGTCTGCCATAGCTCCCCTATGTTGGATATATAGTTTAATCTACAACCAAAGCTGCTGGGTTTTGACTTCCAATTTTAGTTCAGTTGCTGATTTAAGTCTTGTGAAATCAGTTATTCTCCTGTTCTTTTACTCCATAAACCCAAAGAATATCTCAATATCTTATATTGTTTTGCAACATCTTTACCATTCTATACTGCTCATATAAAGCTGGCATGAGACACTGACCTTATAACTTCTGCAAGAGAATCTTCTATTTTCCACATACCTCTTGTTTATGGAGTAGGTTGAAAATTATTGATCTGGGTAAGGTATGGGCAAATAGTAATAAAGAAGATGAAAGAGTTAAACGTATTTATCTTACAAAAGCGGTTGAGGAATGGAGGCTAGTAGGATCTGGTATCACAGAATTTAATTAAAAATGTTGACAAAAGATATAATATGTAAGGTAATTTTATTTGCAGATGATACAAAGAACAGGCATATGGTTAAGGCTCAGAGTGATTTAGCTCAAAACAACACTGAACAGTAGTAGAATTATAGGCTCGTCTTAATAGACAGATTCAGAGGTAGAATATGGAAGTGAATGTGGTTAAATGTAAACCAATGCCTTTGAGTAGAAATAACACCCAAGCTAACTATAGTTTAAATTGCCAAAAAGTAGTTCATTCTGTGGATGAAAAGAATAAACCTAATATTTAAATTCTTGATCCATTGTGCAGCAGCACACTGTAAAGGAAGTTGTTAGGTTGTGGGCTCATGTCCAGGGGTTAAATGCTATATAAATCTGAGGAGATAGTATGCATGACTTTATAAAGGGGTGGCTAGCTTTCCATTTGGAAATAGTATTCAGAATTGGTTATCTCATTTGTAGATAGCAATAGGTAAATTAGAGATTGCTGCATCAGACTCTGACAATAGTAAATAGAATGAAGTAGCACATGTTTGAGGAGAGAATAACAAAGTTGGCACTGGCAACTGTCTTGAAAGAAGGTGAGATCAAATGGTAGGATTATTTAAACTTCAGTGGCTAGGGCAATATTCTGATGCATACTTGTACTAACCTTGTACTGATCTTGTACCATGGTAGCAGGTCTTGCCCTCGGACAGCCAAGTCACCCCTAGTGGCAGCCTGGAAACCACTGTGTCTTTCCTGCCATGCCTTGAAGCTATAAGTGGACTGGGGGACTGCCCCTAGAAGTCAGCAGGTTTCACTTCTGGTCTTAGATCCTTGTCTGGGCTGAGGCCACCGTGGCCTTGGCTCACTTTACTTTGGCTGGGTCCCTCCACCTGAGATTCACTGTCCCAGGACCCTAGGCTGCTGGCCTCCAGTTCGAATCTCACCCTCATGGGCTCTGGGCCCCTTGACTTCAGTGTTGTCCTTTATGGGCTCTGGGCTTGAGTACTCCATTTTTTCTGCCACATGCTAGAGTCCTTCAACTATCAGTGCTCCCCCCTGGCACTGCTTGTGGCCTCCAAGTTCCTTGGGGCATGTGGCTGGTTCTTGGCACTCTCAGTCTTAGCCCCCTTATGCTGTTTGCCCCACCCTTGGAACGGTTTAGGACCTGGGGTGCCCCTGACACTCTTTTCAGTGGCCTCCTCCTCCCATACAGCCACAATGTGTTCTTCCAGTTCAGACTTCAACACAATGAAAAATACAAACCTCCACTCCCAAATAAAAGGTTCCGTCCCCCACCCCTCAATTCTGGGTCACACCATGGTAATAAGCTACAATATAATGCCAAAATACTTATGATAGCTGCCCAGTGGCATAGAAGCTTTCTTGTAGCTCTCTGCAGTCTGAGTTTTTCCTCCTTGGTTGGTCAGCCATGGTCCTGGTTTTATATGGCTCTGACCTGCTCTCTTCGTCACATGACCTACTACTTCTACCCCAGGCCTGTTAATCATGGGCTGCAGTATGCTAGCCACATCTGGGAAGGGCAACCACTTAATTAAAGGTTCTTCTGCCACTATTAGTCCCTCCAGGGGGCTGGAGCCAGCCAGATGCCTACTGGCACTTTCACTCTTTTTCAGTGATGGGGTATGGGTCCCATCACAACCGTGTACTGCCTTTGAAATATAAGGGTAGCAGATATTGACTGCTGGGTCAAAATGGAGAGTAATTAGTTCATTGAACAGATGAACTAAGGAACACAGCTGTATATTAGGGACCAAGAGCTGGAAGGAAGATTTGATATATAGTTATGGATCATACAGAATAGACAGAAATATTAAAATCAGGTGATTATATTTAAAATTAATGTACGAGACGATATGGAAATATAATTACTAAAGAACCATTACTTTTGCCCTTGGGAATAGCTAACTACATTTTCCGCTGAATGGGTGGGGTTGTTTCGTGAGACTGGATGTGGGTTTTGATTGTATTCTTTCCACAGAAATGTTTTGCTCTTCTTTAGCACATAAATGTGTTTTTTTTTTTCCTTTTTGAGGAAAAAAGTTTACATTATTTTACATTTAAAAACATGTTAAATTATATAGGATAGCATCAAATATTTATAGAGAATAATGTGTAGCAAGATGTATTCATGTCTCTAACCAATTGATAAAACTTAGGTATAAGATCTGTATAAATATCTTCCTAGTGCTGTTCACCAGTCCATTTAGATTAGTTAGCATGTGTGAAGTGATATTTGCTGCTGACATAGAGCACATTTCTGATGTTGATCCTTTGTTCATCTGAGGCAGCTTTTTCTTTTCTGTTATGGTAGCTAAGCCAGTTCATCTTATTTCCACATAACTTTAAAACATGTTTTAATGCTTTGTTCAATGGTTATTTTAAAGCAATTCCTGAAATAAAAGTGTACATTTTCTAAAACAATAGACTCCTATGAACCTGTGATAATTGGGGATCATTGCTTAATTGGCAGGTTGCTCCTTCCACTGGGCTGTGTGCCGATCAAGTGGAGTATTCAGTATTTTAATTAAAATGTTTAGTACGTCCTGTATGAATCTCTTGGCTTTTGCTTAGCTATATTCTATTTTGGTGATATTGAAATAATTCAGGCATTTACATGGACAGAAGTAATTATGTTCTAATAAATAGAATCTGTGATGCTCTGGGAGTCTTACTTCAGCTAACTAAATGCAAGATTCAGCCAATGGAATGAGATTCAGTTCTGTATTGGTTTTCCTTAAGTGTTCGTTAATTTTTAAAAAATAATTTCTTGTCTTAATCTTCAGGTAGGCCTGTTTTCACTTGAACATGCCTAAAACAAAACTGAAAATGTGTTCATCAAGAGTGTGAGCCCCAGGTTTTGACTGATTAGGCCCAGTATGGAATTTTCATAGAATCATAAGCCCAGATCATACACTTCTGTAGAGCACCGTATGGAAAAATGACCGTATCCTTTGGAAACTTCATCCTAGATACCTATGTAAAAATGCCTCCAAATTTACTTAATTAAAATAGTTTGGTTTGCCGCCGCCTCGTACTCCATTTCTGACTCCACTACCCTCTCCCCTACATGGCTATAGACATAGACATTTCAGAATACTCAATAGGTTGCTGTCCAAAAATACCTGTAGGAATTTTGCTTATTACAGGGAATCTGAATAGTTCACCAGGACTTTATTCTTTATGGCAACATAACTCTTTTAGGAACTGTTTCCCTATTAGGTATCCATGGCAGTAGTCCTCTAAAGCAGCAGCCAGCAACCTTAAAAAGCCATGGGTTAGCACAATCAGGCTTTGGTCTGATGCAGCTGGGTGGCTTTGGCAGCACATTAGTGGCAGGGGCTTTCCCTGCACCTATGCCACCGGTGTTGGTGTGAGCACAGGCAAAGCCCTCCAGCATAGCAGGCTGAATCCAGTTGCTCAATGGGTTGGATCTGACCCATGGGCCACATGTTGCTAACCCTTACTTTAAAGGATAAATTCATTATAGGCCCATCAGCCTGACCTCTATCCTGGGGAAGGTCTTAGAAAATCTTATCAAAGAGGCCATCCTTAACAGACTAGTTGAAGGCAATATCCTGAGGGATACCCAGCATGGGTTTGTTGCAGGAAGGTCTTGCTTGACCAATCTCATTTCCTTTTATGACCAGTGACTTATCACCTGGACAAGGGGGAAGAGATCGACGTTGTGTATCTTGACTTTAAAAAAGCGTTTGATCTGGTATCCCATGATCACCTCTTGGCTAAACTGGCTAACTGCAGCCTTGACCTCACCGCGGTCTGCTAGCTGGGGAATTGGCTCTGCAGCAGGACCCAGAGGGTGGTGGTTGACAGGAGCCAATTGTTTGGTGTGCGGTCACCAGTGGGGTCCCTCAAGACTCTGTCCTAGGGCCTATATTATTTAATATCTTCATCAATGATGTAGACATTGGTGTCAGAAGTGGACTGGCCAAGTTTGCCGATGACACCAAACTCTGGGGTAAAGCATCCACACCTGAGGACAGGAAGGTGATCCAGGCAGATCTTGACAGACTCATGAAATGGGCGGACGAGAATCTGATGGTGTTTAACACCGAAAAATGCAAGGTTCTCCACCTTGGGAGGAAAAACCGGCAGCATGCTTATAGGCTCGGTAGTGCTACGCTGGTTAGCACTACCAATGAAAGGGACTTGGGGGCATGACTGACCACAAGATGAACATGAGCCTTCAGTGTGATGCTGCAGCTAGTAAAGCGAACAAAATGTTGGCTTGCATCCATAGATGCTTCTCAAGCAAATCCCGGCACGTCATTCTCCCATTGTACTTGGCCTTGGTGAGGCTGCAGCTGGAGTACTGCATCCAGTTTTGGGCTCCACAATTCAAAAAGGAAGTGGAGAAGCTTGAGAGGGTGCAGAGGAGAGCCATGCTCATGATCAGAGGTCAGAAAAACAGACCTTATGATGAGAGGCTGAGAGCCATGGGAAAAGCCTGAAAAAGCGCAGGCTCAGGGGTGATCTGATGGCCACCTATAAGTTTATCAGGGGTGCTCATCAGGATCTGAGGGAACATCTCTTCACCAGAGCGCCCCAAGGGATGACAAGATCAAATGGTCACAAACTCTGCTGCGACTGATTCAGGCTGGACATAAGAAAGAACTTTTTCACTGCCTGAGCCCCCATGGTTTGGAATAGACTGCTGCCGGAGGTGGTTCAAGCACCTACTTTGAACACCTTCAAGACACATTTGGCTGCTTATCTTGCTGGGATCATATTGCTGACTTCCTGCCCCTGCGGCAGGGGGCTGTACTCGATGATCCTCTGGGGTCCCTTCCAGCCCAAATGTCTATGAAATCTATGAAATCTATTAAATTATACTGAGGGATCTACTAGGGAGGTAGCCTTTGTGCTAATGTCATAATCTGGCCCAGCACTATCTCCAGGGCCAGATTATGACATGCTGGGGTCCTAAACTATGTCAAGATTAAGAGGCCCCATAGCATTATAAAAAAAAATGTATTGTTCTAACAGAAAGGACAATGGAAATAGAAATATTAAAGCTTTATATTTGCATATATAGCAAGGTGCAATGAAAAACTAATAATCTAACTAAAACATATATCTTGCTATATGCGTATTTACATTATGAACTACTTTTAAGTTAAAATACTTTATGATTTCTTACTTAGCATATATGAAAACCTTTAGTCTACAGCAACACAAGAGCAATTACATACATCAGCAAATGCAGTCTCTCTCACAGTCTTTCTCACACACTCACAGTCTCTCTCACACACAATTTCTCTCTCTCTCTCTCTCTCTTTCTCAAACACACACACACACACACACACACACACACACACACACACACACACACACACACACAGAGCTACTCCTGGCCCTGGGGTACTGGCGTGGCCCTGTGCTTCCATGATCTGGTGATACAGCCATGTGGCCCAAAAGCTGCAGCAGGCAGAGACTTCCAGTTGAGTGGAGCAGAAGGTAGGGAGGGGGCAGGGCCAGGAGAAGCTTGCCCGCAGCTGCTTCTGCCTCCATTAAGTATCCCGCATCACTGCTCTGCGTGTGGCTGGTGCTCTGGGGCCATCCGCTGTGACCTGTCTGCCCCCTCCCCCCAGCTCCACTACCAGCTGCAGTGCCAGTTTTAAAAAAACTGCTCTTTCAAATTTCTGGCACATGCTCGGTCCTGAGCACGCCAGATTTGTGGTTTTGCTGGGTTTTTTTTCCATATTTAGAGGCCCCTCATAATGTGAGGCCCTAAGCTGTAGCTTACTTAGCTTGTGCCTAAATTCAGTGCTGACTGTCTCAAATAGAACTCTCCTCAGGGTTGAGGGAGGACGATGCCATGGAGTGGAGCCACTAGTAGGTCTGGCTCTCATCCCTCAAGTTCAATGATAGGGTAAGCCCTTTGGGATACTGGTTTGAAGAGTTGTGCTGAGTTTTTCTACAGGATCGGGGGACAAGAGAAAATGTGCTAGATAATTGCTGTTATATTCCCCTTTCACCTCACCATTTCAATTTCCCCTTTTTCTTATGATCTTGAGTGCATGGTCTTAGGTCGGGGTGGAAAATTATTTTGGGTGGAGGGCCACTTAATGAGTTTGGTGAGCTGTTATGGATGTCAATGGTAGCCCCAGGTGCCCCACCCCCTGGTTGCCATCTTGGGACCAGAAGCCCCACCCCCTAACCCCCCCTGACCATTGCCACCAGAAGTCCTTCCCCTTGCCCCCAGAAGTACTTCTTTTGGGAAGAGGGTTTACCATCTTGGAACTAGAAGAAAACAAATTATATACTAAAAATCAAACATTTACAATGACATATTTTAATTTTATTACAAAAAAGTCCTGTTTGTGTGTGTGTTGTGTGGTGTATATAGAGGTGATTGCATAATATCTCAAAATGTAATCTTACTTTTGTATACTGTGGGGGGGTATGGAGGGGTAGCGGATATGGGGGGTATGGGGTTTGTGGGGGGCTGCAGGTGTGTGTATATGGATGTGTGTGTATGAGGAGTGTGGGGGAGGGTATGGGGGTGTGGATGTGGGTGGATGGGTATGGAGGGTTTGTGTGGGGTGTGTTTGTGGGGATGTGTGGGTGTCTGTGGGTGTGTATAGGATTTGTGTGGGGTTGTGATGTGTGTGGAAGGGGGAGGGTGGCTGGGGGTGTTTGTTTGGGGGTTGTGGGGAGTGTGGGTGCATGTGTGTGGTGAGGTGTGTGCATGTAGCAGTGAGCAGGGCTCCCCCCAGAGGCGCACATGTAAGTGTGTGGGGGGGTGCATGTGGGGTTTGTGGGGGGTGTGGGGGTGCAGTGTTTGTGGGGAATGTGATTGTGTGTGGGGGAGGGTGTGGTTGTGGGGCTTTTACGGGAGAGTTTGTGGGTATGTTGGGGTGTATTTAGGAGCCCCCCACCCCACAACAGCCTGGAGCCCGTGTGCCCTGTGGCGCCTCCCCGCCACTGCCAGCAGCATGTAGCCCCAGTCCCACACCTGCTCCAGATTAATTCCCACTAGTGCAGATCAGCAAGAACATGGGCACAGCCCTAATCTGTCCCACCCTGCCCCATGCTTGCTCTCCATCACCCACCCCTGGCGTGTCCTGCAGCCCCCTGGGCATGCAGTGGGGCTGGGGTGGCTCCACAGCTGGACTGCCTTTCTAGGCAGTCCAGGTGGCAGTGCCTGCTTCTGACTGCCACCACTGCTGGCCCCAGCCCTGCGGTACTGGTGGGGACTTGTGCTCCACAGCCCCAACCCTGCACTTCTTATGCCTGATGTGGACTTGCCCATCCAGGCTCAGCAGTGGCAGCATGGGACAGAAGCTGTTGCTCAGTGTGGGGGGAAAAGCAACCCTTCTCCGTCACCACCACTGAGCCATTCCTTCTGCAATCACCTGGAGCCTGGAGTATGCCAGATTGTCTTGCATCAGGCTGCCCAGCAGGGCAGCGGTGGCAGTGCAAAGCAGATGCAGGGCAGTCCAGCACAGGCTTCGGGCAGCTGCAGCAGGAACAGCTGGCAGCTGAAGGGGAAGGGGCTGCTTTTTCCCATGAGCTGAGTGATAGCTTTTATCCCACACTGCCTCTGCTGAGCCTGGATGGGTGAGTCCAGAGAAGGCACGGGGTGTGCTGGGTCAGGGCTGTGTGGCGCAGGTCCCTGTCAGTACAACAGGACTGGGACCAATGGTGACAGCAGCCGGAAGGAGCTGCCACTGCCTGGTCTGTGTAGAAGGGTAGTCCAGCTGCAGAACCATCCCAGCCCTATTGCACACCCAGGGGGTGGCAGGAAGTGCCACGACTGGACTGTGCCTGGGCCAGGAGGGACTAAGGGACCTGCCATGGGCCAGACAAAGACTTGCCGTGGGCCACATTTGGCCCACAGGCCGTATTTTGCCCACCCCTGCCTTAAGTCCACCTCCTCACCATCCCCACCTCAGCCACTTTCATCTTTCTGCAAGGGAAACACTGAATTTCTCTCCTATCATATTTGACTGCAGTAGGAAGCAACAGGGTGAGCAGAAGAAGTGTGTCTGAGGTTGCTTTGGGCAGATAACAAGGTTAGTTGGGTAAATGTGATACCTTTTATTAGACCAACTGAATAGTTGGAAAAATTGCCCTTTACAAGCTTTCTTGTACCTGAAAACTTGTAAAAAACATTTTTTTCCAACTATTCAGTTGGTCTAGTAAAGGGCATCACATTTACCCAAATAACCTTGTCTGCCTATGTCCTTAGACCAACATGGCTACAACCAACACCCTTTGTACAGCTGAACTTTCATGGAAACAAATGTGCTCCTTCCCTCACATTTCTCTCTTTTTTTTTTAAAGAATGTGCTTTATCAATGATCAAAACACCTTTGAAAGTGAACAAACCTCTCAAATAATGCTTTCCACTTTCATAATAACTTACTGTTTTCAGCACCACAGAAGTAAGCCCTTCTGCTAAAAGTAAGCCCTGCTTCTATCAAAACTATGGAAAAATAGTCAGTGCTTCCTAAAATTTTAACTTCAGGAATTAATGACTTTTTGTAATTTAGATACTGCATTTGTGTATGCAGGCTGATTTCTCACAGCTTCTTGTCACAACCCAAAGTTGTGAATTTTTGTTTGTGTGTGCTTTGGCATCGCTAAATTATGTTCCCGCTAAATTGCAGCTTCCTTGCATGGTGGAGTTCTCTGCTGCAGAAGAGAACCCCGGTGCAACGGAGAATTTCCCGCCAATTTGTAGCTTTTTTTGCATGGTGCATTTCTTTTGCATCTCAGAAATGCACGGTGCAAAGGAGTTCCCGCCATTTGTATGAAGATTCGTGCCACGTTATTGGCCGATTCTAATATATGCACACGTAACGGCTAGCGATTGGCTTGCTAGCCGTATAAAGAGCTTGGGTGACTTCCATCCAAGTTGGAGAGAAATCACTTAGAGAGCGTGAAGATCTCTAAGCACTGTGGATCCTCACGGACCCAACGCATTTCTTAAGCAGGCAACAGAGGTCTAAACAGCCTCTGGCCTCTCCCCATTGCTGAGCGCAATCCTAGACGTATACCTTTCCTATATACTCAAGATTCAAACCCACAGAGCTTTAATAACTCTGGGGCCAGAGAGCCGAACCAAACCCACGGAGCTTCGAGAACTCCTTGGGAAAGAAATTGCCGAACCCGCGGAGCCTTAACGACTCCGGGGCCAAAGAACCGAATTTGTTGTAGTCCTCCAACGAGGATTTGAGCAGAACTGCACCTGGAAACTGTCCAGCTTACACCGCGACCATCTTGGGTGTAAGTAAATAATCTTTAAATCAACCATTACGCCTCTGTGACTAATTCTAGCCCGTGCGTGCCTTGCCACCGTACGGTCTCCTCCGGCCCCGCGTGCCTGGGCTGCTGGCCACAGCCCGCGTGCGCAAAGACTGGCCCGGCTTGCCCCCGGCCCGCACATGGCGATGAGGATGGGATCAGGAGGAGACACGCTAGAGCTAGAATTGGTTAAGAACTGCCCTTGGTGCCATAACCAACGCCAAGTGAAAAGCTTTGAGGAACTGGAGGCGCATATCGCTTACTACCAGGCGGGTGGAACGGGTGAAAGATTTGTCAGCGGATGCCTGTCACTGAAGGGAGAAGAGGGAGTCTCTGAAGACGGAGCCCTGAGAGAGAGGGAAGTGTATTTGCTCCCCGTGGTGTTCGGGTGTATAATGAGAGACGAGCAGGTCCTGTTCAGGCCCCTCGATACTGTGTCCCTCGCTGGACCCAACCTGGCGGGCGAAACGAACCTGACTTTCACCTGGGAGTGTGCCCGATGCCTACGATATGCTCGGGAGAGTGAAGGACCGGAGTCGATCGGCCGGTTCCCTCCCCTCATGGCGGCTAGATTAAGAGGTCGCGAGTTACCATCCGAACTCCGCGAAGACCTGGAAGCGGAAGAACGAGCCGCAGATGAGAGAGTGGCCCCGTGGTACGACAAGGGGGGAGAATGTAGTGCAACTTTTCATACTGTAATGTATCTAATGCACAAGAATTTAAGTTTGAAAGCCCAGCTGCAGATGGCTATCCAAGCGGTCAAAGAAGTGGCTGAGAAAAAGGAGCCTGAAACGCCAGTCCAAGATGGCGCTGAGCAAGAGGGAGACCGCGTGGAAGAACCGGAAAAGAAGGGTGGAGCTTCGGAGGAACCCGCGAGAGTTCGGTCAGCAACTCCGCCCATCGACGCAGCGTCGTCGCTGGCAACCCCGCCTAGCGACGCAGTGATGTCCCTACCGACCACGCCTTCCTGCCAACGAAGGAGTGAGTCAAGCAGAGGAGAGCATCTGCCCCTCCTGCCTGAAGCAACAACAGCAGCAGTGACTCCTGCGGCAGCAGTTCAGCCTATAACAACATCAACTCCCGAAA